>NC_072734.1:10745574-11069996 GCF_026930045.1 Uloborus diversus
TTTCCCCCATAGCGGAAAGAAAACCACCCTATCAGAATTCCTGAGCATCAAATAACGAAACTCTGCCAAATTCGGAAAGATCCAACAAAAACTGGATTTTTTGTAGGAAAACTACCATAGGGGTTGCCCTCCCTCCCATAGAAGACCGAAAACTACCCTGCATGAATCCCCGTGCATCAAAGAGCCTATGTGTCAAATTTTGGAAAGATCCGACAAAAATTGGATTTTTTCAAAGACCCTCCCCCCATCGCCCCCCCCCTCCCCTTATAAAGTGATGAAAACTACCCTGCGTGATTCTTGAGCATCTAAGAACCTCTGTGGCAAATTTGAAAAAGATCGGACAAAAACTTTTTTTTAATACGGAGAACCCCCAATGTGGGGTTGTCTGTCCCCCCCCCCACCCCCCACATAGAGGGACATAAACGACCTTGTGTGAATTCCCGAGCCTCCAATAACGAACCTCTGTGCCAAATTTGGAAAATATCCGACAAAAATGAGATTTTTTGAAGGAAAACCCCCATTATGGGGGGGGGGGGTTGATTAGATATCATGGGGAGTTTAATCTGCAATGATTTGTTTTACCTTTTTTAAAAAGTTGTTTGTTTGCATTTTTACATAAATAAAAATTCGCTTGACATATTTTATGTGCCTCTTTTTTTTAACAATTACTTGTCTTTTTTTTATGGGGGGGAGGGGGCTGCAGGCCCGTTGTTTCAATTTTTTCCCAAATATGACAAAGAGTCTACTCAATAAAAATTTTACAGAAAACGAACTAAAACAACGGCCAGTCATATATAAAAACATGAATGTTCAAAAATCAGGACGGGAGGGGGGGGTCAATTGACCCCCTGACCTCGTAAATGACGGGCCTGTGAAAGTGACTATACGTAATAAAGTGGGAAACTACGGTGGTAAGATTCTGAAGTTAGGATTTGATCACACGCACACGAATCTTATAAAATACAGTCGAACCTCGTTATAACGAACTTAAAGGGACCATTAAAATCGATTATTATAAAAAGTTGGTTCGCTTTATCCAAAAAACAATAAGACAAAGATTGCAAAAAAGTTCATTTCAGCAGTTATTTGTTTTAAGCGTGTTCGAATTAACGAGGTTCGACTGTATTCTCAAAAAAAAAAAAAAATGTGCTCAAAGAAAAAAAAAAAAAAAGGAAATAAATTTTCTTAAAAATTTACGAAATTAACGTCCTCATATATGACGAAATTAATTTGACGAAACTAATGCTCTCAAAACTACGAAAATTATTGTTAATTTGACAAAACTAGAATGAAGAAATATTTCGTTACATTTGACGAAATTCGCATCCTCAAACCACTAACAAAAGCAGTTTCTTCAATTTGACGAAATGTTCGCTCGGAGCATATCCCTGGAAGTGGTTTCGTCAAAAACGAAGAAAATTTCGTCAAATTTGAAAGTCCATTTCTGAGAGTGTAAATAAACTTTTGAACAAAACTAGGTATTAAACAAGACAAAGACTTCTATCAAGAAAAAGATAAATCACCAAACAATTAAAATTATCCCAAAAGTAAAATAATCCACGATTTAAGAAAAAATGTAATTAAACAAAAAGTGAAAAGCTAGATTAAAACAGCCCTCAAGCTGTAAAACATTTAAAGAAACCTTCACGAAAATGTTGAATAATCTGTCAAATAAAGAAACTGTAATAGAATTTATTGCGAAGTTGTAAAATACTCGAAAACAATTTAAAATATAGTATTTTATTATGCAAGAAGTTTTCTTTGCAACAGAGAGGATACAAGAATTGCAATAAAATTTAAACCGCTCAATTCTCGCAAAATGAACATAGAATCTTATTAGTCAGAAAATAATTTGACGTAAAATTAGGCTAGCCATTATTGTTCCTTAAAAACACAAAACAGCGTTGTTTCAATTGAAAATTTTCTGACTTGAAGTTCTCAATTCTAAAAATACAGACAAAGTAATAATATCAATGCAAAAAGATGTGATATCTCATCAAAAACAACCCTGTTGTAAAAATTTCCCCGCCAAGAAAACCTTTAACTTTTCCGCACAAAAAAGAAAACTTGTATCCTAAACCCAAAAACCCTCAGCCAGAAAAAGTTATGATATCTAGTTTGCCTGCCAAGTATCTGCCAAACTATTAATCCTCCCTCTTCTCCTTTTTCATCACAGCTACTTCCATTAGAACCTCCTCCCACCTTCAACTCCTCAGAAATATGGATAGATCTTTTAAATTGTTTATCTTGTTTGGAGGGAAGCTTTTTGCTCACCAAGCAACCACTTCACTTTGAAAAGCTTCCCGCCAAACAAGATAAACAATTTAAAAGATCTATCCATATTTCTGAGGAGTTGAAGGTGGGAGGAGGTTCTAATGGAAGTAGCTGTGATGAAAAAGAAGAGGGAGGATTATAGTTTGGCAGATACTTGGCGGGCAAACTAGATATAACTTTTTATGGCTGAGGGTTTTTGGGTTTCGGATGCAAGTTTTCTTTTTTGCGCGGAAAAGTTAAAGGTTTTCTTGGCGGGGAAATTTTTACAACAGGGTTGTTTTTGACGAGATATTACTTTCTTCAACTAATAAGGAGTTTCTCATTTTAAGGCTTTTGACATATATATATATATATATATATATATATATATATATATATATATATATATATATATATATATATATATATATATATATATATATATATATATATATCTTACTACTATTATATATGCGAAAGTTTGTCTGTATGGATGTATGGATGGATGTTTGTTACTCTTTCACGCAAAAACTACTGAACGGATTTTGATGAAACTTTACAATAATATAGCTTATGCATCAGAATAACACATAGGGTAGTTTTTGTCCCGTTATGGGGGGGCAAAACCCCCTTAGGGGGGCAATAAAACACAATTTTTGTATAAATTCTCTAATATTGGGATGAAAAAATACTTGCACATATTAACATTATATCTCCATCGAAAGCTCTGATTTTTCTGATGACGATGGCACCTGTCACAAATTTCTAAGTCGAATAAAAAACGAGTTATGAGCTTTTTAGCTCCATGTTCAAAGGCTTTCCTCAACTCAATACAGTATTTAGTGTATCATCTCAACTCCCTGTCGATAGCGACAATTGTTGTATTGTTGACTATCTTTGCTTTTCGTAACTGGTCAAGGCTTTTCTCAAGTCAAATCTTGAAGTATGATTTTTGCACAAGATTGGCAAATAATACATGATTTGGCTGATCATTTTCCAATTAAACGGAACTTTAATGTAATTAATGGTTTTTACTGATATTTATGCTGATTGAACACTTACTCATTATCATATCAACCAGCAGATCGCCAAAATTTTTGCAGAAAGATTTCCGTAGCTGATGCATTTGGCAGTTTTTTCAACGTCGCTGTTTTTAAAGCCGAAGACTACGTCATAATGTTTCTCAGCTTTCACCATGTAAACAAAATATCGCCAATCAAAGAATTTTCAAAAGACTTTTTTTACTGTGTTAAATTATCCAGCAACTAAATTAGGCAAATCCATAAACAGCACAAAAACTTCCATTATTTTTCCTTTTTGCACGATTTCAAACAATCACCAAATTTTACTACTTATTTTGGAAACATTTCGGATGAAACTGTTTAAGCGCCATTTTATGGTGACCAAAAGTATCTCAGCATCTGGCGACGATATCTCTGTAACAAAAATTAATATCATATCGTTTTACAAAGTAAGGAAAGAAGGGGGGAGCATCATCGAAGGTACCCCAAAACGACTTTCGCAAATTCGGTAAAATCGCATCAAAAGCCCACAATGATTGAAATTTCCCAAAATAACTAAAGCAAGTATAAGGGGATTACGAGCGCAGCTACTTTTTTTTAACCACTTCGTACTTCATTAGCCATACAGAGAAGGTTTTAGACTCCATGTTAAAAAAAAAGTATCAACAGATTAATCTTTTTAAACATGAGAAGAATAATTTCATGTTCTGGAAATTTGTATATGCTTAAATATAGTGCTTTCGTTTCTAAATCAATACTATTTTGTTCTTTATACTTATTGCTATTTTACTTTTATGGGTAAGGAAGAAACTCTATTTTTAATCACGTCAAAAAAGATGTGTTTTAAATTCTTTCACTTAAAACAGAAAACAAAAGCAAGTAACGATTTTTTCTCATAATTATTACTGACCCAGGCAACGCCGGGTATTTTTGCTAGTATATATATATATATATATATATATATATATATATATATATATATATATATATATATATATATATATATATATATATATATATATAATTTTAACTTGACACGGAAATTTGAAGGAAGATGGATAAGGACGTTAAGTATTAGTTAAAATATGAAAAAATCTCAAGAGGAGAAGCACATTAGATCTTTGCACATTTTTTTAATTAAAAAAAAAGCTGGATTATTTTGATTTGAATCGGATTCTTTTAATTTAAATCAGTTTTTTTTATTTTTCTTAAATCTCCAAAATTTGTAGATTTTTATTACTTTACCTGTACATTTATAAACATAATATATTTCATACGATGGATCAAAAAGCAACTTTTTAACTATTTTCATTTCACGGCAGTAGCTGTTTTTAATAATTTGAAAGGGATATAAAGTATTTTTCTTAGTATTGCAAAGCAAGAATCCCCCCCCCCTCTCTTATTTGTTTTGTGAAATTGATGTTTAAGCAATTTCGAGAGAGATCTATTACTTCTCTTACAACACTTACTTGGCAGCTGTTTTTATTTTTATCATTACTCAGATTTCTGATTTTCCTCCACCACAAAAAAAGGGTGCGGGGGGATCATGGAATCTTTATTTTGATCTCTTAGTGAAAGTCCTGAGGGATATTCCCAAGTGTATATTTGTCAAAGCAGAATTTTTCTCTTTTTATAAGAAAATTGTCACACATGATTATAGAAGTTTTACAATGACAATTAGAAATTCTTGAGAACAAATTTTGACTATCAACCACTAGGTTTCAACTACAGATGCACCGAATACTGGGAAATTTTTAACTGTTATATTTAAATTTTAAGCCAATTTTTCTAAAAAAGTTTTTATCTCATTTTGTGCAATGTAAATGCATTTCCATTTAACATTAAATTTATCCAACAGTAAAATTATAATTATTATCTTTACTAATTAAAAAAAACTGAAAGTCTCTCTGTCTGTCAGGATCTCTGTGACGCGCATAGCGCCTAGACCGTTCGGCCGATTTTCATGAAATTTGGCATAAAGTTAGTTTGTAGCATGGGGGTGTGCACCTCGAAGCGACTTTTCAAAAATTCGATGTGCTTCTTTTTCTATTCCAATTTTAAGAACAAAATTATCATAAGATGAACGCGTAAATTACGAAGTTATCATAACGTGGAACCGTAACATGGGCACAAACCAATTGGCGAGAAAATTCACCATACATTATTTGTAAATATACAGGCGAACCAAAAGACCTTTTAATTTTCTATTACGGGCAAAGCCGTGCGGGTACCACTAGTTTACAATAAATGAATAAAATAAATCATTCCAAAAGCAAAAATTGTAATTGCCATTTTAATATAGTAAATGACTAATTTGGTTTATGTTTATCTGCTACTCTTTATAAGTGAACTAGCATTCCCGTACCCGGCATTGCTCGGGTAATGGAATTAGCAGGGGTTAACAGTGCTTGGTGCACCTAGCTTCGAAAATCCCCTATAATAATTACTTATTACCTATAACTTTTTCTAATTCGGGGAGGATCCCGTGGCCCCTGAACTCCTTACATATACGCCTTTGTCCTTAACCGATCTTTAACTGTTATTAACGATCCATTTAAAGTATTGATTACCTTTGCAAACACAGGCCATCCACATTTTATTGATATACCTATGTTTAAGCAAGAACTTCTTTGTATACAACATTTTTAGTTTTTTTTTTCTTTTGCTAAAATTATTAAGCTGCTTGATGAACTGACTTTGGAGAAAGCTACATAACATTGGCCATGTGAAAAAAAGTCTTCTCTTAAATTGGTCCCTGCTACTTTTAATGTCTGTCCTTGTGATTTATTAATGGTTATTGCAAAGCAAACTTTAACAGGAAACTGTACTCTTCTAAATTCAAAAGGATAGTTCGCCTGTGATGATGTTCTTAAAAACTTCGTTTCTAGTTTTGAAGAAATGAAAGCAATAGACAGAAACATTATGATTTGACTTGAGAAAAGCCTCGAAGAACCACGTGAGAAACAAAAACAATATCAAATTTATAGTTCGCTATCGACCAAAAGTTGAGATGAAGTACTGAATAATGATTTGAATGGAGGAAAGCCTTCGAAAATAAGGGATTTGAATTCAATGACAGGTTTTTATTTCTCAGAAATTAAGAGGTTTTAATTAATTTCTCCCGAACTAATTGAGATTTCGAAAAATCCTTTCTTAGTGGTTACTTTCGTAATCATGCGGACATGCCTGCCAAATTTCAAGTCTGAAGCTTCAGCGGTTTCGGCTGTGCGTTGATATATATATATATATATATATGTATATATATATGTATATATATTATCTCAGGACATTGATTTTTATATATTAAGATAACATATTTCTTTCCTAATGGTATGATTTGACAAAATTATAATCATGGTGACATGATGTTATGTCATAAATAAAACATTTTGCATGCATTTACATTACATACGAACCAAAATCACTTAAAATATCAGTACAAGTTACAAGCTATTGAAGTGACTTTCTACTATCTTAGTCTTTTCAGTGACTGATGAATAATGTTATCATTCAAATTAAGGAATAAAATCGAAACATTTCCAGATAATTTTATTTTTTGTCTTTTAAGTGTAAAGAGTTATTTAAAACTTTGATTACAATGCTTAATTTCATTTAGGTTGTATTTAAACGACATTTTCTATGTTGTAAAACAAGGGTCTCTAACATGTAAGTGTTTGAGGGCAGCAGCTGACACCCAAGGCTCAGTGGCGGGTCACAATATAAGTGTATAGCCATAACCAAAATACTTTTTCGGGAGGGTGTCGTAGATACTTTACATCATAATGAATGAATATGTATCAACTTCACAAGATGCAGGATTGTCCTCCCCCCCCCCCTAAAAGCAAGGGCGCATCCCCCTCCCCTAAATATCACGAAGACCCCCCAATCAAGAGCCCCGCCTCCAAAAAAAAGTGAAAAATACCTCTCAAAACAACCCTTCCTAAAAATTTCGATGACGCAGTCTGCGCCATGACACCCCCCCCCCCCTCAGGTAAGCACCCCTGCAAGATAAAGAAAAAAATAAACTTTTCCAAATCACAAAATGTTCAATGCTGAGGTTGTCAGCTTGCAACCATCAAAAAGAATGTCCACCTCAAGTTCTGTCGTTCATAGACTGTCACCGATTCAATTTCACGTAGAAAATGCATCTGAACTTTGGAAATGCATCAAAAAGTCCGTAAAATACGGTATTTGCAACTCCAGAGCTCGAATACGCTACCTTGCGCTGATTAACAATGCTACCGAAAAAGGTAAAACATTCCATTCCACTTGTTTTCTTTGGGGTAAATTACAGGCTTTAGACAGTTTGTGGTGTAATGTGATTTTAGAAGAATAGAAAAGAATGCTTCTCACAAACATGATGAAAAATTACTGTCATTCACAAAGCGTCAAAGCAACTTATAAGTTACGGCATTTGTTTGTTTTACCTTTTTCATCCTCCATTAGCCAGTGGCTGCAGCGCACCCTGTAGTTTATTGGAGTTGCGAATTCATTAGTAGATAGCTATTGTAACCCCGATATGGATTTTCTTAAAAACAATTTTTCTTCAAGAATCTTTTTAGAAATCAAAATACTGCACAATTTAATATCCAAATGTTTTCATCTTTAAGCTGCGTAAATACGCAGCTTAAATTTAATTTTCCATATTAAATATGCAGTACATATTTTATATGAAAATTTAGCTGTTAATGTGAAGTAGTAAGGAATTAACTACTATTTCTACTAAACATTGAGTTTTTTTTTCTGTATAATGTGTCATATTGATATGAGTTTGAAGTAAAAAACCAATGTAATGTGTCGCAAAATTTAAGAAAATTGAAAAGCAACAACATTTAAATTTAATATCTGATTAATTTCGCTTGCATTAAAATTACTTTGAATGATATATGCGGAACAATTACTTTTCTTAACAATATTAGTCATGGTGTATAAGAAAAACTGCAAATTTTTATTTTGTTCTGGACTGAAATTTTGGAGTAAAAGCAATATTGCAAAAGTCTGAAAATCTACACAGAAAGAGGGATCTATGTAGTTTTGCCAGTTGATTGTATAATGCAGAATAATTAAATTTTAGAGCAGCATATTCTAAACAGGCAAAATTAATTTATAAAAATAAAATTAACTGATTCCAATCATTGTTAAAAAAGATCAGTTGATTTAAATCAATGCTTTTTTTTAATCTCCTGATTTCAATCATGATTTAAATCAAGCTGACGTCACGTAAATCAACGAACCCTGTATGCAAGCTGGCGGCCGACACTCTAGGAGCGGCCCTGACTGCAAATTAAGAAATCCACACAAAAATACTAATTTCCAACCATATTAACTTCTGTGCACTATAATTATCAATTCGTACTGTAACTAATTTTTATTTGAAAGCGCATTGCCTTTCACAAATTACTGAAGAGAATTGCAAGATAAAATCAAATTTCAAAAAACGTTACTTTTTAGAAACTAAATGAATTTGAGATATTATCTTTTCAAGCTGGCAATATGGCAGAGGTCTTTTCCTTAACCTGTGAAAGTATTCTTTCAAGTTCCTTATTTATTTATTTACTTGGAATCCTTTAAGTTTTTCCCCCCATTCTGTTTTTTTTTTTTTTATCAAGTGCGTATTAAGTACTGAAAGCTCTGGTGTAAGTTAAAGATGATATGCAGGAAAATCTTATGAAATACTCGTTAGAAATTCAAACCGAGCAAGGTTAGATTTTTCACAGTATACAACCGGCTCACAGTTAACCATTTTAATCCCCCCCCCTAAATTTAAAATTAATTTCATTATTATAAAGATAAATAGTACACATTGTTCGATTCTTCTTATCTTTTTTATTCATCGTCTGTGTATTCTATTGTTTTTTTGTAATGGCAAGAGAAAAGGAAATGATACAAAACAATTGTGATTGTGATGGAATGGAGTCGTTTCCAAAATTTTAAAAGTATTTTTTTCTGAAAGAGCATGCTTAAAAACATAGGATTTAACCATTTTTAAAATAATTTGTTTAAGTTTAATATTTTTAAGTTTATTATTTTGCAAAATTGGACATTTTAAAAAATTAATT
The DNA here is from genome assembly GCF_026930045.1 of Uloborus diversus. Classification (NCBI taxonomy): domain Eukaryota; kingdom Metazoa; phylum Arthropoda; class Arachnida; order Araneae; family Uloboridae; genus Uloborus; species Uloborus diversus. The sequence continues at coordinate 10,754,909 of NC_072734.1, forward strand.
AAAAAATAATTGTAGGGAAAATGAAAGTATTTTCTGGGTCCATGTTATTATTATTATTATTATTTTTTTTTTTTTTGCTTATTCTATCAATTTCAGTGACTAAAAGTAGTACTTTTGACGGAAGGAAACAAACCCATTCTGAATGCATAATAATGCAATTAAAAGTCTTCTTTTATAAAAAGTAAGAATTTGCTTTATTTATTGAAGTGCTGAATCAATTCTGGAATTTCCTGAAGTAAAAGGGGGGGGGGGAAACAGTTATGGATTATTCCTTACAAGAGTCATTCCACGTCAACTGACCTAATTTTTCATATTGTCTTCACTCAACCATCTCCGTTTTCGATGAAATTTTATAGAGGTGTAGAGATGCTTTTGAAACTAACCTATGCAAATTTTCAGCTTCCTAGATCCAAATCCTGAGAATCTAGGATCTCCGAAAAATGTGATCCAAAATGGCGGATCAGCTTTTTGTGCCAAATTACCATATTTAGACTAAGTTTACAGAAAATTTTATTACACTGGAAGCCTGAAAATTTAGACGCTTAAAGTAAGTTTGGCCTTCAATATATTCAATTATTTCTGTGAATTTGAGCTCGTTAGAAACGCTCGAACTTCTAAAAAAGCGCGATGGGGAAAATTTTTCCTGGATTTTAGGTTGTTGTAAAATCTGAACAGAAATAATTCAAAAGATCATGCTTCGTGATTCCATTGTAAAAATACTTGTTTTTAATGGGTTGCAGTTGCAGAGCTTAAATATCTTTAGAAAATCAATATTTACGCTCTGCAACTGTAAACAATTAAAAACATGTATATTGACAATAGAATTACAAAGTACGAGCTTTTGAATTATTTTTGTTCAGAATGTATGACATTCTAAAATCCAGGAAAAGTTTCTCCGCTGCGTTTTTCTTGCGACTTTGCATGCGTGCTACATAAAAGTTAATGAACTCAAATTCATAAAAATACTAGGGCGTATTGATAACCGAAAGTACTTTAAACCCCTAAAATTTCAGGCTTCCAGTGTGATAAAATTTGCCGCAACCAGCTCTTAACCATTGCAATTCGTTACGACAGTCCAAATTTTAAGCTCATTTTTTATCCTTAAAAGAAAGAACACCATCAAAGAAAAAATTTATTTAGAAAGGAAAAAATCTGTTCTTTCAAATGGTTTTAACGAAAAGAATCTGCGAGGTGACAAAATTGAGCTATAGCTCTTTGAAAATAGACTGTTTTTCACTTGAACGGTTTTGATAGCTACTTTGAATGTCAATATCTTTTAGAAAATAGATATTTAAGTTCTGCAACTGTAACTCATTAAAAACAAGTATTTTTACAATAGAATCACGAAGTATAAGCTTTGGAATAATTTCTGTTCAGATTTTATGACAACCTAAAATCGAGGAAAAAGTTTCCCTATCGCACTTTTTTGCAAGTTCACGCGCATGCTACACGAAATCTAACAATCTCAAATTCACAAAAATAATTGAATATATTAACGGCTAAACGTGCTTTAAGCGACTAAAATTTCAGGCTTCCAGTGTAATACAATTTTCTGTAAACTTAGTCTAAATACGGCAATTTGGCACAAAAAGCTGATCCGCCATTTTGGATCAAATTTTTCGGAGATCCTTGATCCTTAGGATTTGGATCTAGGAAGCTAAAAATTTGCATAGGTTAGTTTCAAAAGCATCTCTACACCGCTATAAAATTTCATCCAAATCAGAGATGGCCGAGTAGAGACCCCTAGGTCACTTGACATGGAATGACTCAAGTGAATTAAATTTCAGAAGAGAATTATGTTATTTTTAAAAATTGCCTTTCGCGCTCCCTGGGGAGCCCCCCCCCCCAGGTTCGATTTCTCAATTGGGAACGGTAGACTCAGCATTTTAACCCCTCAATGGGTCGATAAAATGAGTACCAAACGTGCTTGGAAACTAAACCCTGTGGGTTCCGAGTTTGGTTGATCGTAGCTGTAGGCAACTCGTCGGTCGCGATTGACTGGTCGGTCTCAATCCCATTTTCAGTCGATCGGGAGAGCATTCTGGATCTTGTGTTTTGTAAGAGTAGCTTTAATAAACATTATTTTCGAGAAACAAATTAAGATTCAACTTCAAAATCAAAAGTTCTTCAAAAAAATTTTAAATGGTTAGAAGTGTCACAATTTTGAAGTTTCAAGCAAAAAATTTATTTACGAAAACTGAGATGGGCACAGTTGGCGTTGGCCCCCATTGAGGGGGAGCTGTTGCGCCCCTGAGGTTTTAACAATTGGTTATGCAAAATGAACAAAGAAGGGGAAAACATCATACGAAGGAAAAGTCATTGAAGTACTATACGAAAAATGGAAGATATTTTATTAAGCTACTGTTTGAAACAATTTAAAAAGTTTCTGCACGAAAACATATTTCATGAAACACAATTTTACAGATTTATTTATTTATTTTGTAAATTCATTTTTAGTTCATCCGTTAGGCGCTAGGCAAAATAATTACATAGTAAACACAAACGATCAAGCAATGACCTAAACAGAGTACCGCATTTTTATTAAAATGACGCAGAGATTTTGTATAAGCAGAGGCGCAGCAAAAAAAGTTTTTTTAGGGTTAAAAACTCATAGACTTGATTTTAAGTCACATTGCTACAGTCTTAAGTACATTAATATAAATTAATCTCTGGCCGACACAAGTAGTGGGGCGTATCAAAAATTTTTAAAAAATGGAATTAATGTTTTAAAATCTGAACTGAAGGCTCTTTCATACCACAATATTCCTAATTAGTCTACATAACTGTATATGTGGGGGCGTATTAAACGGTATAATCAATAGAGGCACATTTTCGAGATTTCCAAATTTAGAAGAAAAAATTTACAAACAATACAGTCACAATTAATTTCGACTTAAAAATAAACCAGTAATCAAAACATATCATTTACTTTTTGAGCCTTTCTCTGCAGCATTTGATTATTATTCATTTTAATTTAAAACCTCAATTTTATCCAATTTTGTCTTTTTCTCCCCCTTGAAAGATACCTCCGCTATCGCCAATGAGTGATGTATGTGTGCATGCGAGGACTGCATGACCCCCCCCCCCCCCCCGGTGTCCGAGAAGAATTCTGACTGCGCTAGTGTGTGTAAGTGAGCGATATTCGAAATAAATTTTATCTTAAAGAGAAATTTACACCCTTCATTGAAAAACAAAAACTTTCACTTTAAAAGTCTTAATTAAATAAAAACAGCAACTATCCTATTATTTCTAACAATTTTTCATACCTTTCTTGATAAATCAAGAAAATCTTTGACATATTCTGACAACATTTGAAAATGTTGAATTGACTAATAAATATGTAGAGACGATTGTTGTTTTTTTACGTAAAAATCCTCATTCAATTGATTGATGTACAATGCAACAATTTCACCAGAATATTTTGTAGAACGTTTGCTAAAATTTACAGTACATATAAACATGGCAAAGCACAATTAATGCGGGGACACTGAAAACGGCTTTTTTTTTTTTTTTTACATTTATCTTAGCATTACTGGTACTACTTGTATATGAAGCACATGAATTACACATTTCATTAGCTTTATTAGTTTAAAAGTTTATAATGATAAAGGAAATACACTTACTTTTTTGCAAAGAAATTTCTTTATCCATTTTGTAGGCTTGCTTACTTCCAACAACGCCTGAGATCTTTTAACGCAACATCAAAACCTTGACTTCATACCCTGCTTCAATCGTTTACATTAGATAAAGCAGATATACTAAATCGCGAATGACATTTGGCGAAATTGGCACGACTAATTGATTTTTAGATCGCCAAACAATAGCCTTTTAAAATGCTTTCAGAATTACAGATAAGTGTAAAAATAACTAACTCAAATCGTAGACTTAGATGAAAAAAAAATCGTGTAATCTGTTTTGGTGTGTTCAAAGTTAAACTTTCAACTTTGTGTACAATTTGAGTTCCATGGAATCAGAGAAAAAAAATTACGAGAAATTGGAGGGGGGGGAGTAAAGAAGATTGTTTCAAAAGCTAACTTTACAGATAGCAGACAACCGAATAGTAATAGACTTTTTAATTCATATGCAAAAATTAATTTTATAAACTTCTCGAAGATTGAATTCTAAGCAGATTTGAAACTGGCATAGTATAGTATGAATTTTGATGATTGTACTACAGGTGACCAGGGCCGTCGACAGGATTCATGGGCCCCTATGCAACTTTCTTGAGGGCCCCTAACTTTTTACTTAATCTTTAACCTCCTCTTTCTAGTCTCCGTTTTCGTATAAATATTTAAAATTGATTTGCGATTTCAGGTGTGGAGAACCCTTTTTGTAGCTCGGACAACTTTATGTCGATAGCAAAATAGGCCATTTTATATTTTTTTCCTCACGATGTGTCTTTTCCTACGCGCACGCGCGTGTGTGTGTGTACTTAACAGAAATGAATAAATAATTAAATAAAAAACGCTTCTGCTGTCTGTCTTTCTTTACCTCCGGAGGAGGAGGGATATCAGGAGAGCGATGCAGGGATCTCCTTTGGGTTGAGAGTAGAATATCTCCAATTTTAGGGGGTCCAAGGGTTTCTCCCCCGGGAAAATTTTTGAAAAATACACTAAAAAATTCTGCATTTTGAGGCCTTATACGGGATAATAGGAACTACAAAAACATGAGGAAAGAAAAAGGAAAACAAAATTTCTTAAACTTTACACTCTTTTGCAAACTAAGACAATACAAAATACAAACTGCTCGTGGTTCGACAAATCGTTGATATTAATCGACAGAGAGGAAGAGCGACGAGGGAGAAACGATGACGCATTACCACTTGCTCACATCGACTCTCGGTATAATTAGTTTTCTATCATCCCTTGTCAACTCACCAATAAACGGAACACTGAATGAATTGAAAAACGATTAAGATTAAAATATGCTTTAAAAGTAATGATGGAAATAGCAGCATAACAATTCGGACAAATCATACTTTATACAACTGATAGGAAATAAAATTCAAACACTTTTAAAGCAGTATCAGAAACTTTTTAAATTATTTTCAAGGTCTTTAGAACAATTAAAACTATTCAAAGCAGTTCATTTGTACTTTCCAATCTCTGATATTTTAATACTTGGTCGGATAGTTTTACTTTCTAACTTAGTAAGAAACCACTGTTATTCTGCACTACTTGTATTTTTAAATAACAAGTAGTGCAGAAAATGAAAAGAGGTTAATTTTTCTCATGCGAAACAGATTGACAGTATTCAGCAGAAGTAATATAAAAGCAGGCAATAACAAAATAACTTTCAAAATACGGAATTCAGATTTAAATAAATAGCAAAATGTGAACATGCGTAGTCACGAAAATGTATCTCAAGCAAGCAATATGTTGCAGGAACGTCATAACCATACATTTTTACATTTTTGATGCAGAATGTAGCGAGGAGCTGAATTAGGCACATTTTGGCGTCACTTCCCCCCTCCTCGCATTTGAAGAAGTTTAAAATGTCCCAAGTTCTTTAAGTTTTTAAGCACGTGAAAATAAAATTCATTTTTCAAAGTATTTTTCCTTTTTTTTAGATCGAATTATGCAATTTTTTCGAGAGTTGGGGGTCCCAAAATAGGGGGACCTAAGTTATTATTGCTTGTTTAGCTTATAGATAAATCCAGCACTGATTCTAATTAATGGTGACATAACTGTGCCCTTTTTAGATATGTAAGGGCCTTTTATGCACTTTGATGAGGAAACATCTTTCAAAGTGCCCCCCAATCGCCCCCTCCACGTTTTTACTCTAGAAACAACACTAGAACTAGTTTCAATTTGTATCACTGCACTCAAAACTAAATCAACTCATATTTTAAATCTTTTCATCGAACTGCGTCGCTTGCCTATATGTTGAGTTTCGAACGTTGAAAATGCAATCGCTTATATTTCTAAGTCTTTTTTTTTTTTTTTTAATTTCTTTGCCCCTTTTCCATTTCACTAAAATTCTGTTTAGCTTTCAAAAAGAAGCAATTTTTTTTAGTCTTGGAATTCACGCAAAAAAAAAAAAAAAGTCACATTTGTTTTTATTCAAGGCTAGTCCGTGGAGTTTGTGACAAAAACACCGAAAACATTTCACTTCCGGATACCAGTCTGAAATTTTGCACAATGCTTATGTACATATCTAAGAACAAAAATCCGCCGGGAGGCATTTGATCACAGGTCATGAAGCCCCCTGTGATGACGTCATCAAAATGGCCGCCGTTTTAAGAAAAGTACGTTCGTTTAACTGCTTAGAACTCTATTATGGATCTTAATATTGTGATATTAAAGTATATCATTTAAAAGTGCTTTAAAAGAGCTATTTAATAGTGATTGAATTTTTTTCCTATCACAAATAGTTTAAGAGTTATTACAATTAACGTCATCAAAATGGCTGCCTGGAAAAGTACGTACGTTTAACTACTTAGAACTACATTACAGATCTTTATATTGTAGTATTAATGTGTATCATCTCAAAGAGCTCTAAAAGTGCTATTTAACAGAGACTGATTTTTCCTCTGAAGACAAGTAGTTTTAGAGTTATTAAAATTTCCGTCATCAAAATGGCTGTTGTGAAAAAGGTGAAAAGTTTCGTATAAATGCACAAATGCTCAAAACGCTATTAGAAATCATTCTTCCGTAAAAAATAGGTGCACTAAATAAAAGCTCTAAAACAAACTAGAGAAATATACATTTGTCCCCCCCCCTTAGTAAATAGTTTTAAAAATTTCACTGCTATAACGCAACTGCATGGAGCGGGGGGAGGGGGGGATTCTCATTGAACTGTTCCAACTGTTCTGCCGTATCTTACCCGCAGTGAAACTTTTAATTAAAAATTCTTTACTGGAATAAATACACATATGTATTGTCCCATAATAATTCCCTTCTCTTACAAGTGCGAACGACTGCCGTCTAGCGGCAAGAATCAGAACGACTACTCGATTTTTTCCCGCTAACAAGCTGTAACGTTGGATTGCCGTCCGCCTAGCTCGTTTCTTTCCCGTTCTGCTGTTCTCAGCAGTAATTAATTCCATAGTGATATGCTTATTATCAGATATAATTTTCAATAACTGAATATTTGACTGGTTAATGCTGCAGCAAATAATATCAAATAAAGGTGAGTCATATAATTCTATTAAGGTTTGAAATCGATAACTTCGATTGTTCGTTCCATCTAGCATTAAAATTATCATACAGCTTGTATTCATTCCCTTACGTCATTTTCAATAAGCAGCACGTATTAAAAACTCGCAATATTTTTTAGAATAATTTTTTCTCCTTCATTTGTTAAATGTGACCTCAAAATACTAAAATAGCCTGCAATCTTTTCTTTAATGTGATTTTGAAAAAGTAAAATATTTAATGAATTAAGTGTTTGCAATCTAGGTCCCATCTACGCGCCCTGCTAAAATCTATTCAGTGGGCTATGCCGAATGAGTATGGCGAAAATAAAAAGTTGGTCATGTTATGCGGTATCCACATAGAAATGGCTGTTTCATCTGGAATAGGTAGCATGGCTTGAAGGAAGTGGATGAACTGAACTCCTAGTAGAAACTCATGTAACAACATCGGGAAGAGCAGAAGGAACACTGAAAGTTTGGATGTGAAGAGAAGTCGATACGCTCACGATTTTGCAGTGTAACCACTCTCCAAGTTCTGTTAAAGAAAGCGTATCAAAATCGAAAAGATGTAGACTAAACATTTACAGACTGGATTAAGCGAAGATCAGAAGAATCGCCTCAGTTTAAGTACTGGAAGATCAGCATGGAGCTAGAATGTATACTTTTAAATCTGGTGCGCACTATTCGTCAAGGAAATTTCTCAAGTTTTACTGTCACTCTTGAGGACATATGTCCATGTAGATGTTTGCTCTTGATCATACAAATTATGCCCGATGGCCTTCAGTATTTCTGTTCTATTGGAAGCAGTTACCAGAGATGCATCCAGCTATTTTCCAGGAGTTTCATAGGGGAAATATATCTGACTCCATAACTGAGAGGAAATTTTCCAAGCTGGCACACGGCCATTTGCATGAGCAAAATAACAAGTTAATTTAAAAATCATCAACTAATCTATCCCGTTTAAGTCATATGAGGCTTCATTAATACAATGGATAGTTGCTGGACCGGAAGTTGTGCGCATGATTGGGGAGTTTGAAGAAAATCAGAGCCTGAAGTCTAACATCACTACTGAAAAGCTAGATACTAGGTACATGAAGGTATTAGAACCTTTTGTATTTGATGTGAAACTCATGTTTCCAGCTTAGTTGAAACAATTGAAGAACACGGGAATTCTTTCGAAGATGACGATTTAACTGCAGTAAACAGCAACAAAATTATTCTTTCGGAAGAAAGTGCCATTTCTGTGATGTTAGCGCAAGCCAATTCAATACATTTGTAGAAGATCGCTTAGTGTTAAGAAAATTATCCATACATGATGTTATTAAAAGAAACAATCTCCTCTTGATGAGCAGAAAATATTTCTGTTCAATCCAAAGACAAGCAGAACATTGTTGATTTGAGGGGGGCAGCATTCTTTTTGCTAAGCTATTTGTTGCCGGCCAAGCAACTCAAATAGATGTAAAAGAATTTTTTCCCATGAAAACAGCTCGTGTCCACCTTCTATATCCAACCTTGGCAAATTTAGGAAACCAAGAAAAAAGTCCAACGTAGTTTCTTGTATCGTCCAATCTATTGGACTGGTTTTGACGGCTATTCCGGAACCAAATTATTCATTGATGGGGCTGCACTGATTCTTATGCTTTTTCCTCAGTCTACTCGAATTGTCCAACAATACTGCGATCAGATTGTGAAGCCGTACATATTAATGAGACTAAAAAGCGTTCATAGATTTAGTTTTTGACCGGTATTCAAAAGGAAGTTTGAAAAGCTACACGAGACAATCGAGAGGATCTGGACCAAGAATAAGTATTAAATCCAATGTTTTGATAAAAAGTCATTTACTAAATTTCTTGCGAAAGATAAAAATAAAGAGGAGTTTTTCGAATTGTTGGCAGAAAATCTCGTGAAGATGGAACTACCAGATGGGAAGCAGGTTGTATGCACCTACAAAGACACTGTAATTGCTTCAGTCAAGAACAATTTTGAAGCCATGTCTCCTTTATCCCACGAAGAAGCCGATGCGATGATATTCTTTTATGTGCAGCATGCAATAGAATACTCGGGTCATGCTAAGATCACCGTGAAAACTGTTGACAGGGATGTTGTAGTGATTGCTATATTCCGAGTTCCGAAACTGCAAGAGCTATGGGTGATGGAAGTGGAGAATATTTGCGGTATCTTTCCATCCATGTTTTGCACCCTAAAGTTGGTGGACCAGATCTTCTGCCTTTTTTCCATGCCTTTACATGAGTTGATCCGGTGTCTAGTTTTGCTTGCATTGATAAAACTAGGAACTGCATTTAAAATGTGGATGGCGTTTAGAGATGCTGACAAATATTTTTTTTGTACTATACTAAAGTACCCGAAAGCATCAATGAAGACAATAAGCATTTCCTACTTATTCAGCACTTCATCGTCCTGAAGTATCATTCATAAAGCTCAATGGAAACCGTAAATGCGGCTAGGAGAATTTTCTTCACCCAGCAAAACAAACCAGTAGAATGTATTCCACCATCTAGCAACGTTCTTCTGCATCACCTAAACAGAGCAATGTTGCAGTGTTCACTGTAGACAGAACGTCTTCAGCAAAATTTTCACCTATTGGATCCATGTCAGTGGGGATGAATAAAAATTGGTTAAGAGTTTGAACCTCTTTGGTATGCACACCCCTAAATAACAATTGAAAAAATTACAGGAACTTGTATCATGCAAGTGCAAACAGATGTCTACACGCTGTCGATGCGTCAGATCAGCTCTGAATTGTACACTTCTTTGTAGTGAGGGTCAGTGAGATACGTAAAACGTTCCTTAAAAAACTTATTACAGTTTTTGTTATAACAGGTACTTTTTCTTTGTATTAAAAAGTGTAATTTTCATGCATTTCTTTTACATGTTCAAAATGTAAGCATGTTTGACAAAAAAATTTTTTGTACTATACTAAAGTACCCGAAAGCATCAATGAAGACAATAAGCATTTCCTACTTATTCAGCGCTTCGTCGTCCTGAAGTATCATTCATAAAGCTCAATGGAAACCGTAAATGCGGCTAGGAGAATTTTCTTCACCCAGCAAAACAAACCAGTAGAACGTATTCCACCATCTAGCAGCATTCTTCTGCATCACCTAAACAGAGCAATGTTGCAGTGTTCACTGTAGACAGAACGTCTTCAGCAAAATTTTCACCTCTTGGATCCATGTCAGTCGGGATGAATAAAAATTGGTTAAGAGTTAGAACCTCTTTGGTATGCACATCCCGAAATAACAACTGAAAAAATTACAGGAACTTGTATCATGCAAGTGCAAACAGATGTCTACACGCTGTCGATGCGTCAGATCAGCTCTGAATTATACACTTCTTTGTAGTGAGGGTCAGTGAGATACGTAAAACGTTCCTTAAAAAAACTTATTACAGTTTTCGTTATAACAGGTACTTTTTCTTTGTATTAAAAAGTGTAATTTTCATGCATTTCTTTTAAATGTTCAAAATGTAAGCATGTTTAACAAAATTATTTTATTATACGCTGGTATTAATAGTTAAGTTCTCGATCCATTTAGGGCGGTGACTTTGATTATTTCTGCATTTTAACCTCCCTTTCACTAAGTATACCGGAAAAATACTGACAAAAGGTGTTAAAACATGATGTACAAATTTAAATTTAATGAAACCGGAAATTTTCTTTTATAATGCAGGTATAACAGTAAAAATTTACTCCAATATCGGTGAATACAAGAAAGTCATTGTTTTCCTATCAATTTTCACGTTGATATTGTAATAATTATTAAACTATTTGTCTTCTTTACTAATAATAAAGCTCAAAGTTTGTCTGGATATCTGTCGGGATGTCTGTCCGGATGTCTCATTGTGACGCGCATAGCGCCAAAACTGTTCGGCCTATTTTCACGCAATTTGGCACAGAATTAGTTTGTAGCATGAGGGTGTGCACCTCGAAGCGTTTTTTCGAAAATTCGATTTTATTCTTTTCTATTTCAATTTTTAAGAACATTTTACCGAGCAAATTATCATAACGTGGACGAGTAAATTACCAAATTATCATAACGTGGAACCGTAACACAAAAAAAATTGTTGAGAAGGCCAGGGCCCATCCAGGGCTGTCTTGCAACTGAGGAAGGAAGGAAGGAACCATAAAATGACTGATTAAATTAACATAGAAAATTGGAGAAAAATTCATCATCCATTGTGTGAAAATATACAGGCGAATCAAATGACCTTTTAATTTTTTTTACTGCGAGCAAAGCCGTGCGGGTACCGCTAGTAGAAAATAAAACTAAGCACTGTTGAAGAGCTTTTTTAAACGGCTTTCAGATAATGTATTTGAATTTTACAAAATTATGACCTATTATGTAGTTTTAAGCAGTTAAACCAACGTACTAACCGATACATGGCGGCCATTTTGATGACGTTACCACAGGAGGGTTTTGACCTCCGATCAATTGACTCCCGGCGGTTTTTTGCTCTCTTATATGAACATATGTGCTGTACAAAATTTCATACTGGTATCCGGAAGTGAAATGTTTCTGCACAAACTCCACTGACTAGGCGTCGATAGTGGGCTATGAAGATGAGGACAAGTAGAATTTCTCATTTCGAGCCTGATCACTTTCACTGAATTCACTTCGAATGAAAACTAATAATCTAAACTATTAATCTTAACTATTAATCATAACTCTAGGAGAAAGACTTCCTTCAAACTAAAAACCTTTTTTTCAATGGGGGGGATTTATCTTTATCTTAGGCTCGCTTCGCGGGCCCCTCAATTTCTCATGAGCCCCTGTGCAATGCATAGGCTTGCCCCCCTCTCTCGACGGCCCTGCAGGTGACATCTGGGGCCGTGGTAGCCCGATCGGTAGAGTGTCGGATTCGGGGCCGGAGGGTCCTGGGTTCGAACCTCGATGGTCGAAGACCCACCGTCGTCATTACAGAGGACTGGGCGACGTTAAATATGCTCGTGGTCTCAATATCCTCGAAGTGAAACGATACCACTGGGGGTGCTAGCGCCAGGTAGCTATTAGCTCCTGGACTAGTTCTAAATTTTCATTAACTGTTCGAACCGGTGATGGTGCTGCCATTTATCGGTATATAAAATAATGGAGGCAAGGCACTTAGTATGCAGTCCTCGACATAAATACAGTTGTAGTCAGTTGTGACTCTGAATAGGAATAGGAATAGGAATAGGAATAGGTGACATCTGACATCATATCACAATATAGCCTCTTGGAGTTGATTTTGTTATGGTGCGAGGATTGGTCTATCCTACTGATACAGTGAAGCACCGTTTATACGTTTCTCTTTTATACGTTTTTATCAATTATACGTACGTTTTTAAAATTGGTCCCTGCAAAATCTAATACACATTAAGCAATTCCTATAATACGTTTTTTCGTTTGTACGCTTTTTTCATATAGTCCCTTAAAAAACGTATAAACGGTGCTTCACTGTATTTCTTCATCGCTCTCCGTTGGAAAGTAAGCTTATTTATTTATTTATAACTTAAAATACTTTTGCTTAATTAAATATTATTTTATCATTTCTTAGATTACAACTACAAAAATCGCGTTTTGTGTAAAATAGTCAAGTTAATTGTTGTACTGGAAAAATTCATCCTTAAATAATAAAGGAAACTAAAAAGTTTTAATATACAATGTTTTTAAAATGAACTGTATAAAATAATAAAGGTATAAAATAATTTCTCTATGCTTCATGTGGATTTAAAGCCTCTTACAGTTTCAGAATTTCTTACAAACCGTTTGGAAAATTTGTGAATGTGAGTTTTAAATAGCTATCAAAAATGCTTGAAAGATTTAAAAAGAAAAATATGGGGCGAACGCAATAGACAACTAATGCATTTATAATTTAACTAACAATTTTATCGCTCTGCAAATAGTATAAACTTGGGTGTAAGGTTTTTCAATTGATAATTATCCTTTGCGATGTAAGGAGTTCTGAAACAGTATGGGACTTTAAATCTACATGAAGCTTAGAGAAAATATTTTATACTTTTTAGTTCATTGTAAAAACATGCTATATTAAAACTTTTTTATTGTATTTATTATTTTCTGCTTTTTAGTATTGTGTGTTTGAATTATGTCATTATATTTTAAATACTTTGATCAGAAAATGACAGCGACGGTTAAATTATTGACGATGAAAGAGTTTTGAAAATTTCTTCAGTCGATAAAATTAACTTAAACAATAAACTGCACCATAAATAACATTGTGATCCCAAAACACATTTAATTTTATTTGCATTTCTATGTACAACATAAGTTTATTATAAGCAGAATATTTTTACTGTGGTAATATAAACAAATATGATACCTATATCTCTATGAATGAACTGTAATAACTTTTGCAAAAGAAAGACTTATTTGCGGGGTATTCATGGGAAAAGGAAGTGTTTATTTTTTCGTGCTGTATCACCTTGCGTTACGTTACCTGCATAGCAGCAATGCGACCGGTAAACCAGCTTAATAGCAATAACTTTCCCTTTTCAGTGAACTTCCAAAGAATATAAATTTTCGAAATCATTCGCTAGGTTACTGAGGCCGGATTCATCGGTGAGTTTAGAAATTGAAGCAACTTTCAATAGCTCAATTTTCCAAAAAATCCTTTTATTTTTTAATTTGAAGTATTTTCTTTCTTGAAAAGTGTGAGGCAGTTTTTACTTTGTACCCCTCACATACTCGCAGGCCAAGCAGCGCGGGGTGGGGGGGGGCACATTACTAAGGGGGACACCTGTTGGGCCGAACCTGAAAAGGGCGCGAGATTTTTTAAATAAGGGGAGGTCCAAAAAAGTCATTTGCGACGGGCCCTAAAATTTTTGTCACGCCCCTTTCCCCAGCCCAAGAAACTTAAAAGAAAAAAAATGACTGCATAGGTTTTAAAATTTGAAAATATTCTCTCAAAGTTCCAGTAAAAATTTGAGGAAAGATATAACTTCAAACTTATTTTAGGAACATTGCCTGATACAGGCAATGATCAAGGAAATGTTTAAGAAAACCTGCAAATTTCAAAAACATGCGCCAAAGTTCTAAAGAAATATGGAACGAAAGCTGAATCACTAACCAAATAAAGCGGATTCCACAGAATGGGGAAACCTTTCTAAAAGGAGAGCAGAGTTTTAGTTTTTGTACTCGGATTTAAATTAAAAGATTAGTAGAAGTTCAAACAATGCTAAGCTAATCCAGATTTGTTTATTTGTTGTTGTTATTCAGAACTTATCAATAAAACGAGTTTCTAAAAGTCATGATTAAAAATATCCACATAATTTCTCGAAAGCGCTTAGAAAAATCTGATTGCTGAAGAACATAAACTTGCAGATTAAGCTCTAAATTATGGCTTGCTCTTTTATTAGTAGTTCTTTCTGCAATAAACAATATTAAAAATTTAAGCGTTATAGTTTGTACTCGATTTTCTGGTTTTTCAAATAAAATAGGGCCTGTTTATTATTCATATAAAATGTCCAATACTAAAGTTTTCAAAATTCTGTTTTTGGTTATTTGAGCTTTATTAGACATCCCCTAATGATCCCATTACGACGCTGCAAGGTTAGATTTGCTCCTACTATGTATAACAAACAAATATATGCCTGTAAATGATACAAAAAATTACAAAATAGATAATCGTTTAGGCTCATTTATTATTACGTATATGATACACGAACAAATTATTGTTGAGGTTGACGCATCAGCTTAGGTTCAGCCATTTTTGATCGGATTTTTCATTGTTGCACGGTTAGGGTCACGGACGGATTTAGGGGAGGGCAGGTGGGGCTACTGCTCCGGGGCCTCCATAACAAAGGGGCCCCCACAATAAAATTTTTACAAACTATCCTAACTTTCACGGGTCAAAAATATCGGATATATCAAAATATTCGGCTATATATATCAAAATATCGGATATTTTCGAAAGTTTGATGATCTTTTCGAACCCTGATTAGGGGCCTCCACTCCTTCGTTGCCCCGGGGCCTCCACACTTCCAAATCCGACCCTGGCTAAGGTTACCACAGCAAAATTTCGGATTTCGCTAAATTTGCCGAAAATATTTTATTTACCAAGCAATTCACGTGCGCTGATAATTGCTCACAGTGAACAATCGCCAAACGCGATAACTCGCCAGAAAAGACAACCATCCCAAACACGCGCTCCGATCCAAAATGGCTAATCTTAAGCTGATGCGTCGGCTCGTATATATAGTGGCCTTAGAAGAAACGAAAAAGAATCAGCAATGAACGAGAACGTCATCCACTGGTGTTAGTGTTAAAATTTCAACTATCAAAATATCATCAAACAGGCAATTGCTTCGTTCAAATGTAGAAGCAACTTTCAACCATGACGTGCGATTTTCTAGTTTAAAAATAAAATCTGTGCGGTAATACGAAATACAAAGAGAAAACGCTTTTATTTACAAATATATATATATATATATATATATATATATATATATATATATATATATATATATATATATATATATATATATATATACATATATATTTCATTTGTCGTTATAGAGTTGTAGATTATTAATAGTGTCGATTGTCAAGACATTAATAAAATTGTTTCATAAATAATGATTTTAAAAAGACTACCTATTAAATAGAGATTTTACTTAGTTATTACTCAATTTCTTGTGTCATACCTCCAAAATAGTTAAAGGCTAAAACTTGAAAAATACCTTCGAAAGTACTCACTTTAAATGTGCTCAAAAAGCTTTAAAAGCAAATTGTAAAGATTATCTTTGCACTCAAAGAAGACATATCTTTGGGGGTAAGGTCGCCCTAATTGTAAATTACGAAAGGTCCCTGTGTGAGTTCCAAAGATGCCCATATTTGTAAAATTTTGTCTGACGATTCAGAAAATTTTCAGGTTGTATTGCAATAAGGAAATTAATTGTTTTCTTTTCCTTATATATTTTTAGTGATGTATAATATCTCTTCTTATTAGATGCAGTAATGTACATGCTCATATATTATCATTTGGTAAGATTAGGTGTTTTATTCGGTGAATTGAGAATTTCTTTGTTCTCAAAAATTTAAGTTCTGATCGTGCTTTTTTGGGATATATTGTGATCTTCTTCTTCAGTTATGTATAATATATTGGAGATGTGGGTGGGGGGGGAGATAATTTCACTGTTCAGCGTGGAACAGTCTTAGAAGCTTATGTCAGCTCCTTCCCGTGCTCATTCGCAATAAAATCTCCCAATGTAGAAGGCATGATTGCAGCCTTCAGCCACTTCCCTTGGTCCCCAAGTTTTTAGATGCCATCTGTACTGTAATTGAGTTAACATTAGTTTCCTCAGGTAATTGTTGACCTTTGTATTAATTTACTGCTTTATTGCTATGATTTGTTAAATTTTGTATTAGTTTATTATTGTATCGTTTTATTTGTTGAACTAATGGTAACCTCACGGCTTTGTCAGTAATAGAAAAATTAAAAGGTCTTTTGGTTCGCCTGTATATTTACAAATAATGTGTGGTGAATTTTCTCGCCAATTGGCTTGCACCCATGTTACGGTTCCACGTTATGATAATTTCGTACCTCGCCAATTGACTTGTGCCATTTGTTCTTAAAATTGAAATAGAAAAAGAACCATATCGAATTTTCAAAAAATCGCTTCGAGGTGCACACCCCCATGCTACTAACTAACGTTGCCAAATTTTATGAAAATCGGCTGAACGGTCTAGGCGCTATGCGCGTCACAGAGATCCGGACAGACAGAGATACTTTCAGCTTTATTATTAGTAAAGAAGATTATATTAATTACATGCAATATGTACTTTTGAAAAAAGTCATCGAGTGTTCGCAGTAACAAGGACTCGAGTCCCGCTCCCGCTTTAGGCTAATCGGTATTTCTCCAAACCAAAAATCATAAGATTGAACTACGTACTACGCAGAGGTGTGATAGTTTCAAGAACTATATAATTGACTGTATGACCCCCTTCCCCGTCCGAGTAATTGCACACAGACCCGTCTCCTGGGGTAGGCGACCAAGGCAGCCGCCATATGCAAAACTCAGTTGGGAATTTAGCTAGAAACCAGCTTTAATTTTAAGCACTTTACTATTATTTTTATTTTAAAAATATATTATTATTTTATATTATTATTACTATTCAATGAAAGGAAGGGGGGGGGCAATTGTCAATATCGCTTAGGGCGGCAAAACTACAAGAGCCGGCCCTGATTGCACACTCCCTTCAATTGCTACAGAGTTCCCCTCCCCACAGAATGACCCCCCCCCTTAAACTTTCAACGACGGGCTCTATGCCAGGGCATATTTTAATGGGGTTTTTTTGGGCAATTGCCCACACAGTCAAATAAAATTGGCCCCACAGTCAAAAAAAATTGCCCCCCCCCCCTACATTTTCCTAAATTTTTCCGTCGGTTATGTGTTTCTATATATTTTTTATTTTTCTGTAAAAATATGGAAGCGTGACCCTTAACCGTTCCCACAAGCAAAAGTTTTTTTTAATAAATAAAACTATTAAACAACGATGTCTCGCACTCCAAAACTGAAAAAGCCTTATGCGTTGCAGGATCAGCAGCAAAAATAATCTCCGTAGAAGAAAATTTACTTTCCAAACTGTTTCCAAATGAAGTTTCTGAATTTGCGGATTCGGTATGTGAGAGCTGGCCGCTCATTGATCGAATTCCAACTCTCCCAGCAAATTCGGATATTGGTTCCTGCTCTGCACTTCCACAAGACTAGAGTGAAGTTCTTGTCACTCTGTGTCTGTGGAACTCTGCACTTCCACAAGACTAAAGAAAATGTTCGTCGTATCCAAAGGGCCACTCAAAAAGTTGCTTGGAGCACTTATCGTGGCAACTCCCCATTCGATGCAGGTGAAGCGGGTAGTTTCCAGTTATAATATAGTCAAATCGGACCATCGTGCCGGAACGACAATTGAAGCAATAAACAAAGGATTGAATATTGCTCTAAATGGCTGTGGGACGGCCTATTTCAACCTGCGGCCATCCGTCATAAAATTTCTGAAAATTAAAAACCGAAGAGAAGGAAAACCAGAAGTTGAACTTTACAAAGAGAGGTTTTACATGAAATCTTTTTTTGAAAAAGACAATGTTATTTGAATTTGGTTGTATTAAAATGGAAATAAATGGTTGTATTATAATGAATGAAATTAAAAAAATTCAAAAAGTCAGTGACTGTTTGAACTATTTTAAACGCTGAGTCACAGCGTTTATGTTCTTTATACGCTTTTCCTATCGAACAAAACGACTATTAGCAATAATTTAACTACGTAATTCCAATTTTCACACCACAACTCTTTTTTGACGATTATTCAACTAACATAAACTACACATTTACAATACCCCGCCCCCATTTGAGGAAGTTGGAGTTGCCGACACAGTCAAATTTCCTTAAAATATGCCCTGCTCTATGCCATAGACACAGACCCCCCCCCCCTTTCCCCGTGTCGTGGGCACCCCAAAAAAACTTTCTCACTCGCTGAAGCAATTTCGTTCTTACTTTCAGTCATAGGTGGCGCCATTGAAAATACAGATTTGCGGCAGACTTTATCCGAGTTCGAAATTGCCTCTTCCCGCATCCCCCAAGAATGAGGAAACCCTTTTCTTAAGCAGTGGCGTACCAAGACGGATGGGGGCCTGGGGCGCTACTCGGAATGGGGGCCTATCTGGTATTGAAACTGAAGTTTCTCAAACTATGTCTTAGTACCATATATTACAGTAATTACTTTAAGTGGTACATTTTTACATATTTCAGGTAGTGTTGGTTTGATTTCGGACACTATTGTAAATACCACAGTAAAACACATGGTTTTAAGTGAAATTAAGTAAATACTATATTTTTAATAAAATTGTACTTTGTCAGAAAATATCAGAAACAGAAAAAAGTCTTAAAATTATATTGTATCTTAAAAATTTATTGCATCTGAACATCCAAGTATATATTTAAAAACATATAAAACAAATTAAAGCAGCTAATTCTAATCTAGTTGTATAGAAGTTGCAATTCTTCATTACGAAATTCAATTAGTACTCATAAATTGAAATATTTTTTAAAAATATTAGTAACTACATTTTACTGACCTTTTATGCATGTGTAAAAATGAGAGCATTCAAAATATAGAACCGATTTCTAAAGCGAAGAGCGTAATTTTCCCCGAATATCGGACAAAGCGCTAGGAATTAATTCTTTCTCTTGGCCGCAGCTCATTTCTCCATAGTCAAGTAAGCTTGCAATCGAGTATAGAATGGATGGGAAGAGGTATTATGCAGTCAAGGTCAAAAGTCCCGAAGGATTGACCAATTAAACAGTTTTATTCTGTCGAAAGGGGCATAGCAAAAAGGAAGTCCCCTTTGCTTGAGTCAGAAGGGGTCCGTCTGATTTGCTCTTAGAAGTTA
Source organism: Uloborus diversus (assembly GCF_026930045.1). NCBI lineage: Eukaryota > Metazoa > Arthropoda > Arachnida > Araneae > Uloboridae > Uloborus > Uloborus diversus. The sequence continues at coordinate 10,774,446 of NC_072734.1, forward strand.
TATATAGCTTCGGGCAGAAAACGAAACTTAAAACCACAGAAGTGCAGCTGGTAAAAAGAAAAATTTATCTGACTGATTCTTCCAACGCCACAAAGGATAGACAACTGCTCATTTAGGAATGGATTTTCTTGGTTATATGTTTGAATTTGGTTTCAAAAGACTAGACCATCGTAGTCTTAATACACAAAACAAAACATAAAACAGATATTTTAGCTGTATACTGTAATGATCAAAAATTATAAACGTGCATCTGTTATGCATTCGTTTTTTGTTTTTTGTTTTTTTTTTTTTTTAAATAAATTGTTTGAAAAAAAAAATGCATAAAACTTTGCTGAAAGCACTTAACGAAATAAAAGCAAACGATTTTAATAGGTTTGGTTAATTTAAAAATTTGGGGCCCCCCTTAAATTCGTGGTCCAAGCGCTCATGTGCCTTTGTACACTAGGATGGGTCACTGTGAAAAAAAAGTCATATTTAACAAAATTTATGATATATACTCGCATATATAGGTAACTGATTAATATTTCTAATCGTGATGTATATGACAGGTCTATTGGAAAAAAATAAGATACAATTTCGGGGCCTATGTCAAAGCGGGGTCGGTGGGACATAATTTGCCCTCTCTTTGTTTAGGCAAGAGGCACTGAGAAAATATTCATTCTACATAAAAAGACAACTTTTTATTTGTCTAAACCATGACATAAGGCAGGTCTGGCGAAAAAGAAAACGAATTAAAATTTTGGGGCCTATGTCAAAGCGGGGCCTGCGTATCATGAACCCTCCATTGATCCCGAAGAGGAGTCACTGTGAACAAATATTTGTTCTTTAAAAAAATTATGATTTATTAAGCCAACTTGTTTAAGCATTCAAACCATGATATGCGACAATATTGGTGAAAACCAAAAATTGAAATTTAGGGGCCTATGTCAAAGCGGGTCCTGGGGCGGACCGCCCCCTCCGCCCTCCCCCTTCGGTACGCCACTGTTCTTAAGATCCCTTCAGGGCAAGAACGCCCGTTTTGGGGGGCAAGGCGGGCTCCCTTCCATTAGAAATGAGAACTGTTTTGCTTTTAGTGCTTTTTTTCGCGTTGCAAGAATGTATAAAAATTTCTTTTCCAGCCATTAATGAATAAGTTATTAAAAATGTCAAATTTTAATGACTCTTATCTGTACTGAAATCGGTTTCCATGAATAAAATATTCTGCTAAACCATTGGGAAAATTTTTGAACCCCTCCCCTTAAAATTTTGCATATGGGCGCCCTTGCTTCAGGGGCGCCTCAACGGGAGCTTACAGTTATCGCCCAAAAAATTTACTTTTCCAGTAATTTTGTCCTACGATTCGGCAAAATTTTCATCATTTGGCAAAATTTGGAGTTCCAATCGACTAAATTATCATCATTCGGCGAAATTTGGAGTTCCAATCGACTAAATTATCATAATTTGGTGTAATTTGAGTTCCACTCGGCAAAATTTGGAGTTTCATTCCGCACAATGTGAAGTTTCATAAGGCGAATTGAGAGTTTCCGCCCTCTTAAACTGAAGTTCGGGGCGCCCATGGATCCCTCACTCAGGGCCTGATTACTGCACAGGCCTACTAGGCCTGGGCCTGGGGCCCCCTCTTCCTAAGGGGCCCCAAATTACTGAAAGAATTATGCATAGCATTACAATTATACAAAGAATACACACATTTTTAAAATAATAGCCTTCAGGGAGCCTCCAAATTATGCTGCTGCATGTCCCCATGGTCAGCAGAGCTAGACCAGGTCCATGAGTTTGTTTACCCTCAAGAAATCCAGCACCGTCACTGGGTCTTCAGTCAAATCCCTCCTGGAGAGCCCCAGGCACGACAGTATATGGTCAGGCGAGGCCTGCTCAACCGAACACTTGAAACAAGCCTGAAAGGTCTTCGACCCCTCCGAAAATTTTAAAGTTTTAAGATGTCCACTACGAAAACGGGCAAGAGTTGTTTGTTCCTGTCTGTTAAACCCAGGGGTCAGGGAGACACCAGGTCGTGAACATCTGTACCAATGGTGCTCTGGCTGGATAATCCAAGTGATATTATCCCTGTGTTTAATTTTTGAGTGGATCTCCTGAAAGGTGAGTGATGCCGTTGGCTCTGAGACCTTAGCAGCATCAGCTTTCGCCAAGGTATCCGCGATCTCATTACCTTCTTATTTCTACAAGGGAAGGGATCCACTGCATGTGAATTTGATGAGAGACGGAAAGTTGTTTTAGTTTATTGAGTATTGAAACTCCTACACTATCTCTCACACTTTGCCATCTGGTCAGGTGCTGTATTGCACTTCTGCTATCGGATAGAATCCAAATTTCGGTTCCGTGGGGGAGAAGCTCCAGAGAGTCTAGGGCTTCATCAATGGATATTAGCTCACTACGGAACACAGAGCAGTAATTAGCGTTTCTTCTTTGAATCCTCAAGTCAAGATTTTGCGATTTGATGTAAATTCCACTACCAGAGAGGTTATTATCGTCTCTACTGCCATCCGTGTAGACTCGGATAGCGTCAATTGGAATCTCTCCAATTCTCTCTAGAGCTACTTGTCTTAAATAGGCTGGAAGATCTGTTTGTTTATTCACTTGAACCGGTTAGTCTGGATGGAAAAAGACGCCGTCAAGATCATCCGCTGGGTCTAGACATTGTATCAGATGATGTGATTCCACGGTATTATCGATTATATTAAGAGAGGCTAATTGGCTAAAGGGACTGTTCCTTCTGAGCCTTTGATTATTACGCCAATTTTCGAAGTAAATAAAGGTACGATTTTGTGTACCAAGAGCTCTGAGCTTGTTGTAATATTTTGTTAGGTATGCTCGTCTCCTAAGACTTAGCGGCTGAAGGTTTGCCTCGTAAAGCACAATATCACTAGGACAAGTGTTTCTCAACCCGGTAATAATCCGGGCAGCACTGAGCTGGACTTTTTCGAGTTTTTGCAGATTTGTAGCAGAGGCAGAGCAATAAATTGGGATGCCATACTCTAAGATTGGTCTGTGGGCCTTGGGTCTCACTTTTAGTTAGTCGGGCCTTGCCCTCACTCGCTTTTACATAATAATGCTTTAAAAAATAAATAAAATGCAAGGGGGAAAAAATGCGTCCTGTTTAGGGCTTAATATACATAGCAGCTCACGCGAACTGAGATCCTGCACTTCTATTCAATTTTATGCAAATTAACCACTTCAGGCGAAGTTCAGAATTGTTGCGAATTGATAAAATCTAGTAAGCTACAAGTTCCCACCCTGCAGTCGACATTTTGACAGCATTATGAACAATGCGGAAAAAGTTAAACAAATACGAACTGTTGTACATAACGAGCTGATGTGTGCATCACATGACTTCCTTTTACTCCAATTTAATGTCATTTCCCCATTAATGGCAATTTTAAAATGATTCAATTGTTTACTCTCTAAATATCACCACCAGTGGCCAAATTGAAACCAAATTTTTAAAAGAAATCGCGAAATTTGTCCCCAAGTTGACGATAAAACTTGGCGACCAAAAGACTGTCGATATACTGCCAAGTGTCCGACAAATTATAACACAACTTGAGCTTACATCGAAATTAACAATGATTTCCCCCAAAAAAGAGGCAGAAGACCCCCTTAGGAACATCCGAATGCAACCAAAAGAGAAGGTGCGCAACTAGACCTCACTAGGAGTCAACGTACCAAATTTCAACTTTCTAGGACATACCGTTTTTGAATTATGCGAGATACATACGCACATACATACGTACATACAGACGTCACGAGAAAACTCGTTGTAATTCACTCGGGGGTCGTCAAAATGGATATTTCGGGTGTCTGTACGTTCCTAGGCATACATCCACGTGTGGTCGGGTCGAAAAATAAACTCAACATTCATTCGGGGGAAAGAAAAATGGAAATTAAGGCCGATTTTTGAGTGAAATTTTTTTCGCGAATACAATACTTCCTTTTTTGAAAAAGGAAGTAAAAAGTAAAATGAGGAATAACAATGACAAACAGCACCACAAATGGCAGATTACTGCAGACATGTGTTGCGGGGTTACAGGAAACCCTTTTTCAATACAAAACAGTGAGCTTTTGTCCTTTCGAATGCAAAGACATCCGGTAAAAGCAACGAGAATGAACAACAGAAAGCATAAATCGTAAGAATAGCCGTTACATTTTGTCTTATTTGTTTTTTTAATTTGCTACTTTCACTATTTAAGCTTTCTGCTGTTCATTCTTGTTGCTTTCATCGGATGTCTTTGCCTTTGCATGCAAAAGCTCGCTAATTTACAGCATTGAAATATGAAAAATATGGAGACTGATGCATAAAATTTGGGAGGCTTTGCATGCACAAATTTCATGAGAAAAGTTCGAATGCAAAAGGTTCTTCTCTTTTTTACTTCCTTTCACAAAAAAGGAAGTATTGTATTCGCGAATTTTTTTTTTTCTCAAAAATCGGTCGTAATTTCCATTTTTCTCACCCTCGAATGAATGCTGAGTTTTTTTTTTTCGACCCGACCACACGTGGATATATGCCTAGGAACCTACAGACACTCGAAATATCCATTTTGACAACCCTCGAGTTAATTACAACGAATTTTCTCGTGACGTCGGAATGTGCGTATGTATGTGCGTATGTATCTCGCATAACTCAAAAACGGTATGTCCTAGAAAGTTGAAATTCGGTACGTAGACTCCTAGTGGGACCTAGTTGTGCACCTTCAATTTTGGTTGCATTCGGATGTTTCTAAGGGGGGTTTTGTCCCTTTTTGAGGGAAATCAATTTCGATGTAAACTCAAGTGGTGTTATAATTTGTCGAACACTTGGCAATATGTCGCCAGTCTTTAGGTCGCCAAGTTTTGTCTCCAACTTGGCGACAAATTTGGCGATTTTTTTAAATTTAAAATTTGATTTTAATTTGGTCACTGGTAGTGATATTTAGAAATTAAACAATTGAATCACATTAAAATTGCCAATGATGGGAAAATAACATTAAATTGGAGTAAAAGGAAGTCATGTGATGCACACATCAGCTCGTTTAATTTAGGAAGGGATGGGATTTCTTAAATTAAACTGGTATTATAGAATTTATTGTTTTGATGAAAATTCGGCAGATATTTTCTTCAGTAGAGGAGTTGGGGAGATTCGAGAGTCACCCGAACGAATCGGGGTATTTGGTATAAAAAAATGTTAGTGGAAAAGGATTTTCAATAATCCTTAATTAATATTTTTGCCGGTGAGGCTGTGATAGTTTATCACAAATGGATATATATTTTTTCTCCTCTCGAAAGAACCTTTTCATAACATAATCATTATAACAGTGTTGAATGCTTTTCGTTTGAGCTACTTGAAATCTTGTCTGACGATTCGGTGAATGTGGAAGCAATATTACTTTTTACCCGACTGCGCGTGCGCGACGCAAAGGAGGGTAATGTATTTATAAGTCTATGTATGTTTGTTTATGTGGCGTTGTAGGGGCTAAACGCCATGGCCAATTTTGTTAACTCTTACGTCAATCGATTTGTCTTAACCTTGGGAGTGTCACTAAACTCATGACAGCAATCAAAATTCACCATATCAATAACCAGTTGCCATTTTGTCAGTGCGTGCGACACAGCGTGCGACAAATGCAGGTAGATTTCACTGCCTGAATTTTTTGTTTACTAAGTCTACTAATTGGGGCCTCAGTGGCCAAGTGGTATAAGCGATTGCTTCTCACACTTGAGGCGGTGGGTTCGACTCCTACCCTCGCTCCGGATGTACCCTCCCCTCCTTCTGATGTAAATTCGTTCATGCGTTGTTAATATATGTATTATGTACTGTAATAAAAAATATATCATGCGTAAGGGAGGCAAGACATTTAGATTGTAGTCCGCATCAAATTAAACCTGTGCAATAAGCACCAAAAGAAAGAAAGTCTTCTAATTCGATTTTCATCTCTAGTTTTTGTCGTGATTCAGGGAACTGAGTTTCGCGACGTGTACTTTCTTTACTGACTTTTTTAGTTTTGCGAAAAAGATATGACTGACGACGTTTCCTAGCTCGCATCATCTAAGCCGAGTTAGGTCCCTAGAGGGACTAATTATCGGGTAGTTTAAACCACCGCAAGTTACTTAATACACCTCACGATACAAACTCTCTCAATGAAATGACAAGATAGCGAAATGTACCGTCTTATAATCATAGTAACTAAGTCAATGAAAATTAACTGAAAAGTGAAATAAAAAATTATTAAATAAAAGCAAAAAACCCGACTGCGTAAAAACCAAAAAAACTAAAAAGAAAAATCTTTAAGCCCAGTAGATAAGAATGTTATTAAGTACTACTGAATAACGACACCATTGAAATAGTTTTATAATCGTACACAGGTAAGACAAATCATAAATTCAAAAGCAGAATGGAAGGATCAACAGTCGGGGCCCATTCAAATTTTACGGGGTTTCTTGATTTAGAAAGGAATGGGCCCCGACTATTGATCCTTCTATTCTGCCTTTGAATTTATGCTTTGTCTTACCTGTGTTGATTATAAAACTATTTCAATGGTGTATAGTTATTCGGTAGTACTTAAAAACATTCTAAACTACTAGACTTAGACAATTTTCTTTTTAGTTTTTTTTTTTTTTTGGTTTTACGCGGACGGGTTTTTTGCTTTTATTTAATTATGCCAAATTGTCTCTTCTTATTATATTTGGGTCATTTGGGGATTCGGTGAAATTCGGAGTTTCATTAGGTAAAATGAGAAATTCCTTCTCCCAAAAAGTTCAGTTCTGGGCCACCTGACTTTAACATCTTAATTTACAACCCTGTTTTCTGCCCAAAATAAAAATATTCATTGGTTAAAATAATTATTTCATTGATTAAAATCGTTACTTGCAAAGGAAAAAGTTGTATTGCTCTTAATCTATTTCTAAATGAATTGTTCAGTTGGATGAAATTCGGTTGAACCGCTTTAATAATTTAATTGCGCCGCTTTAAATAGGAGTTGTTAAAGATTGCATCATCCTCATACATTAACCACTTATTAATGTTAAAATATTGGCTCATCCTCGTATATTAGCAATTTATTAATGTTAAAAAGTTGCATCATCCTCATACATTAACCACTTGTTAATGTTAAAATATTGGCTCATCCTCGTCTATTAGCCATTTATTAATGTTAAAAGATTGCATCATCCTCATACATTAACCACTTGTTAATGATAAAATATATATATTGGCTCATCCTCGTATATTAGCCATTTATTAATGCTAAAAGATTGCATCATCCTCATACATTAACCACTTGTTAATGTTAAAATATTGGCTCATCATCGTCTATTAGCCATTTATTAATGTTAAAAGATTGCTTTATCCTCATATATTAACCATTTTCTAAAGTTAAAAAATTCAATAAAGTATTAATCAAAGCACGAACCTTGGTACTAGGCGATTCTAGAAGAAAATATCTAAACAACATTATTTCTATCCAAATTTAATCATTTCATCAAAAATTATTAAGGAAACTCATTTTTATATCACAATATAGCTTTCAATTTTTCGTTTAAACTTAAATCTGTTGAAACTAATTTTGCATGATTTTTATACTTAATGATGTTTTTTGCGGTCTAGTAATCTAACTCCATGCTTCATATGGCGGTATCCTGAGATCAACAAAATCTTAAGATATGTCTCAATATCAGTCGATGTTGACGCATTGAAACACGCTGTTATGAATTCCTGCTGCTTTCTTTCCCTTTACTCATCCCCCCCCCTTCTTTCTTTTTTTCCCGCTGTTTTTTCTCTCCAGCTTTACTAGTTTGTTGTTTATTTGTCTCAATGGGGTTGTTTCCTTCAGTCAAAAGTAGTACTTTTTAACTTTTTGTCACTGAAATTGATAGAATGACCAAAAACAATAACATGGACCCAGAAAATACTTTCATTTTCCCCAACAGTTATTTTTTAATTAATTTTTTTAAATGTCCAATTTTTGAAAAAAGGCGTGGTCTTCATGACGTCACAAATGATGCACTTTGCTGCATCTTTCTACCGCGATTCCACGCTATGATAATCAAGAAGCGAATTAAAATTGCGCTCTACGCTTGCTATCAACCATACCGTTGCCAATACACGTGAGTAAAGATGCAAATTAAATATTTTGCTCTGTGAATGGCAACACAGAATGGAAGTTCATCATTTGTGATGTCATAGGACAGAAGCATAAACATTGAAATGGCGCCGATTTAAGTAATTTTTTAAAAACATTAAACTTAAACAAATTATTTAAAAAATGGTCAGATCCTATGTTTTTAAGCATGTTCTTTCAGAAAAAAATACTTTTAGAATTTTTTAAACGACCCCATTGTAGAACTTTGAAAAATAAAGATTTCGTGCTTTTTGCTTCTCCTTATATAAGCTATCACTTCCGATTTCGATATTTTGTAACTTAGAAAATATTTCAAGTTCTTTCGTGCAATGCCAATATCTAGAAAACTTCACAAAACCAACTGCTCTAATGTCTTTTTTTTTTAAATAAAACTACACAAAATAATGGAACAATCGCAAACACTTATAAAACACCGAACCATTTTGTAAAAAAGCAGTCGAAAACTTTGTACTATGGAATGAGTAAAAATGACAACAACGTGCATAAAGTACAAATAGAGTAATAAAATAGAGTTAAAAACTCAACTTTCTGAGTTTTTAACTCTATTTTATTACTCTATTTGTACTTTATGCACGTTGTTGTCATTTTTACTCACCAAACCATGTATTTACATCTATCATTTTTAAACTTAATATTTCTTCAAAAAATAAACAAACTTCCATCGTGACATCTTTCACCCAGCAGGCACATGTCTAATAAATATTTTCTTCAAAAACCATGACAATCCCTCATTTTTCAGCATCGGATACCATAACGGTCTATCGCCGAAAGAATCGTCCCTGGGAAATGCAGTTTTCATTAAAGTTTAACAGACGCCGAGTCGCTAAGCCTATCTGCCAATAAGTTGCTTTTTCTCCAGGCTGCCACATATATATCATCTCGGCTCTGAGCGTTTATTAGATCTTCTGCCGAACATTCCATTCAGCTTTTTCAATATGCGAAGATCGGACACCTTGCGCTTACAAGAAAGGACGGGTTCAGGTGTGAAGTGGTACGAGTGCGCTTTAAAAAGTTTGCTGTGAGATTTCTGAGAATAGGGAAGTTGCAACCTATTAAATGCTCATATTTTGGCTATTGGATATTGTTAATTGACCCTCAAAACTAAAAAATTCATCATCGCCGAATTTTAAAACACCGTGATTGATTTTTAATGAATTTTTAAAAATCCACGCGCAAAAGTGCGCTCTTCTGAAATGTCACGAGCTTACGTCACAGGGCACTGATGGGCAGCCTTCCGCCGAAGATCCCTTGTTTTCGCTACGGACGTTTTGAGCGCGCTGATATTTTTATTTTTTAGAAATTCAATAATCCTTTTGAACACACTATGGAGGCCGGATTCGTTAAAGCACAATCTAAATAATCTTCCTCAAGTAACATCAATGAGGATATTCGAATATTTCCGAGAGGATGAGAGGTTTAATGTTCCAGAAACGCGAGGAGTTAATGCGAGGTAAGCCTTTTATGTTTCGTCTTCGAAGTCGAATGCACGTCCTTCGGTTTCTCCCCTATCGGAAGAGCGCATGACGTCCCTTCCTATGCCATTTGACGTCACAAACGCTTGAACTTTAAAAATTAATTTAAAAAAAAAAAACTACTAATCGTATCGCAAACTTTTTTTCACCTATGATGTTCATACATGTTACTCTATCATATAAAAATGAAATTGAAAAATCGAAAATTTCCCTATTTGTAGGCTTGCCAGACGTCCCGGTTTGACCGGGACAGTCCCGGATTTCAGGCAAAATCCCGGTGTCCCGGCCGGTTTACTTCAGATCCCGGAAAAAGATAAATTTGATAAGATGACCAAAAATTCTAAAAATAATTAACTGTGTAGGATTATTTTGGATAACTACTTTGTCATTTGAAACATAAATTTGTAAAATTAATATCGAATCAACTCGGGAGGATTTTTACAAATAAAAAAAAGAATTTCTAAAAGAAGTCCTAGCGAATGAAAAATACATGTAAATATTGTTAAAGTTTTTATTCCTCATTCAAATTATTTCTTCGTACTAAAGTAAATAACAAATATTAACATGCAAGAAATAAAATGCTTAAAATCTGTATATGTCATTCATTATCACCCCTGATTTTGGCTCATAATTAGTATTTATTCATACCATTTTCAATGAATTACCCCTCTAAAACATACTAAAAACCAGCCAGTGATGCGTTCCTTTCTGGGGTGTTTTAGATCCGAAGTTTCCAAAAATTTTAGGCTGACAAGACATTCTAAGGCTGAAAAATTATTCAATTGAAGAAAAAAAAACTATTACAATGTTTATTTTCACTAGTTTTTGCTGGTATATTTTAAATCTTCCTCATTGTTTCTTAAAATTTCACACTGGTTTCAGAAAATTTTACTTGAGTCCATTATCACCCCCTTTTGAATACGCGAGACAGGGTTGGAGGGGGGGGGGAGTATTCCGGTGTTCCGGTTGAATATTTCAGAAATCTGGCAAGCCTATGTATAACTCTCGACATACTATTGAGGTTCCAATTTATTATTCATCCCAAAGTTAAAATTACTACACACTTTTTGTTAAAATAATGAAAAGAAAATAAATTATTTTAACATTAAAAAAAAAAATTCTTTAAACTTTCGGGAGGGCTGCTGTCTCCCTGGGGAAAAGCTGCTTTCAAGGAGGACTTCAAACCAAGAAATTGTACCATAGTATAATAATGAAAGAGATCTAAATAAGTAGCAATCAAAAGAGCACAGTAAAACATAATTCTGGACGCATAAGTTGCCCTTGTGTCCCCGTTATTGACAAATAAAGTCTTAAAATCTGTCAAAATTTTAAGAAAAGTCGCCAAATTTAACGAGTTTCGGTGAGTAATGAAGACATATCTCACGTGCTTTGCAGATGGATGGCCTGTCACATGCAGACCGAGAAATGGGTACCTTCAAATTCTGAGAAAACTTTAATTTGGAACTTTTCTTAAAATTTCGACAGGCTTATATGTTTCGATAACGGAAGCACAAGGGCAAATAATTTTTGCTTCAAAAAAGCCTTAATATGATCTATCGAGTGCAACCTATTTAAAATGTTTTTCATATTGTTGCACTATTCGTGGGGTTCCCTGATGGTAAGGATGGCTGCCTCTACATTTGCTCATTTAATAGGAGGGAAACCAGGCAAACTATCAGGCAGCTCGAAAAGGGTTGTAAAACGTGTCACAGCAACTGCTTCACCTTGTTGTTTCTCGAAGTAGAGCTTTACCACCGAGATTTTTCTTTTTTTCTAATGGGACTGCGTTAGGCTGAAACTTTAGTACTCTACATAGGTTCCTTTTAGTTTTCTAATACGGACAAGACCGTGCTGGAACCACACTACCAGGTACCGCTAGTAGGTTATAAACAGTGCAATTAGCAACAAGAAGAACGAAATTAGTAACTGATGAGCGATCTTAACGCCTGTCCTCTGCTCTGAAAGACCACGAAGAGAAGCGGCTCCCTATCCGTTCAGGGGCGCCCCGATGGGAGGTCACTCTGGCCTCCTAAGAATTTTTTTCGGCAAATTTTGCCTGATTATTCGGAAAACTTGGCATTGCAAAAAACTACAATATTTTATTTAAAAAACTATGATGAGGCTATGTTGGTATTTTATTGTTCAATAAATTCAGAAATCTCCCCCCGTTCCCCAAAATTTTAGTTCGAGGTGCCCCTGCATTCAGGGACGTGCCCAGGGGGGGGGGGGGCGGGTGAAGGGATGCCTGTTGGCCCGGGCACGAGCCTAAAGGGGGCCCGAAATTTTTGAAATCAGAGGCGAAATATGTGTAGGGACGCAGGGTAAACAATATGGAGGGGGACCGTAAAGTCATTTGTGACGGACCTCAAAATTTCTGGGCACGCCCCTGCCAGCAACCATTATTTCTCAGAAGTTATAAAGTGTACAAGAGGGGTTGTGTGTAATGTCTGTGCATATGCTTCGTAATTTGGGTTATAATATCACACAAAAAAAGGAACTCATTCAAATAGAGAAGCATCTATTTTTCCATGAATTATGAAATATTAAAAGATTGTTCACAGTTTGAAGTGGGAAATAACATGTTTTTGTTTACCACTTATTAAGGTTCTTTATCGCGCATAAAGTAGACAGCGCGTAATTAATGAAATTGCTATAAATTAAAAATATACCTCTATAGTCCCGACGCCCAAAATAATTTTGAATGATATTCGAAGTGGTATTAATTCTAAGAGAAGAGACAAATGAGTACTGAATTTCTAGCAGTACTATAGTACTTCAGTACTTCGACAGTACTGAATTTTTTTCATTTTTCAGTCGAGACTTTCACGCCACAGCTTCCAATTGAGTATACATTCTCTCATTCTGAAAAGTCATTAACAAAACTTAATTCACCCAAAATTCCCCCGTTTGCATTATGTAAATATTTACATCACGCAAAATTTAACACCCCGAAAAAAATTTTTCCCCGTAATCTGAGACAAAAAAGAAAATCTCGAGTAAAATCCCCCCCCCCCCCCCCCCCCCCGAGTTAGAAGGATTTGATTCGCTGTAAAATACTGTATATAAAACCGGGTAAGCAATTACTATTGCGAGTAGAAGTTTAAACAAAAATCAGCGCAAGTTTTTTCACTTTTTTTTTTTTTTTTTAAATTCCTTCGCAGTATTTTTGAATATTTTGTTGCAGTGCACTAACTATTTCTTAACGCAACAAATAAAAGATAATTTATGATTTAAGGTTAATTCGTTTAAAATTTTGTTTAAAATCAAATGTTGTAACACAGCACCGAAGATCAGGATTGCATTTTAAAATGCTATAATTTTTAAGTTATCAAGCAATATCGCTAAACGGAACAATTAATAAATGACCTAGGAGAATTTCCTAATAACTGACTGAACATTTCAAGCGAATTTATTTAGTTCTTAACACCTTCAAAAATCAGATCCAGGAAAACGATTTCGAATACACACATTGAAATCTTTCAGAGAACGGCTGTCCATTTACGGAGAATTCCATTCAAAAACTTTTAAGCAAAATCATACTGAATCGGATACTTTATACCCGCTCGGGCAGAACACAAAATTGAAAACTAATTCCACCGGAATTAGCCGGTGGGAATACAACAACCCGAGCTTAGCCCGGAGGATAGAATTGATTAATAATATGACTGATGGAATTTTCCCGCCTCCGGGAGAGAAAGACGGACGTATTCCATTTGTGGTCGGAACTCGCTCTTTAACCTGGAAATCACGTCGGAAGCAAGACCTTCCTAAATCCCGGGACGCAATAAAAATTTGATTATGGGTCTCTTTAACTCCGCCATCAGCCCCTTTTGTCGCTGCGCCCCTGCTGCGACAAATTGCCTTCGCGGGGGGATTACCGGCGCCCTTTTGATGGATAGAACGGGCGGCTTAAGACCCCTTTGCGCCCCACCGGAGGAAAAGGTGGGCCTGTAATTAAAACTGTGGGACAATCCGGTGTCGAGCGCGGGGGATTATGGGACTCACTTGCGTCGCGAGTGGCCATACGGAAAGGCGAGTTATTAACTGGTGAGCGGATGTATTGAAGGAATGATGTACCGAGAATATATGAAAATTTCAGCCCTTCTGGCATTTATTGATAACTAGTGATACCCGCACGGCTTTGCCCGTAATAGAAAAATCAAAAGGTCTTTTTGTTCGCCTGTATATTTACAAATAATGTATAGTGAATTTTCTCGCCAGTTGGCTTGTACCCATCTTACGGTTCCACGTTATGATAATTTTGTATCTCGCCAATTGGCTTGTGCCCATGTTACGGTTCCACGTTATGATAATTTCGTAATTTACTCGTCCATCTTATGAAATTTTTTTTTCTTAAAATTCGAATAGAAAAAGAACCACATCGAATTTTCGAAAAATCGCTTCGAGGTGCACACCCCCATGCTACATACTAACTTTGTGCCAAATTTCCTGAAAATCGGTCGAACGGTTTAGGCGCTATGCGCGTCACAGACATCCTACAGACATCCAGACATCCTCCGGACAGAGAGACTTTCAGCTTTATTATTAGTAAAGATACAGAAGCCGACACAGGTCAGAAAAATAGCATTACTGATACGAACGTTCTCGCTTTTGCGTGTCGTTCTTCTTTTAGTGTGATTAGTAGCATGGTGAAGTGGTAAGATTGGAGGTTATAGCCTCGTCAATAAAGAAACAAAATTCATAACAGTGCACGCCAGTTTAAAACTTTCTTTTCAAAAAAAAAAAATCGTTTTGTACCGCTCTGCCGTGCCTATATATCTATTTTTGTCTATCTTCCTATTTTTATTTATCTCTATATCGTTTACCATCTCTCTTCTTATTTCTATCTACCTATCTATTAATTTATACTTATTTTTAAACCTACCTAAGTATAGCTAGCTGATTCTAAATTATTATTATAAAGGCTCAGGGGTGCAAGGCACGCTCGGTATGTCGCTGTCCAATGCTCCCTTTTTGGAACGCAGTTTTCACCTCTTATGATTTCATATTTTAGATTTAGTTACAAGGCAAATTTTCTTTAGTTTTTTTGTGTGTACTAATTAACGCACCCACACACGCAGTTTTAAAACTGTGGAGAATTCGAACGATGGATCCAGCATCGTCAAACAAATTTGACGAATTTCTTTTCTATTTCATCATAATCGACCTTTTTTGTTTTTGGGGTTATTGCGTTCGATGTAGGTTGGTGGTTTGGCACGGCATATAAGCAAAGCTATTTGGCTAATTCGGGTAAGTCAGCCGGTGGCGCAATAAGAACGATTTCACACTTCTTTGTTGAAGTTGAAAAATTAACAGAAAAGGAAGAAGTTATCTTTTCCCTGTTTTGAAAAACATCAGAAACGTTTAAATTGGAAAATAATTCTAGAAAATTCTCATGGCAATATACTTTCCCTTTTGATTTTCATTCATTAACACAACTTAATAACTGCAAGTGAAAAATACGGAATTCAGAAAACTCGGAAGTGTACATCGAATTCTTTCATATAATTAACTCTTGAAATCTTGTTATTTTATTATTATTTTCTTTTTTTTCTAGGTCACGTGGTATAATGAGGCTGTGGTAACTTGATGCTTGACCTTAGATGAGCTCATTTATATTTGGGTTGAAAAGGGACACCAATGATTTCTGTCGCAACACAAACCGACTTTCTTCACCTATGTTTTAACAAATGGAATCGTCTGAGCCTCGGTGGACCGGAAGTCAACTAATCAGAGATTGACTACATCGCCTTCAGCAGAGATCTTTTACGCAGATTTTGGCAGTCAAATAAATTTAATTTTCAATTTGATTTGCGTGGCAGTATCACCCTAAGCTTCCCCCCTGCTTAACATGTATTTACATATTGAAAGGAGTTGTGACTAATTTCAAAATGCACTTAAATAAAAGTCTTCTGAACATGCCCCCCCCCCTTTTTTTTTACCTTCAAGAAATTTAGCTCTAACAGTAAAGCTGTAACTGTTTAGGATGGGACAGTTGCATTTATGCCGACATAAAATAGATAAAGAAGGGTTAGAGTCTTGCTTAATTCTAATTTCTACATCTACTGGACAAACTAGAAATATATTTTTTCGCTTTATATCGTCCCAAATGCTGCTGTCCCATTCCCATTCCTTTCGCCGTCCCACTCATCGCAACACTACCCCAATAAATAAAATTATGTATTCGAAAACGATATGTAATCTTTGTTTACCCTTTACCGTCAGAAGTGTCAAACTTCGAAATCGGTTTCTCAAGGTGACACCAGATAGATTTTAGCCGAAAAACAATATAGTTTATGAAGGGGGAAACTTTCAGTTTGCTAAATGAAACTCCGAATTTTGCCGAATGGTAAAATATGAGCATAATACTATTATATATATTTTTTAAATAAAATATTGTAATTTTACAATGCAATCTCTAAATTTTTTTGAATCGTCAGACAGAATTTGCAGAATGAGAGTATTTTATGGACAGGAGGTCAGAGTGACTTCCCATTGGAGCGCCCTTGCCCACACGAGCATGACCCTCTGGAAAATTTCAAAGGGCCTGGGAGGAAATTGCCTCAGTGAAGTCCACCACCTGCGTTTATTGCGTTAGATGTTGAGAGTTGAGCATCGGACATAACGTTCAGATCCAAAATGTCTGAGGGACAAAGCATCATACAAAGGACAGAACGTCCGACGGACATAACGTCCAGCGGACATAACGTCCAACGAACACAATATCCGACGGACAAAATATCCAAGGACAGAACGTCCACATTTTTGGACAGCTAGGACATAACGTCCAGTTTTAGAAGTTTATTTCTTGAACTTCTCAATTTGTGGAGAAATTTAAATGATTTGAACACTATCGCAAAATAAATAAATAAATAAATAAATAAATAAAATAAAAATTGAAAATTAACTTGAATTCTGAAATTTTGAATTCAAATTATGTTTTTCGCAATCACGAGTTGCGATAGGACCCTGCTCATTTGGGCAGGGTCCTATCGCAACTCGTGATTTGGGAGCTATTGTTCCTAGAAATGGTTCCTGCCTCCAAGCCTGCCCCTCCTCCTGAGCGGTTAAGTGTGTGTAGTTGTGTGTGGGCGCAGACCTGTATGTATGCACGTAGGCGTGTGTGTATGCACGTAAGCGTGCGTGTATGTGTGTAAAGACTTGTGTATGACCGTGAGCGTGTGTGTGTGTGTGTGTGTGTGTGAGCGTGCGTGTGTGTAGAACATGAAAACCCCCGCCCAGGATAAACGGAATCCTGGAGGCAGTGCTCGGAGCCGCGCCTGCAGAGGACGGTGGGCGGTAGTGCTGCAGAGGCCCCTGGTCCAAGCTGAAAAAGGCACGGACATCAAAAACGGTCAAATGAGTACAATAAGCAATCATGATTGCTCAAAAAAATAAATAAATAAAATAAAATATAGAAAATAATAATAATAATAAATAAAGGTTTTAAGTATTTTATTCTTCTTTTAGTTGAGAAATAACGCAACAATATTTTTTAAAACTCATACCACAGCTTTTTTCCCACACCAACGTTGTTTTTTGACAACTGGAGGGGAAAAAAAAGCCATGAATGTGGGGTAATAATGCATCCTTAAAATCCTGCCATTATCCGCCAGTCGGCAAATGTGTTTATGGTCTTCAAACTGGTCGAAGTCTGGCCTCTAGGTGAAGAGGTACAAATCATGCGGTTTCGAAGGTGTCGCTCGTTGACGTGTCTAATCTATGTCACTACAACGACATTTGAGGGCCTTTGTGACAAACCACAGTCAAGAAAAGAACCTTTTATTGGCCTGTTCAGCCCTAATGGGCAACAATTAGAAAGTCGTTCCTCACTGCCCCCAGAGATTTCGTTTTGGGTGGTCTTCTGCTGCGTTGTTGAATCGGCAAGCGCGATCTGCTTCAACATTCGATGATAACGAAATGTTTAACAAGGCTTTTAAGATTTCGACACAAGATACGGTTATATATTTCTTGCAAATATTGTTTTGTTGGGTAAAAAAATTTTAATTTTTATGTATTTAAGCAAAACTTCACAAAATTTATGTATTTTATAAAACTTAATTTTTATGTATGCTCTGATTTTGATTTTAGATTTTTACAAACGTAGATAAACAAAATTAAGCAAATCAGAAATACGATATTAAAGTTTAATTTTTTAGTTCTTAAACTGTTTCAGTTAAAACAAAGTGGTTCACAACGCAAATATATTTCGTATGGGGGGGGGGAGGAACGGGACAGCTACATTTATGCCAAAACAAAATGAAAATTTTATCTTTGTCTTGTCCAGTAGATGTATCATATTTAGACTCTTGCTTGAGTCTATTCTGCTACATCTACTAGACAAACTAAAAACAATTTTTCACATTTTATTTTGGCATAAATGCAGCATTCCCATTCATTCCAACTCTCCCCTAGACATCTGTTTTTTTATACGTCATTTTTAAACTGCCCCTTGAAAGACGTATAGAAAGTTCTCACACAGTAGGAGGATCAAATTATGGTAGAAATATGCCGCTGGAATTTGGCAACACATTGCGATACAAAAGAGTTATTTTACAACTACATTTACATTTGAAGGCCGTGGTAGCCTGATCGGTAAGGCATTGGACTCGGGGCCGGAGGGCCTCGGGTTCGATCCTTGCTGGTCGAAGACCCACCGTCGTCATTAAAGGGGACTGGGCGACGTTAAATATGCTCGTGGTCTCAATGTCCTCCAAGTGAAACGATACCTCTGGGGGTGCTAGTACCAGGTAGCTATTAGCTCTTGGACTAGTTCTAAATTCTCATTAACTGCTCGATCCGGTGATGGTGCTGCCATCTATCGGTATATAAAAAACAATGGAGGCAAGGCACTTAGTATGCAGTCCTCGACATAAATGCAGTTGAAGTCAGTTGTGACTCTTGAATAGAATAGAATTTACATTTTAGTTATTAAATCATTTTTTAATTTTATTTCAAATTTCACATTGATAGTACAATGGAAAGAAAATGCTAATGATTAAAAAGGTATTATTTGAAATCATTTTATACAGCAACTCATGGCTTCATATGTGTTTCTCCGTTTTCTGAAAATTATCAGGGGGGAAAAAACATTCCAAAGCCAATTTTACTGCAGCGAAGGCAGAATCGGCAACAGAATATCAAAATGTCAGCCAGGAAATAACCAATTCGTGATTACTTAACGTGCAACAAAAATAAGTATTTTTCTTCAATTGTCTAAATACAAAATAATTATAAAAAAAAAAAACAGACTGCATAAAAACTAAAAAGAAAAAAATAAGCCCAATAGTTTGGGATGTTATTAAGTAGGTCAATGCGGGACAAATTGAAAAGGTGAAATATCTACTGTGTGTTTAGCGCCACCTATCTAGTAATATTTTAACAATGTAGTTGCACATGTAGTCTATTCCAGTCAGGAAAAATATACCGCCAAAGATTGAAGCATTTGATAATACAGGCAATTTTGAAAAATTGATACTCTTATTGTAATATTTGTTGTAAATCAAAATTTTTTTTTAATGTTATAAAATCATAAAGTTCTTGTTATTAATGCTTTAAATAATAATTGAGGCCTTCTAATATGCATTGCAATATTTATTTAATTAATATTAAGTTTATTTGAATTTTAAATATTTTGCTCAAGTAGTCGAGTATATGCAGGGCAAAGTGAAATCTTATTTTGTTTACTCACTCAACCATTTGCTAAAACACTTACGTATTCATTTACTAATTAATTCATTTACATTCTTTCATTTTGTAATTCACTAATTTATTCACTTATTTTCTTATTCATTCACTCGTTTACTCACTCATTTGTTTTTCCTCAAATAATAACTAATTAACTAATTAAATTGTTTGTTTATTGCTCCATTTTCTTTTCATTTATTCATTCAAAATTTTATTTACAGATTCATGTGATCAGAAATAATTTTTATAATCAAAAAGAAAATATTTCATTTTTCACTTTATCCCATGGAAAAAAATGTGAGCTTTTTCCACTTTTTTTTTTTTTTTTTTTTTTTTTTTGAAGGCTTAAAATTATTGCCAAAAATAAAAAATAATGTTTCAATGAAAGTTTTGTTATAAAATACAACGTTCTTTCTATTTATACTGAATTTTCAAAACAAACTTCCAATTTTTTCATTTTGAAAAAGTTCAGTCATCTTAGCCATTTTACTTTGCCCCACATTCCCCTACTACTGAATAACTACACCATTGAACTAGTTATGCGCAAATAAGACAAACCATAAATTCAAAAGCAGAACAGAAGGATCAACAGTCGGGGCCCATTCCTTTCTAAATCAAGGAACCCCGTAAAATTTGAATGGGCCCCGACTGTTGATCCTTCTATTTTGCTTTTGAATTTATGGTTTGCCTTACCTGCGTACGGTTATAAAACTATTTCAACGGTATAGTTATTCAGTAGTACTTAATAACATTCTAAACTACTGGGCTTAGACTTTTTCCTTTTAGTTTTTTTGGTTTTTACGCAGTCTGTGTTTTTGTTTTTATTTAATATTTTTTTTATTTTACACTTTCTAGTTAATTTTCATCGACTTAGTTATAATGATTATAAGACGGTAAATTTCGCAGACTTGACATTTCGTTGAGAGAGCTTAAATCGTGAGGATTATTAAGTAACTTGCGGTGGTCTAAATTACTGATTATTAGTCCCTCTAGGGATCTAACTCGGCTCAAAGCTGCATATGCTTGACCTTTAGCAAAAATGCCGGAACTTAAGTCAACCACGTTAAGTCACACCAGCCACACCAGTTTTAAGCTCTTTTCTGAGTGAGCTAGTCAGGCTATTGTATAGCCTTTACTCCCATCTAAAAAAAAAAAAAACATAGCTAGGTCTAATGTAGTTCCTTAGAGCTTGCACACCAGTCATCAATGGCAACATTTTTCGTTCTATTTTACCCTGACCACGAAGTGCATCGAATTCCTTTGTTGATTGTTTGATTCTGTCTCCTACTCTAGGAACGTTGTTTTTAATTGCTTTGTCATCAAATTCTGTATAAAAAGCCTGCATAACTCGTGATGATGCGAGCTCTGAAGCGTCGTCAGTTAAATCTTTTGCAAAACAAAAAAAGCCCGTCAAGAAAGTTCACGTCGCGAAACGCAGTCCCCTGAATCACGACAAAAACAAATGCAAGGTGTTAGAGATCAAAATTGACAATAATCTTTCACCCACGACAAGGAAAAAAGTGTTGTATAGCACTGCGAAAAGAATGGCTGACTATCGCAAAAGTCGGGAATCTGATCAAAATCGATCTAGTAGACTTAGTAAACTAAAAAAATGCAGGCAACGAAAACGCGTGCTCTGGAAACGCCAACAACCAGTGGCGCACACAAGGGAGGAGTCCAGGGGGTCCGGACCCCTCCCATAAGTCTTGCTTTTCCCCTGGATTGATGATGATTCTTTGTATTTTGTGCGTAGAATAATTTCAAACAAAGGTAATAGGAATTTCAGTTTTGACAAGTGAAAAAATAAAATCCTCATGTTATAAGATGTAAAAACAAAATGTGCACTTTTCTTACAAGGAAATGCCTATAAGAAGCAGAATTGTGATTATGAATGAATACACTGCAATAACCATGTTTTAAGTTTTTGTAATTATAGATTAAAACAAGATTCTATAATTTTGAATCCATTTTTAGTACTAAGAAAAGTAAAATCGCAAATTATTTCTCTCCATTGTTATTTATTTAAGTATATTTAATTAAATGATACTAATTATTTATTTAATAGTGTATTTACTGTTTTTCGTTCGCGGGAATCGATAAATCAAATCAATATCTTTGACGGCGCATAGGGTAGGATATGAGAATGAGGCTTTCAACCTGGACCCTCCCATTGCAAAATTCCTGTGTGCGCCACTGCCAACGACACTTTCGCATAGATTGACATCTATGAGGACACATACACAGGCGTCTCGGATTCGAGACGACGACTCTCCAAAGACACGATCCTGAATGGACAATATGGCGACTGGTTGTTGCTATGGTGAATTTTGATTACTGCCATGTGTTTAGTGACACTTGCAAGGTTAAGACAAATCGATTGACGTAAGAATCATCAAAATTGGCCAAGGCGTTTAATTTCTACAACGCCACATAGGAGCAAACACACATGCATGCATGGACACACAAATACATTACCCTGATGCTTTGCGTCGCGCTCTCGCAGTTGGGTAAAAGACAATTGATTGAACCAATTTTTCTTTTAATTAACCTCTCTAGAGGCAATCGCTCAAAAGCATTTTATAAAATGTTTTAACATGTACGTATATTAGCAATATATATTAGCAATATTTATATCATACATTAATGTGCACTACATTACATGATATATGTAATGTAGTGCACATTAATGTATGATATAAATATTGCTAATATTGTTGTTATTCAAAATGGTCTTATCCTATGTCTGTAGTCGTAGTCAGAGCCGTCATTTAAAATTTTTCGAGTGTCAAAAGATGAAACAATGTATACTATTATATAAAAAACAACAAAAGCGTACACCACACAGAGAAATAACAGGTCTTCTAACGCTTACTCTTCATGCAGCAGAGCATCACAAATTTTACTAATTGTGAATCAGTTGTTCTTAAAAAGGAAGCAAATAATTATTTAAACTGAAATAAATTTAACTTACTATATTTAGGGGAAACCTAACCTGACAGCAATGTGAAGAATTCGAAGACCACCCTAATCAGAGCATTACGATGCTTCCAGGTTAGGTTTGCTCCAAATGGTTAGATTTTAATTGCCAATAACATCTCATATACGTGCAACGCAACTAATCATGCCTGAAGAGCGCGACTAACGGAAACTTAGAAAAAGTGAGAAGGTTAGTTTTTAAATTTCCAGCAACATTTTTTCAATAATCAAAACTAGACGATGGCTGAGAATTTCTTTCAAATTATGAAAATTATTTTTGATCCAAAAAAAAAAAAAATGCGGTAAGATTCGTCACTCGCCTCCTGTTTATATCTACGTTGATCGATTTTTTAAGGTTGGTCAACCATAACTGACATCAAGTGCGCCGGTATGCAAAATTTTAAGGGGGGGGGACTCAGATATTTTCCCCATGGTTTAGCAAAATATTTACCCCATAGAAACCGATTTCAATACAGATTAGAGTTATTAAAATTTGACATTTTTTATAACTGATTCATTAATTGCTGGAGATCAAATGTTTTTTTCATTTTTGCAAAGAAAAAATCCCTAAAAGCAAGAAAGTTCTCATCAAAAGGAGGGGGGCTTGAGCCCCCCTTACCCCCCCCCCCTATACTGGTGCCCTTGACTGACATTTGACTGGTCTTTCCAAAATCCTAGAAATAGAGCCTCATAATACAAAACACTTTTTCTCTATTTGATCATTTAATCGCAAAAATTTATGCAGTTGGGTGTCGCCTTCAGTCTGTTTTCAGCAAATCAGTCTTTTTTTAGGGGTAGTCATTCAAATCTGACATTTAAGTGGTCTTTCCAAAAACCTCAAAAAATGGGCCTCATAAAACACCAGGTAGAGTTGAAAACAGACCACCAAGTACGCTTTTCGGAATTGTGCATCAGCCTACTAACCGAAATCCATTTGCTATTGACGAACTGATAATCCAAACAGTTATCCCCCAATGATCAGGACCTCTAAGCTGAGCCGATGACAGCTCATGCCCGGTACATCGTCTCCCTCTGGACACCATCAGTAGCTTTTTCTCACGAAAGGTGAAGTGGCGGTTCACTTTCATGAACCTCATTCCAGACCGAAAGACCGGATTCCGGTTTGCTGACCAATGGACCAGAAGCTGGCTTTTGAAAGAGTTGAGGAAGAGAGCCTTCTAATCCTCAGCAGTGTTCCTGGAATCGCGAAAGTTATTTCGGACAAAGATTGATGGCAATGTCCACTATCTCCATTTAGAGGTACAAAAGAATCGGAAGGCACATTCATTAACCTACCGGGAATTAAGTTTGACTCTCGTGGGAACAACTTGCCTCATTTACCAAACGTATTCAGCTACCGGTGACTGTTGTAATCGATGCTCTGATAATTTAAAAAAGGGAGTTTTTGGAACTTTCAGGTGCCAGTAGCATTTTGTGTGGTTTGTCGGTCGCTAGTATTGTAAATTAAATGGAAAAATAAGTAAAGAAGAGGAATTTTAAAACCAATGTATCTTATAACAGAAAAGAATCCACAGAAATAGAGGAGATTAATATTAAATAACTTAACCATTTCACAGCCGACGTCAATTACACAAATGATATCCTGATTTACAGACTGTCTGTTGTTCAGCATGTTTTTACCAAGGTTTTGTCAGAAAAATACAGATGAACCTCTCAATAAGGGACACTAAGGGGACCAGATATTTTGTCCCTTAAATAGAGGTGTCCCTTATTCGGAGGTGGATGAATTGATGCATGCTGTGAACTTAGTAGCATAATATCACAATAAACATTAACTATTAACACTCATGATTAAATACTGAAAATGTCTCATTATGTTAAATAAAATTCACAATTATTCAAATTTCCAAGTTTATATTATTTTATTAATTAAAATTGAATCAAAATATTTGCAATGGTTAGGTTTTTTACCATACAGAAATAATTTTGAAGCAATTCATTACGTGTATTTGCTTTATGTTATGTAATTTACAATGTAATACTATGTGAATTACAATTTATGTTCAAATTTTTAAAGTTTCATAAGCAAAGCTAATTAGTTGCTGTGCACTCTTCGTCGGCCCCGAATCTACTTGAATAAATTGTTGAGAGGGCAAATTATGCATGTTAATTTCAGCAAGTTTTTTTTTTTTTTACAACACATTATTTGTTTCCTTCACATATGTTTAAGTCTAACTTACCTCAATTAATTTTTAGAGGAAAAGTGAAACTTGAATTCCAGTAAATTCATTATTTCTTATGTGCTTATACATTATTTCTTGCCTTTTATTTACTTATTTATTTATTTATTTTTTGTGACTGTCCCTTAAACAGAGTGTCCCTCCCTTAATGGAGGTTCTACTGTATTTTGTTTAAAAGAAATTAAATATATATATATATATATATATATATATATATATATATATATATAAGCTGGACTACTACCCTATATAGTTTTCAAAAAAAAAAAAAAAAATTTAAATAAAACTCTTACTTCTTTTCGTTGAAATGTAAATTTTTAAGATGTCATAACAATATTTAAAGCTCTCTAAATTACAAAAGAGAGAGAGAGAAAAACAAAAAATAAATACTTAAACCCATATTTGTCAAGATTGTTGTCATTTACATGGAACCTAAAAATATATTTTTTTTAGGAAAGCTTAACTTTTTTATATTCCAAATATTTAATCACACGATGAGATCCACTGCTCAAAAAATTGGAGATTTAAATGCTTGTGAAGTGGAAGAACACATCACAGAACTTTATCAACATCCGTAATTTTTATTCTCAGTAGCATTCAAAACATATTTCTCCGAAAAAGGAAACTGAAAATAATTTTAAACGCATTGGAAAACATATCAAGACGACACGTCTTTTATGGCCACGTGTTTCGGACTTACAAGGAAACCTTTTGCATTGAAAAGGAATAACAACACTTAACTTAAGCCTACAGAAATGTTGCTGTTTGTTGTTCCAAAGATCTTATTTTCACTTTAATTAGTTCCTAGGATCCGTTTGGTGGGTTATCTGGGGATAAAAATGACCTATTTCGAATTTTCTATTCCCGTAATACATTTACCCCCCCCCCCCCCCCATTCTGGTTTCAGTTTAGCATTGTGACTTTCTAGAACAGTTTTCTACAAATTTCATGTTAATTGACCCATTTGCCTGTACAGTATAACTTAGATTTAACGATTCTCAAAGGACTGGAAAAAGTTATCGTTAAATCAAGGATATTGTTAAATCGAGGAGCATAGACACTTAATACAGTCAAATCTGGATCAGTGAACTGTATCATTAAATCGAGGAAATCGTTAAATCGAGGAGCATAGACACTTAATACAGTCAAATCCGGATCAGTGTACTGTATCATTAAATCGAGGAAATCATTAAATCGAGGAGCATAGACACTTAATACAGTCAAATCCGCATCAGTGAACTGTATCATTAAATCGAGGAAATCGTTAAAACGAGGAGCATAGATACTTAATACAGTCAAATCCGGACCAGTGAACTGTATCATTAAATTGAGGAAATCGATAAATCGAGGAGCATAGACACTTAATACAGTCAAATCCGGACCAGTGAACTGTATCATTAAATTGAGGGAATCGTTAAATCGGGTATCGTTAAATAGAAGTTATACTGTAAGTGGCAAGCAAAGGTTTCCCACTAGCGCAGCCAGAAATACCTTTTGGAGAGGTCAGTGATGACTATGCAACACAGGAAAGGTATAGGGGGAGCTCCACGCGTTTTCAAACACTTTAGTTTCAAGATAACACCAAAAATGTTGCTCCGTGATATTTTTGCTCTTATTATTTCGACTCTAGAAAGATTTATTATTCTCCACTTTCATAATTTTCCCAAAATAATTTCAAAATGTCTTTCAATTTCTTTGAGCCATTCTTCATATATTATTGCTCGTAAAATTACACTACAGTGCTGGCCAAATTATTAGACTAAAAGGCTTTTTGTTTTTGTTTTTTGTACACTATTTGTACTAAAATACTATTTATTTTACTGTTAAAGTACAGTACATACTGTACACTGATTATTACGTTATTTCAGCGCAATTTAATGTTTGCAGGTGGTGGCACTGTCTGCTTTGTTTATGTTCTTTGTTTATCTACCTACTAGTAACATAACCTCAATCAGCTTAAAAAGTTCACTAGTTCTTTTTATTAGTGTGTTCTGTTATATTTAAAGTTAGTTTTAGGTAATTAGTGAGTATGTGTATGCGAGTATATATAATAGTGAGTATAAACAATTTTTAGCCTCCTTTTTTAAAAAGTTAAGAAATGGTGTATACCTTGTGCAAAGTATGCCAAAAAGACTTAAAATGCTTATCAAGAAAAAGGGAATGCATACTAAATATTAGATAATTATTCCACTGTTCGTTAATGTGTCTATAGTTCTGTAATCAATAAAGAATTTGCTTTTAAAACAGTCTTAGTCTAATAATTTAGCCAGCACTATATATAAACTGGACATGAAACTTAAAAAAAATATTAAGGGGTAGCCTGTGATCAGCATATACTAACTTAGGAACACTTTAAGTTCAAATTTATTTTTGACTATTAGTAGCCATTTAATCCAAGACTTTTATTCTTTTATGAAAAGTTGAAGCTTATCTAAAGGCATTATGCCAGAGGAGAAAAGCATTGTCACATGAAAAAAATTGCAACGTTGTATAAATGCGTGCACTTATTCAAAATGAAAAAAATAATAAAATTAAAGAAAAAAAAATAAAATAAATAAAACGTTATTTCTACCATCAGTTTGTAAAAAAAAAAAAAAAAAGAATAGTAATCTTTACTAATAATAAAGCTGAAAGTCTCTCTGTCCGGATCTCTGTCTGTCAGTGTCAGGTTCTCTGTCTGTCAGGATCTCTGTGACGCGCCTAGACCTTTCGGCCGATTTTCATGAAATTTGGCACAAAGTTAGTTTGTAGCATGAGAATGTGCACCTCGAAGCGATTTCTCGAAAATTCGATGTAGTTCTTTTTCTATTCAAATTTTAAGAACAAAATTCTCATAAGATGGACGAGTAAATTACGAAATTATCATAACGTGGAACCGTAACATGGGCACAAGCCAATTGGCGAGAAAATTCACCATACATTATTTGTAAATGTACAGGCGAATCAAAAGACCTTTTAATTTCCTATTACGGGCAAAGTCGTGCGGGTACCACTAGTATTAATAAAGTACATATGTACATATTTTTTTAATCAAATGATATTTAATAATAATTAAGTTTTGTTCAATCAAAAATTAATAATTTAAAGGGTAAGTTGTAAAATGTATTATATACATATGTATAGTCAGTGGTGCACACCAGGGGAGGGTCCAGGGGGTCCAGACCCCTCCAATCGTCCTTGAGTATTTTTGATTGACTATAATCCAATGTATGTAGCACGTAACATAATTCCAAGCAAAGGTAACAATAATTTCAGATTTAATAAATGATGAAGAAAATATTATTTTCGCTCTTTCTTCCCCTGCAAAATTGAACTGTATGTGAACATAAAATTTTCTATAATGATTATTTTGCTTCGCTGCTTTTATTTTTAATTATGAAAAAAGTACTGTCCAGTGTCCAACTACGGATTGCATGGAATTTTCAAACTTCCAGATAAGGCGAATCTATGTGAATAAGGGGAAAAGTAAAAATTTGATGCGCGTATTCCGCTCATTTGAATGAGACTCTGCTTCTGCAAAAGCTCGGTAAAAAACCATAGATTCGTCCCTTTCCGGCTGTAAAACGGATGTTTGTCTTTCCATACAATCCGTGGTCAGACAGTAAATGCATTCATTGTTGTGCATTTTAGTAATTTAGTTATTTTTTATTAATAAATTAATTTTAATAATTATTGCTATGTAATTATTCAATAATTTTTTAAAAAGTTGTTTTATTCCTGACTATCGATAAAATCAAAAGAATATTCTTGTGCGCCGCAGGTTAGAAGAAACAAAATAACTGAAGGGGGGAAAAAATGCTTCATCAAAAGCTGGGGTGAGGGTATCACCAAAGAATAGAACATAAACTTAGGAAATGATCCTTTAATATTTTATTCAGTTGTATGCACTTTCTTAACTGTTGTTTTTTGTTTTTACTCAGTGCACTTTCGTACTTGTATTATAATTATAGTAATGTTTGCAGAAAATTACATTTTTTTATTGCAAACAAATACATCATATGTTCAGTAAGTTACCGCCCTATAGCCAGGGCTAAGGGAGAAATACATGAAATACACCGCCAGCTCAGTCAATTCCAGCCTGGGACTGCAGCTTCGTGCTTATTATGCCTTTAATCTTCGAGTTGAACCAAACCATTGCTTTGATCACTCGTCTGGTCAGTGCTAATTCTATATGAGCTACCAGTTTGTTTAGCACTCTTAGCTTTTTTAAAAGGTTTTCCACCTTCAGCTCAGTTACTTCCTAGTCCTACGCCGGGCTATTGAGTGCTAATAAGCACGAAACTGCAATCCTCGGCTGGAATGACTTAGCTGGCGGTGTATTTCATGCAAATACATCATAGTTTCTTGTTGAAGGTATGCTAAATCTTTACTAATAATAAATCTCAAAGTTTCTCTGTCTGGATGTATGTAGGATGTCTGGATCTCTGACGCGCATAGCGCCTAGACCGTTCGGCCGATTTTCATGAAATTTGGCACAAAGTTAGTTTGTAGCATGGGGGTGTGCACGTCGAAGCGATTTTTCGAAAATTCGATTTTGTTCTTTTTCTATTTCAATTTTAAGAACATTTTCCGGAGCAAAATTATCATAAAATGGACGAGTAAATTACGAAATTATCATGACGTGGAATGGGAGAGAATGAACATAGCCAATTGGCGAGAAATTCGTCATCCATTATTTGTAAATATACAGGCGAACCGATTGATCTTTTAATTTTTAACTACGGGCAAAGCCGTGCGGGTACCACTAGTATATATATATATATATATATATATATATATATATATATATATATATATATATATATATATATATATATATTAGGAAATATTTTTTCCGTCTATTTATCGGCAAAATTTGGCCGATTATAAATAATTGGCCAAGTGGCCTACCGATTAATCGACGCATTCATAATTCCACTAATGAAACAAATTAAGAAACGCTGCTGCCAGATAGAGGTTCATCGCGTCCCGTGCATACGAGCCTAAATATGGATTTTCTGTACAGCTTCCTTATAATAAAAACAGCAGCGAACCCACGTGGTTGGAAAATGTGATTTGAGAAGGAACGCGTGTGAACCTCCCTCCTTGTCCACTGCAATCGTAGCTGTTGGCGATAGTATTCAGACAACCACCGCTTTCCATTTACAACTCATTGAGCAATAAAACGGACCCCCGCCCCTCTCTATTTTCAGGGGTCAACCCCCCAAACCGCTTAAGTGGCATTTTGGGAAGGCCATCCCCTGGCGCGATGTCGGGTGACTTTCGGCTGTTCGCGGGGGGAGTCAGCTGCCCCCCGCAGTTCTTTTTCTGAGGGAAATGTCTCAATGGAAGAGTCCGGAAGGCATTTAGGTGGATTTGCGTTCCATTGTTTTGGTTGGAATATCTATTATGTGGTGCTGTAAATCAATCAGGTGGTTAGTTTTGGAATTCGACGGCTGTAAACTTTTATAAATTTACGCCGCTGGCTAATTGTCCTTCAAGGAAGACATTCTCAAAGAGAACTAACCAGCTCACTTTCTTTATTTTGGAACGCAGGAAACGTGTAAAACATACAGAAAAGTTTCCAATTGAGGTAGTGAAAAGCAAAGGGATGCAAGTGGCAAAATGAAAAATTTGGAGATAACCAGTACAAGGGGTAGGTGGACCTCTCCTCTGTCTTGGGGCAAGAGATTGTACTAGTAGCCCTGGTAGGTGCTGCTGTATAGCATGATTTAGAAAAAAAAATTCAATGAAAGTCTACCTAGGATCTGATCTTTAAACGCGTTTTACTCGAAACTTAAAATAGTCCACTTGCATCCCTTGGCTTCTCACTGCCTCAATTGGCGAGTAAAATCACCGAACTGTAATAGAGAAGTTCAATTATCTTATTTCCGAATGAGAGCAAAAGAGGAAGCATAGTGTAAACCAAGCAAACATGAAACCTCCAGAGAATGCAGACTAAACGGAATTGAGACATTTTTAAGTTTCACCGGAAATTTAACGCAAACAAAAACATGATTTTTTTTTTTTTTTTTTTTTTTTTGGACAATCACGAGTGTTTATTGCTTTTACTTGACCTTTGTTGATGTTAATTTGATTTTTCAGATTTCCGTGACGACAAAGATGTCTGGTTCATTGTTTTTAATACTTATTACACGGATATAAATTTTCGTAGGCATGGGTACAAATCGTCTGCGTTTATTCAAGGCTTGACTCAAGCAGATTTCACGTTAAAAAAGGGATTTTTTCAGAAAAAACAGCCATGATAGATGAACTTAAAAGCAAAACGTCATTAGATTAATAGTTACAATAAATCATCAACCGCTTCAATAAATTAAATCGTCAAAAACAGAAAAAAATCCAGATTTATTGAATCAGTCGCTTCATGGAATCAAAAAACAAACGTGACTCATACAAGGGGCGACCACTGTAGAATCGTTTTTTTTTTTTTCCCCTCTCTCTCTCCAAATGTTCAAAATTAAATCAGAAAAAGTTTTCAATTCAATTCAATTCAATTCAAAAAAAAAAAAAAAGAAAAAAAAATTACGGGAATGAGGTGTCGTTGACCAGATCGAAATCTTTTGAGCTTCCCCCCTTCTTTTTTTTTCATCCTCTAGAATTAAATAATGCCTGCAAAAGTTATCGTGAAGAAGAGGAAGATAGACTGATGGACCGGCGCGCATTTTCTCATCTCAAAACCCTATTTTATTTATTTATTTTTAAATTTTTAAATTTTAATTTAAATGTGTAATTATTGTTTACGATATTTTTTACGCTCTTCTCTCATTTTGAGGGACATTTTAACGATACATCAGCATTACTCCTATTTCACGCAAAACTTTCGCGGGAAAATAGACGACACATTTATGCTACTTCGTTGCGTAGTTTGATTTACCATAAATATCTATTTAAACCATATGATTTCTTGTATCAAGAACCTTAAAGTGAAAACGTAACGAATACAAACATAGACATTTGTAAAAAGTCCTTATAAAACGCTGCTAAATACGCTATAACTTGATTAATAATATGCTCTAAGTCTTCCAAAACATCTTCGTAATAAAATGTAAAATTAAAACAATAGTAGGAAAAGAGGAAAATATTTCCATGTCTTTCTTTTGAACAGATTTTAAGAAGTAGAGTAGTAGACTTCTAGTAGAGTCAGTGGTATGCAACCAATATATAATTCACATCAATGGAACTTGAATTTTAAAAAAATCGAATTTTCAAAATTAATTTGAATTCTGAAATTTTGAATTCAAATTATGTTTTTCGCAATCACGAATTGCGACAGGACCTTACACATTGGTTACTACCCCACTCGCTTTTTTCTAGAAAAGGTTCCTGTCCCTCCTATTGGGCGGTTACGTGTGAATAGTTGTGTATGTGTAGGCTTGTGTGTGTGCGTAGACCTGTGTGTACGCACGTTGGCGTGTGTG
Organism: Uloborus diversus; assembly: GCF_026930045.1. NCBI lineage: Eukaryota > Metazoa > Arthropoda > Arachnida > Araneae > Uloboridae > Uloborus > Uloborus diversus. The sequence continues at coordinate 10,806,329 of NC_072734.1, forward strand.
TGAGTGTATATGAGCGTTCGTGTGTGTAGGACATGGACGCCACCGACCACGAGTAGCGGCTGCCGGGAGGAGTTGCACCTGCAGAGGACGGTGGGGTTGAAAAAGGAACCAAACATCAAGGCCGGCAATTAAAACAATTAGCAATCGTGATTGTTCACAAAAATCAGAACTGAGGAAAGATGCTATGTTTAAAAAAAAATGATGGCCTGTGCTTTCTCTTTGTTTTATTGCCCCCCCCCCGTCCAATAGAAAATATTTTTATACTAACTCAAAAATAAAATTAATTCATTTAGCAATCTATTCATTAAACATTTGACGTTGAAACAAACTTTTGAAAATCTGCGTTTGACATTCCTTTTTGAACTATTCTCTTTTTGTGAACTATGTTTGTCGCTCATGATTTTCGGTTCGAAAAATCAGGGACTCCGGTCGCAGGGCAGGAGGTCACTGCGCCCTCCCCAAAAAAAAAACGTCCTTCTTCAGCAAATTTTATAAGACAAATCGGCAAATGTTTTTTATTTTTTAATGCTTATGTATCATCTCATTAGATGCTGGTATGTGATGTGGGCATGCTCATGTTTTATCATTCGGTAAAATTCGGAGTTTCATTCGATCAATTGAGAATCTCAAAAGTTTAAATTCATAGCACCACTGGGCATAATCTGTAACCTTAAACTCAAAAGTTAAAGTTTAATGTTTTAGATGTATTTCTGAGTAATCTTTAAATTAAAGTGCAATTTTACTGAATATTACCTAAGCATAATCTTAACATATTCTGATGATAGCTTTAGCATCCCCCTACCCCTTCCACTCAGGGTCCATCTATCACACGAAATGGCCGTTTCTGACCATCGACATCGCGATAAAACGGTATTCCATTGTCTGGGAGCTCCCGTCCCTTTCAGACGATAACCACTAACTCGCAAATCTCAATTAATCGGTATCAGAAAGCAGCGTAATATCGCCCGCTGTTATGTCATAACGGATCCATCAGAGCTCGGAATGGTAGCTCGTCATGCCGTCGCCAGAGAAGCGGCTCTGTAATAGCCAATCAGAGGAGGAAAATGACTTAACCAATCAGGAGACGGAGTAAGGATGATGATCAGGAGCATGGTTGCCTTGCTTGGCACTTTAGCGATGTTGGCTTCGCAAGAAGTAGTTAGACTTTGTGTGGAATGCCACTGTTGCAATTATTTCATTGATGACAATGTCACTTGACACAATCAGGGTGAATTAGTAGCGCCAGAGTTCGTGTCAGCCAAATTTTCAATGGAAGTAAAACTCTTAATTGTTATAACCAACCTCTCCCTCCCATCCAAGAAGAAAGATCTTGTTTCAAAGAAGCGAAATGGGCAATAACTCTGTAATGGAAACTTATAACACATGTAATGGAAATCCATTATAGATAATGAAATAAAATTCTCTAATTTTGAAAGAAATTAAAAATGACACGAATTAAGAATAAAAAATTACAAAGTCCAGGTAATATTCTAACATCTAACACAATATAAAATATCGATGTGCGAAACTTCTAAATATATTCGCAGGAAACATTTAGTAAAAATATTACTATTATCAAAATGCATCAGGTAATGCTCCATTCAAAATATCGTAAACGCGGGCTACTTTGTTCCTAAGGGTCCTTATTTGGTCCAATGGAGAAGATGACACAACGTCTTCTGTCAACCTTCAGGGCACAAATTTTTCAACGTAATTTGACAGATTCCACTAAAGAGCATCCCTAAGCACCCAATTATGTATACCAAGCAGTTCTAAAGCTCTGCTCAAGGCGAAGCAAAACTAGTGGTTCTGCATTCCTTGTGCTAACATGTGCCTTCATAACCTCTCAAATTTCTCCATGTAGAAACCGTTCTACATAAGCTAAGAGTTTTTTTAAGTGCCTATTTATGAGCACTATTTAATACTCTAATGCCGTAGTGTATAGGTGTACTTCTCATTTCTGTTTACTTTTTTTTAATTTTTTTAATTTGACAGTAACAACATATCTCTTAACCTAAAAATTACGATCTACTTTGGCCCAGCATAAAAACTTGCAAAAATCCGCCAGAGAGATTTGGAAATGTAAAGAATGGCTAAAACTAAGACTCTAAACAGGAAAAACACAAGAAAATACTTGAAATTCTCGGTAACGGATAAGGAGAGTGATTGCAGATTCAATTCATCAGGGCTCAGTTACATGGCTTTCATTATGGAAGATGAAGAGGAATTAAAAATTGCAGGAGGTTTAGAAAAAGGTTTATTGTAGAATGGAATGAGCTAAGGTTTCCAAAGATAGCTGCTCATGCAAGAGAAGGGGCGAATGTTGAGAACGTGGTACGCACCAAAAAGTTTTGGAAGTGACCGAAAATTTAGGATACTTTTTTTTACGAATGGTGTTATCTTAATAAAATTATTCAACCTCCAAAACGGATGAAAAGATGACTGTTCTCCGTCGGTAATTTCTGGAACAATAACTAGTTATGCACACACATAAAAAAAAAAAATAATAATAATAATTTTCCTTAAAACAAATACAGTGGCTCCCAAAAGTCTTCGTAAACCTACGACTTTCAACGAAATAGGCCCCAATCCATTGGCTAGAATTATTATTTCGGAATAGGTATTTAATTATAAGATCTATGACCAATTTTTAACAAAACTACATGAAAAGTTTTTAAAAAATATTAAATTTTAATTTTTTAAAAATCAAAAACCAAAAAGTGCCGGAAATTTTATCTTACAAAAGTCTTCGTACACTTTATAAAATGTCTATATATCATTAAATAATCTAACTTTTGATTAAGTTATTAATTAGTAGAATATCATACAGTATTCATAACACCTTTTAAACGTCTGGGAATAGATTTCATTCTTTTTCTTTCTTTTTGTTTTTGCGTAATTTCTGAGTAAGTGTTCAACCACACTTCGAGTCTTACTGTTTCTAGCTCTATTTTCGTTTCAAAGCCGTTTTCGTAATCTAGCCTCCAGATATATCTAAATACGTTACATTAAGTTAAAATCTGGAGATTGAGGGGGTATTTTCTAAACTTTAGGACAATTTTCAGGGCACTAGACGCAATCGTTGAAAACCGTGTGCTTCGTATATCGTTATCTTGATAAAAAACAAAGTTGTTTCCAATAACCAAATTTTTGGCTAAGAGTTCAAAATTGGTTTTTAAAATATTTAAAGGAACAGCATGATTCATTATTTCACCAAAAAATTACAAACTACCAAGTCCTGATGCTGATATGCACCCTCACACTAGAACACCTCCACCGTCCTGATTAACTGATCCAAATAATTTCTTAAGATTAAATTCCTAATTTTTTCTTCTACTTACAGTTATACAACAATTTAACCAAAAATGCTGAATTAATTTTCATCTGTAAGTAAGACGTGATTCTAAAACATTTTTAGCTTATTTATCATTGATTTTTCGACGAAAAGCGTAATTTTTCTGTTTTTCGCACGACCAAGAAAATTTCTGCGGGAAGAGGTCCCATTTAATTCAGCTAATCAGAGAACTTGGCGAACAATTTTAGGTGAAAATGAAATGTAAAATGTTTCATTTAACTCTGCATAAACTTTTACAGCACTCAAATGTGTATTTTTCATAAATTTTTTAACTTTAAATCTCCAATCACGCTTTGTCAACTTTGCCAGTTGACCTTTTCTTACCTTGTTTGCGGTCCGATTCCTTTTTTTAAAGCATTTTATCAAGCACTTTACTATACAAACAAATAAATTAACTCGTTTAGAGACATTTCAAACCAATTTACCACTACTGTGGGAAAAAATTCAAATTTTGAATGGTGTTTGTGGTTTTTTACGAATACCAGCCATTTAACAGTAATAAACACAATATTAAGGAATAAATAAACAAAAAATTAAAGCCAGATGACTTATACACTGTTATAACCAGAGGTTCCAGACGAGTGAATATATTCCACCTAAGGTGAAAGCATGAGGCCCAAGGGTGCAATACTAGCCAGGAAGTAGAGCAGGGGTGCGAAAACAGCAGACAATCGTAGACAGGGGTGCCAAAACAGCAAGCAATCGCAAAATGACTTGCTAGCGCATGCGCTTCCGGCATACATTCACCATTCAACCGCTTCAATATGGCGGACGAATGATAAGTTGCATCTAAGCGTGGCTTCTATGTCTTTCCCATTGAATGAAGTACACTATTGGATTAAATCTCAACTTTTCTAGGATAATTCTTTAAAATAACAAGTAAGTACAGCTTTTGATCACTTAATAGCTTTTAGGGCTTTCAAACATAGTTAAAAGTACGTTTAATGCTTTTGAGTTACCGTTAGTCCGTTACGATACCGTAGTACCGTTAGTTGTTGATTTTCAGTTGATCGTTACTGTCGTGAAATTTCCATCATTCAAAACGCTACTAAATATATCTATCATTATTTTCTTGAGTACTCGATAAGCAACATTTAATCACCAAAATAATAACCGCAATTTATCACTAATCAACAAGTGAGAACCTAAATAAAAATGATTCTTGCGCTTCGTAGATTACTACACAACAGCGAGCGCAAAAAATAAAAAGGAAATCTCTCTCCGTCAACCTTTTTTTTCTTTTTCGTTCAAGTGTTTGAATCATTTCCTGTTAGCGTTTAATGTTTCGTTAGCGTTAGGAATTTCTTAATTCTTTAGGTTTTTCAACTGTCGAAAAATTTCATATGCATTTTATTTTATTGTTACTCTTGATTGAAATTTTTAACGTTCGAGAAAGGATTTTGTTTTTCCGTAACTTTAATATCCCAGAATAGTTTTGGCTCTTCATGTAAATAATTCATAAGTACATCTACACTTTACTTTCGGTGCGGTTATTTCTCACAAATAATCATTAACTTAACTATGATTATTGAAATAATTACTCGTTTTTAACTTTAAATATATTTGTGACAACTCTTTGATACCAAATAAAGTCTGTAGATATTTATTGTTTTATTCATTTTTAATATTACTTTGCAAAAAAAAAAAAAAAAACTTATCAGTACGCAGAGTTTTTTCGCAATTTTTTTTACCACCCCCAGAGCTATTATAATTATTATTATTTATTTTAAGAAAAGGATAAAAATTTCACAGGTCCGCAATGTTTTTCATTTGCTTTTACCGACCCGTGGGTCAAAAGAGGTTGAGAAACACTGATGTAGAGAACGATCAGATGAATTAAAGCAATGAGCACTCCTTAACTATGTTGAAAACTCTGAAATATGATCAAATGCTGTAATTACAAGTTTTAATCATTTCCAGTACTGAATTCATGCAATGTGAAAAGTGTGCAAAACGTAGACTATCATTAATCAAAACAAAACTATTAAAAAAAAAAAAAAACACAATTATATTCAAAAAAAGCACACAATACAGGGGAGGGGGGGAGGAGGATCTACAGTAAGGGTGCCATTTCTCTCTCCGTAGGTTCATTCTTTTCACCCCGGCTGCCTACTTTTTGAAAGGTGCCTGTTTTTCACCCTAGTTAGAGGTGCAATTTCGGTTCCGTATTGGGTGCCGCTGGTGAACAAGCGTTTCACCCCTGAAAGGTGCCGAATGCAACCTGTAGTTTTAACAGTGTAAGGGTCAACACAATGCAAAAATATTAATAAAACGACACATGATAATTTTAATCATGAATTTATTCGAAAATATTTGAGTGTACGAAGACTTTTGTGGCGTGTTATTTCTCTGTCTCTTCGTTTTCTGAACCATTTCAAAAAGAAGATCCGTCAATATTTTGAAAAAACCAATGAGTTGTATTGAGAATGACATAGGAATGATGTGAAAAAATATTGGACTTCATATTCGAATTCAATTTCGAGTTATTTTGGTTTTACTAAAATATTTCAAAGCGTACGAACACTTTTGGGAGCCACTGTATGTGTGACTCAAACTTCTTGTAAAGTGTATTTTTCTTTCGAATAAATATTTTCCTCTCTGAGCACACGTCTTTCTTTGGCTCTAGTTAGTTCTACGATGATTTTAAATAGGGAAAACCACTTTACGCCAAAGTAACCCAAACGCAAGGGTAACATTGGCCCAAATAAGAAACAATAGTAAAGGGTAAAAATACTTGGAAATAAACTGATCACTATTCAAAAATCAAATTAAGAGATCTTTAGATGTGTAAATCAAGTTTCCACAGCTTCGAAATATGAATAGTTATAAAATTATTGTGAGAAAAGAAAGAAAAGTTCCAAAATCTGGGGTAAAGTAGCCCGTGTTTACGGTACTAGTAATCTTTTAAAAAGTTTTATCCCCCCCCCCTCTTGTTTTTTGCTTCCAGCTCTTACGACAGCCAGCAACCAGCACGTATTTCTATATTATAGACAAGGGGAGTATCTCTCCCCCTCCGAAAAAATTAAATATTGATGTGATAGCACTTCAAATATTAGAAATAGTGTTCGTTTTTTCCCTCATCTTGCCTTTTTTACTTCCTTTTACAAAAAAGGAAGTATTGTATTCGCAAAAAAATTTTCACTCAAAAATCGGCCTTAATTTCCATTTTGCTCACCCCCGAATGAATGTTGAGTTTTTTTTTTTTTTCGACTCGACCACACGCGAATAAGAACGTATAAACGCCCGAAATATATCCATTTTGACATTCTCCGAGTTAATTGCAACGACTTTTCTCGTGACGTCCGTATGTGCGTATATATGTCGCATAACTCAAGAACGGTATGTCCTAGAAAGTTGAAATTTGGTACGCAGACTCCTAGTGGGGTCTAGTTGTGCACCTCCCCTTTTGGTTGCATTCGGGTGTTTCTAAAGGGGTCTTTTGCTCCTTTTTGGAGGGAAATCACTGTTAATTTCGATGTGTACTCAAGTGGTGTTATAATTTGACGCACACTTGGCGATATATCGCCAGTCTTTCGGTCGCCAACTTGGCTATAAATTTGGCGATTTTTTTTGTTTTTTTTTAAAATCTGGTTTTAATTTGGCCACTGGTGGTGATATTTAGAGAATAAACTATTGAATCACATTAAAATTGCCAATAATGGGAAATGACATTAAAATTCGAGTAAAAGGAAGTCATTTGATGCACACATCAGCTCGTTTTTTTTTTTAAATTCCTTCTTCTTCTTCTTCTTCCTCTTATTAATAATATTATTATTTTTCCGATTTCCATGCACTTTCCTAATGTCACCAATAATGATAGTTTAAAATTTCATTTTTTGAAGAAAAATCCGGAAACGTTTCCGAGTATATTGGGCAGCTGGCGGTTCATGAAATTTTCAAAAACGTTTCTGAGTATTTCGAAATCCCCTTTCTGTAATTTCCAGAAACGTTTCTGAGTATTTCTGAATCATCTTTTTGAAGTCTTCAGAAATGTTTCTGAGCATTAGGGAATCCTCTTACTGCAATATCCAGAAATGTTTCCGACTGTTTCGAATTATTCTTTCTGTAATTTTCAAAGACGTTTCTGAATATATTGTGCAGCTGCGGTTCATGAAATTTTCAAAAACTTTACCAGGTACAACGGAATCCTCTCTGATATACTTTTCAAAAACATTTTTGAATGTTTCGGAATCGGTTTCCTGTGATTTTTTTTTTTTAAATCTTAGTTATATAATGTTGTGTTTTATAACAATTATTATTTATTTATTTATTTATTTATTTTTGTATTTTCTATGTAACATCTTGTGCGATTTTAATTTTCAAATGTCAAATTTCATGGTTGATACTGAAAAACCAATTAAAATTGATATAGTTAATATTTCCAGCTGAGCTTTATTCAGTAAGCATTCATATAATTCGCAATGGGTAACTATTGAAATTCTAATGACAACATGTGATTAACAGAAAGTAAACTTGCATATCAGCACTACCATGTCCACAGACAAATTTCTAAAAACATTTAAGGGGTTACAGTATACCTCAAAAATGATGAAATGATCAAAAAAATTTTTATTGCTTATTTCAAAACTAAAAACTATTCTGAACACAGGGAAAAAATTTCATTGCTTTAGGTTAAATATTAAAAAATTTATGAGTGGTTTTAGCATTTTACAAATTATTCAAATGTTTAGAGCAGGTTAAACCTTTAAAAACCAATTTTTTTAAAAAAAAGTTTGATTTTTTACATAATTAATCACAGAAAATTTTCTAATAAACTCATAAGCAAATGAATGCACAGATTTTTAGAGATGATTAAAGTAAGCGTTTAGCAAAAAACTTTTTTAAATTAGTGCAAAAATAAAAAAGCCTTAGAGATTTTAAAAAATTGAAATTTTTCCCAATTTTTTGAATTTTTAAAAAAAGTAGGCAATATTTTTAAATTTTGAAAATAAATTATTGATTAAGAAATAAGTATGCATGTTATGGTTTTAAAGAAATATAAAGTTTACTTAAATTTAAAAAAAAAGTGTGAAAGGTACTCTGACCCCTTTTAACATCAGATTATCTATTTCTTCAAATTTGGAAGAGAATTTGCTGAAATTCGAGTTTTTATATATATATCAGTCTTAAGTTTCATTGAAAGGGTTGAAATTTCGCTTAGCTTCAAATCAAGTTTCTTGAAAAGAAAATGTATAATTGATGCATGGGACGATATTTTTGTTTACTTTTGTTACAAATACTTTAATTATCGTGTAAAAAAATACAAAAAATCCTTTTTTGATAAAGTCATCATAACACTTTTGCTTTAGTAAAAGTTGAGGTTCATAAAAAAAATAAATAAATAAATTAAAAAAAATAATAATAATAAACTATGTATTACACAAATCTATTTGTTACGGAAATTCATACAAGTTTAACTTAAGCGTGGGAAGTTCATGCTGATGTCAAAATTTTTAGAGATATGAGCATTTTAAACAAATCTGAAGCACTATAGTTTTCTCATCACGAAAGATGCAAATGTTTTCATTTTCTTCGGGGCAGCGGTGAAGGGGGGGGGGGGGAGGGACTTTCCGAATATGACATTTTTTTTTCTTACTCCTATTACACTGTTTGCAATAAAGTGAAAAAACTCAACCTTAGAATAGATGAATCGTCAAATTTGTCAATTTGACTATTAAAACATTCAATTCATAATTTTGATGCATAAATTTTCAATTAAATACATTTTTAAAAACTACTAATGGTAAACAGGGATTGACACATTAAAACAGCATACACAATGACATATATTTTGGTCACTTAAATCTTCAGTTGAAACAAAAACTATACAAGATGAAAAATTTGCAAAGGGAGTTACCACTCTGTGTATACGTGCGTGCGTTTACCAATTCTGTGAAATCCTTTCGTTGAAGTTTAACACCAAAAGAATCATCCTTATGGCAGAATTGAATCCTGTCAATAAGAATGACACAAAAATTCAATTCGCAAATAATGAATAACACAAGTTATTCTTGGGCACGGATTCTGTTCTGCTTTGTTGTTTCGGTTGAAGAAGAAAGTTTTAGTTTGAATTTGCTCCGTCATGAAGTTTACACCGGTCAAAGAAGTTGCACTTGGTGTATTCTTCGCTTCTTTCACGAACATTGCTCGCGAATTCACAACTCATCAAATCTGATTTTTGTTCAAAGAAAATAAACTAAAGATTACACACACTCAAACACATACAGTGAACCCTGTGTAAATTGACCATACTTGCGGTGCACTTTTTTAGTGGTCAACTTATAGAGGTTGAATTATATGATATAGATGTGATTCTGAGCCTGAAAATAGCGGTTAACTTAGGCAGGTTGGTCAACCAAGAGTGGTCAACTTTACAAGTTTTACTATTCGAAATCGTTCTGCGTTTAATATGGCTTCGCTTCTTATTACTCTTACTGGAATCTGTTCTCCGTCACCTTTGTTTGTTTCTTTGTTTGTTTGTGCGCAAAATAACCACGCACAACTTCCGCTGCATTGAATTTTCGTCTATTTCAGTTTCTTTTCCGAATGGGAGAGAAAGGGATTTTTATGCGTCGTTTTGCGGTATTTTCGGAAAGGTTACTCTAAATTCATATTTTTTTTTACACTGTATTTCGAAAACCTTCAGTAAGAGAAAAATTTCTATCTCTAACTTGGTTAAAGCAGTCTACAATGATGTGTTTTGAGACTCTCAATTTCAAACAATTTCTAATTAGAAACTTCTTCCTTCACCCATGTCTGACGTCGTTGAAGATACATTAAGGGGTAAATTTTCAACTCCAACATAATTCGATCGAATCGAATACGATTAACTGTATCTACCAATAGCGCAGCCAAACAATTTTCTTTCCCCCACAGAAGGAAATTTCTCGCAAAGCCACTGGTAAATAGAATTCATTCGAATCGAACACTATCGAGTTGAATGCCCTTAAAACGTGTTTTTAATCAGGAGAGGATCTGAATCTTCCTTCCTTTCCCCCAACGTCACACTGCATTTTTAAAGCCTCACTGCAGAAAACTTTTCGGAAAAAGAGCCGGAATCCTTCTTTTGCTGCACCAAATATAGCCAAAAAGTGCATTTTTAGGTCTAACAGCAGTATCAACCAACCATTTTGTGCAGACATACCCTGCAAGGCCGTAGCCAGGATATATTTTCGGAGAGGGACATTGTCGGAGGCAAAGGTGGTTCCAGACTTGTAATCAAGGGGTGGGGGGGGGGGGTAATAGCGTTTAAAAATTATGTTTGTTATGTTGTTTGCAAATATCTAACAAAATTGTAATTAAAAAAACAGTATCAAATAATTGTTTTAACTAATTAATTAGTTCTTTAATATTTGATACTTAGTTTATATTACACGAGAATTATTCATTAGGGAGTAATGATACTTTTTTATACGATCTACATCACTAATCTGATGACTATCCGACTCAACAAAATAAGAGGACTACGTACACTTATACGGTCTATAATACATCATACAGTGTTTATTACATGTTAGCAACTACAAATGCATGCGACGGGGGCTTTTAGAATAACCTTCGGGCAAATAAATAAAAATAGTCACAATTGAAAAATAATCTAAAATGCCCACCGAAAAAAATAAATTAATTTTCTTAAAGTCTACACGTGCATTAATCTGCATTAATTTGCTAAAATCTACCAAAATAAGCATTTAATCAAAAGTATGATTGGATTGAAAATGGTAGTTTTGAACACGTGAATCTCATACAGTCTCTTGTTGAAGTGTGTATCAAAGAATGTTTTTAAAATATTATTCGCAATAAGAGTCATTGACATTCCGTGATGGACCGAGGTGTAAAAAAAATACGACTTTTTGATTTTTTTTTTTTTTTAAATATGTGTGTGGGTGTGGAGGGGTGAGGAGGAGAAGGAGTCTGAGTCTGTCTGAAGGAAGACTTGTATAACAAGGTCAAGTGAAGCAGTAGGAATGGGAAGAGTTTTGATTAGATAGTCTTCGTTTCTTTACTTTTTGGAGAAAGGTTCAAGTTTCGGGGGAGGATTTGTCCCGACGGTCCCCACCCTGTCTACGGCCCTGATACCCTGGACTCTGACCGTTCTCTAAACGTCAACCGAACCGCGTTTTTAAGACTTCAATTTCAAAAAATTCCGAGGGAGAAGATAAAGCGCAATGGAAAAAAAAAAAAAAAACAACCAGCATATACGCTATTCAAATTGTTTTTCGCAATCACGAATTGCGATAGGACCTTACTCGTTGAGTTTCTTGTTTTCGCTAAGAGAATGAATGGACTGGAATGGAAATAGGGAGTACGAGGCATATCCATGAAAAAAGAAACTGTGATTTGGATGCGGTAATAAAGATAAAGATTTTACTGCCGATATCCATTTGTATACACTTAGCATAAAGGTTATTTAAAACATATAATATAATGCATTTTTATTTATTTTTAATCTTAAATGATGGGGATTGGCAACCTGAAAGTTTGTATTTAGATGAAGTTGCAATAATTTAAAAAAAAATCAATTTTAGGCTATCTTTAGAGACGTAAGGTGAGGGGATAGATTTAAGAATCTCCCTCGAGATGTTTCGAAATTGAAATTTCCGTGTAATTTTTGAAAATTAGGGTCGTAAAAACGCATTATAGGCTGTTTTTGATGATGTAAGAAGAAAGGTTAGGTTTCGGGTGCTGCCCGCTGTCCCCAAAATGTACTTAATGAAAATTAAGAATATAGAAACCGAAATATTCTGCCGTTATAAGTTGAGAAATTAGGGGGTGGGTGCTCGTCAAGCTCTTTTGTTGTTGAGCCTAAAAATGCGCTTTTAGGCAATGTTTGCAGACATTAAAGGGACAGTGAGGGTGCTTGGAATCTGATCTTCCTGGAAATATTTTGCCATTAAGGCTCTAAAAGCCCAATTTTAAGCTATTTTTGAGCGAATTAGAAAAATTGATGAAAGATTCGTGAGCTCTCCCTCCGAAATCCTCATTTTAAAGCTGTCACCACGATCTTAACCGGGGGAGGGGAGGGGGAGGGGTCCAATCGGAAATCGATTGTAATTGAAGTCCCCAAAAAGGCTATTTAAGCCGCTTTTAGGCAAGTTAAGGGATAAAGGTAGGGTAAACTAATCTACGTTGAAAATTTTTCCAAATGAAGTCCTAAATTGCAATTTTTGGTTACTTTTCGTGTCATTTGTGGAGGAGTATGGGAAAAGGGGGCTCTGCTTCAGAAAAGTTTCGAAAATAAAGCCATAAAAACGTAAATTTAGGCTCTCTTTGGTCTCGTAAGCAATATGAGTACTATGAGGACAGTAGCATTTAGAGATCTTCCAAGTGTGTAAAATTGGAATTAAGAAATGATGTAAATGATGAAGCAAAATAACAATAGTTCTATTTCGAGGAGAGGGATATAAATTTTCTCATAATTAAAAACTAAATTTCCTTTAAAGTAAATCACATGGTGTTAAATTTTGTTATCTTCTCGCAAGGGCGAATCCAGAAATTTATCAAGGAGGGGGTGATTGTTTTTTTTACTTGACTACGAATCTGATTTGCACCTGCTGGGAAGGGGGTGCCACAGACATCATTTTCAATTAAAACAACTAAAATATAGAGATTTAGTCAAGTTTTCTGTTGATAGAGGTATTCTAAAATTGCGTTTTAGAAATTCAATTTCGGCAGGAATTTTCGAAACCCCTTCCCTCTAACATCATCGAAAGTCGTTTAAAATTGCACTTTTTGGAACTTCAGTTTCCAAAAGGTTTTCGAGAGGGAGATTCGAACCCGATTATTTCTTTAACGTCACATCAAAGATGGCCTACACTTTCGTTTTAGGACCTTAATTCGAAAAAAATATGAGGTTAAGGTCCCTCAAGGGAGGGGCAACAGGACCCGACTAACTGAAATTGAGGCCCAAGGCCCACAATGCTTTGGAGGCCCCCTCTGTATTCCATCACTTTAAATCAACGCACTTTAAGTCAAAGCAGAATGATGTTTAACACTTATTTAAAAGAGGAATTTTATTATTTTCACAAAAATACACATATTTTAGATGCTATGCATAAGTTTTTAAAACATTTGGGGCCCCTACGGGAGATGGGGTCCCAAAGCCAAACCTAGCTGGCCTGTGCGGTAATCAGGGCCTGAGGGGCGATCGCCCCCAACCGTCCTCCTCCCTTGTATCCGTCCCTGTCTTCTTGTAATATCTTCCTTTTTGCTTTTGCTTTTTTCTGTATAAAAAAAAAAGCTGCAATCACAAGGTTTTGGCTGAAAGTCCATGGCCGCCCTGTAGATCCACCCCTGACACAATGGGAACGGATAATGTCATTTAGAAGAGATGGATGGAGTCACTTTCATTCGTGAACCAAAGACCCCAAGTCACGTGGTAGGTTTTAAAGTAAAGCAGCAGAAGAAATCAGGTTCCTTTTTCTAGTTTCATGCAAAAAATGTCAAACATTCGTCGTTGTTGAGTCATGTTACTTGATGTCTTTGCCTCAGTTTTTGCTAAGCCAATGATTGGACTTGCTCCCTCCATTTATTAATTCCTGCTCTAAGTATAATATCCATTAAAAAAATGGTGATTAGGAAGCGGTAACAAAGATAAAGATTTATGGCCGATATCCACCAGCAGTGGTGTTCCCGTATGTATACTCCATATACGCAGTATACTCTCAAACATTTTTTAGACACATAGCGTATACCCTCAAGCTTCAAAGTAGTTTCATATTATGACATATTATGTATGTGACCGCATACACACATACTGTGCGTAATGCATTACTGGGAGTATACTTTCAGAACAATTTATGGGAACATCACTGTCCACCAGTACACTTATCATAAAGATTATTTACACTGCATATAATGTTATATATTTTTATTTCTTATCAATCTTAGATGATGGGAGTTAGCAATCGAGAAATTTTGTATTTAGTTGAAGTTTTACTGTTTAAGTATCTCTATATAGTGTTTTATTTCCCGAGAAAAGGTTTTTTTTACACACATACACACACACACACACAAAAAAAACTTTTTTAAATGTAAATTTTGCTTGAGTTAGCCCTGAAGAAATAAATAAATAAATAAAATTCAATAACAATGCATAAAATCAAACTGCAGACGATTTGTAACTACGACAACGAAAATTTCGCTCTCTAATTAAACATTAAAACAACCGTCGTCGTGGTAATCACAAAAATCAGAGCAAAATTAGCTTTGGTCAGTGAGAATAATTAGCAATTCGTGATTACTTAAAGAGAAAAAAACTTTTTTCCCTTTCGTCTGTTCTTTCTTATTAATAAAAGTATGGTGTCTATAACACTAGCAATTCGCCATTATTTCCCAAGCTTTTGCAAAAATAAAAAAAAATAAAAATTAAAAAAATAAATGAATAAAAATAAAAAAAAATAAAAGATCGCACACAAACACACCACGAGAAAAAAAAAAAGTTGAAAGCACTTGAAAAACTAATGTTTGAGGTCGTCAAGAATAAAAATTTTAACAATTAGTATGTCCCATCCCATCAAATCTGGCGATATTAGTGAGATGGGAAAATCGCCAACACGCCGCAACCCCAACAAGTAGGCGTAAACCAAGCCAAGGGGGCGGAGTCTGTTGACCACACCGCTCACTGAAGCGCTCATCTGCTGATCATTACCTATCCCAACCGACTTCTGGTGCCAAGCCAAGTTGGTGGCTCACCTTCGCTCTATGATCGGACCCTGGCTCCAAAGAGACCGTTTTTTCTCTCGAGTCTGTTGCGATTTCGAATCCTAATCCGGTTAATCGATTGAATTAAAATGCAGCAAGGTCTGCGAGCGCCCGATGTGTGTTTGCTGGAGGACGACTTGGAAAAACCGAAGTTCGATCTTAGGTTACATCCGGAGCAGTTGAGGCATCGGTCGAATTTGGACGGAGGAAAAAATTGCAGGGTCTCCATGGACGATGGATCCAGAAAAATGTCCCCTTTAAAGGAGTCTCCTGATGGAAAAGATGAGAAGTCCCGGAAAGGTGAGTTTCAATTATATGTTTTGCTTTTGTTAAAGAAATTGTATTTAGGGAATTGTGTTTAATGTTCTTCAATTACGGGTTCACATGTTCATATTTAACCAAATGCTGACTATGATTAACTGCATAAACAGGTACCCTTAAATGAACAGCCCTTAATAATTAAAAAATAAAAATTTAGTTATTCTAATTACTGATTATGTTTTTCCCTTATTTATTAACTACCCATTACAATCCTTTTTTTTTTTAATTACTGATTAGCGAAAGTACCCATTCCCTCAAAAAAAAAAAAAAAAAAAAAAATAGAGGGTATCCCTCTTTCCCCGCAATACTATTAAAAACCCACCATGAAAGAAAATACCCCTAAACTACTCCCTGAAAATTTCAGTGCCCCCCCCCCCGTGGGCATCTCCTGGGTTATGTTTATTTATTTATTTATTTTAATTTTCTATGAGGACATACAATACTTATGTCGCAATGTTTTATGTTATTCAAATGCATTGATATGATTCAGTAACACACTAAATCTAATCGAATACTACTTCAATACATTCTTAATTAATTAGTGTGAAGGTTTTTGGTTCAGTATTGGAATATGTGTTAGCAGTTTTGAATACATTTTCGGAGAGACTATTAAAATATGCCCGTATTTCTGCTATTTCTCCAATTATTTTCACATTAAGTTATTTTATATCTGTTAAAATCACTTAAGATACTATTTATCTTCTAAAACTTGCGTTTCAACCCTGAAATGCGTTATGTTGTTTTTTCTATTATTTTATTCTACTGAAATCATGTTGGGTAAAAATGAATTTTCGTTTCTTTAGAAATAATTTAAAAATCAAAGCATAAAATCGTACACACACATGTAAAGGTTTTTAGTATTTTTTGATGTAATTATCTCTTTCACATACATTTGTTGATTTGTAATTAGAAAAGCTTACTGTTACATTAGGCGTGGGCAAAAGTTGAAAACATTTGCTCATTTTTTTTTTTTTTTTTTTTTGAGATATGAATTGAAATAATCTCTTCCTGCTGACGAAATTAATAAAAAAGATATGAATAAAGGAAATGTTACAAGTAAGTTTCTAAAATTTTATTTAAAATCTACGAAATAAATTACTTATTTAATGAAGCCAAATTAGTGGTCGCACGTAGTTAATTATGTAAAAAGAGTAATACGCACATGTATTTTTTTCTGAAACAATTGTCTACAATTGAACCAAAATTTATCAAAATAACTAAAACAATATTATAGAGCAACATTTGTTCGGAGGAGCAAGGAAGGGACCCATTTGTTTGTTGTTTTTTCAGAAGCAAATTTTCACCACTTACGAGCCAGAGTCAAAGAAATTTATTGATACCTTTGTGCGTAAGGGAAAGTTAATCAACGATAATAGTAAATGCACAAATTAGCAAAAAACTGCAGTCACGTGTTTTGTGTTACAAGTAGTTCCTTTTTCGATGCAAAATGATGTGAAATTATGGATGTAAAGATATCCGGCAAAAACATTCCGTAACCCCGAAACCTGTCGTGTCTGATTTCCCCCCCTCCAAATTTATGAATTTATAACTTTGTTTTCTTTTCTTTCACTTCGAGTCTTTTCTCATACTGTATTTTATCTTGCAAAAGCAGTTTTAGTATTTTAAACATTCGATGCAAGTTTTTCTATTCTCAGTGAAAAGGACGCTGCTTATTAATTTTCGTTGAAGCTATTTATTTTCAGCTTCATATCACATAAAAAGTGCTGAAATTAAAAACGAGATAAATTCTGAAGTGCGAAATAAGCATTTTACAGGTTGTTCACAACATATAGGGGAGGGTCGGCCAAAGCGAGTAGGCCTTCGTCCCCCCCCCCCCCCCCGCCATGGTATGTAAGCGGCGATGCATACGTATGTCGTGTTTACATGAACACCCCCGAGTTTATTTCAGTCCCAGCAAAGTAGCAGCGAAGCAGCATGGCGCAAACAACCTTAAAATTAAAAAAAAAATGATACATTTCTAAAAAATATTACGTTATTCTGACACCATCCACCTACAAGCTACGATAGTCATTTCGTTGGTTTCTTTTTTAAACCTAAAGTTATAATTATTGAAATAAAAAAATGTGCCTTCGGGCAAAGCGGGTATAGGATTTAATCATATATTTATTTATAATTTCTTGACTCGTGTGCTGACTTAGATTTTCTTTTTCAACCTGCCATTATATATATATATATATATATATATATATATATATATATATATATATATATATATATATATATATATATATATATATATATATATATATATATATATATATATATATATATATATATATATATATATATATAATGGCAGATAGCTAGTCAACTATTTTAATCATTTATTAATTTCATATTTGATTGGCAAGTGTACCAAATCACAATTAGATAAGCTTACCCGCTTTGGGCCCCCTGGTAGGGCATAGCGGGTATTCAAATGCTTGCAAAGTTTGATAATAAAGAAATATTGGGTTTGAAGCAATACAAAAATCACTTTTCGTTTTGAAGTTCAATCACCCTGCTAGGAAATAAAACCGAAATTGTTGGCATAAAAATCCAATTTCCGAGCGTTCTTCGAAAAACTACCCGCTTTGGGCCACCCTCACCTATATGAAGTTCATATAGTGTGAACTAAACAATTGAAGCACTGACATTAAAAGGGTGTAAAGGCTTAAAAAGTTAAATTTTTCAAGAGAATCGAAAAGAAGCTTTGGATGAATGTAATTTTTACCAGAACACAGTGTTCATGCAAAGTTATCATTTATTTTAAAAAAATTGAAATTGTATTCATTTTTGCTAGCGGGAAAAAAACCGAATTTTTTGGCCTTGCACACTTTTCAATGTCAGTGCCTAAATTCTTGAAAAGTGAACCATGTTTTCTTGTCATTTTTCTGTATTTCTCCTCATTGGTGTATCCTAAAAGCCTGAAAGAGAGACTTAGTCAAAGGTATAATACTCCTAGTTGAAAAAACTTATTTAATTGCTTTCTTAAAAAACATTTTCGTTT
This sequence comes from Uloborus diversus, assembly GCF_026930045.1. Lineage (NCBI taxonomy): Eukaryota > Metazoa > Arthropoda > Arachnida > Araneae > Uloboridae > Uloborus > Uloborus diversus. The sequence goes on from NC_072734.1 coordinate 10,824,718, forward strand.
GTCCTTAATGACAAAAAAAAAAAAAAAAAAAAGTCGAACAAAAGAGAAAGCGAGATAGAGAGATAGAAAAAAACTTGTTTTTGCTATTGGCGCCTGTCTACAACACAAAACGATCCGTAGCATTAAAAAAAAAAAAAAAAAAAAATCTCGGAATAAGAAAATATTTTTCTTTACTTTTAACGTGCAGTAAAAGCTTGAAACGTAATAATTCATCGTAGCGTATAAAAAAGAGAAGAAGAAGAAAAAAAAGGAGGGGAGGCTATTTCAATAACGACCGTAAATGCAGATAAAAGCTTTCATTTTATTTTTTATTTTGTCATTTTGTTTCCTTTAAATTGTGTGGAATGATTCCCATCAAGTATGTTTGTATGATCTCTCCCCCACCCCCATATTCTTTCCCTTAACGGCATAAAAAAGTTGTTAAAAATATCGAAGGATCAGTAATGCAAACATGTTTCTTCAAATTTATGTACAAAGGTGGGTGCGCCAGATAAGGCTACGAGACCAAAAAAGATTAACTCCTCAGTTTTCTATGCAAAATTTCCCTAGATCGTGATTTTATCGTCATCAGGTGGACTAACTGATGATAGAGCGTTATCAACGAGCAGTTCGTTATCAACAGGCAAGAGTGTAGCAACAGTGATTACAAAACAGTCTTGTCAAAATTGCTTCGTCTTATTTTGCACTATATTAGTATATTTTGTTGCTTCATGTTTCGCTGTGGTTTACTAGAAAGGTGGTACAGCACGTGGGAATCAGGGAGAAGCAACTCGAGCACGGAACAGAACGTGCGCGTGCTGTGGAATTTTATACAAATACAAATACAAAAGTGACGACCCGCAACAGGCTCTGGGCCCATCTAGACTGGTCCTAGTCAATTTACAATCCCCAGTAGAGATCAATGGCCCTCTTAAAACTATCTACTCCCGTAGTCATTACCACCTCTTCCGGTAAGCTGTTCTAAGGTTCCACTACCGTGCTAAACTAATAATTTTTCCTAACATCCATGTTAGCCTGAGATTTAAATAGCTCAAAACAATGACCCCTTGTCCTGTTTTCAGTGCTTAACTTCAGCCCCGTAACATCTTTCATTTTAATAAATTTAAACAACTGAATCATGTCCCCTCGGTCTCTTCTTTGCTCAAGACTGTACATTTTTAGCCTTCTAAGCCTGGAATCATTGTCTAAATGAGAAAACAATACAAAATAATTTTGCAATACTTTTTGGTGCTGCGATACCAATAGCAAAGTAAATGAGGATACTGCGGTATCAGTATCCAAGCAGGATAAGAATGAACGTATAAGTCATTGTAAATACTCGTACTTCATCAGTTCATAAGGCATCTGTAAATAATCATGCAAATAAATAGCGTTAGTTAAGTAAACTGTCAAGTCTATGCCTTTCCACAACTGTGCGCCAAATAAGGCCATGTAGACCGATGAGCTCTCACCCCCCCCCCCCCCCTCCAGATGAAAAGCGTTACCAATGAGCAGTTTATTATCAACAGGCTAAAAGCAAATCGTTACAAAACACGGTTCGTGATTTTTTTTTTAAAATTCAAATCGAATTTTTTTAAATTTACGTCAGATTTTTTAAATTTTTATTTTTAATTAGAGACGTACCGAGTAGCACTTTGGCCGAGTACCGAGTACTCGGCCTTTCACAACTCGTCCGAGTACCGAGTTCCAATTATGTTTTAGGAAGAACCACCGACACACACGTGGTGAATTTCGAACTTATTGGAATAGTATTATATACCTCCATGTCTATATAATAGTTTTTAAAACAAAATTCCAGCTGAAATTTAATTGCGCATTATGTAAAAGATTTTGTGTCAAAATTTTTATAAAAAGGTAACTTTCAAAATTAAAAATAAACAACTAAATAATAAGTATGATTAATCAAGTTGGAATTAAAACAAATTTTATCAATCTATTTTAGTTCTAGTCGGGGAGTGTGCACAGAAATTTTGGGGCCCGTCACAAATGACTTTTCTGGGTTCCCCCCCATATTGTTTACCTCTATATTTCATGCCTAGTTAAAAAAAATATTGGGCCCCCTACAGGCTCAGGCCAACAGGCGCCGCTTCTCCCCCCCCCCCCCCCCGTTCACGGTCCTGTTTCTAGTCCGCCAAACATAATAGTATAAAAATTTCATATTTTTTACACTGCTCCATTTTTAATGAATAAGTTTTATTTACTTTGCGGACATTAAAAAGATTTACTCCATTGAAGCATAGCAAACTTCATTGTACTCGAAATTTAAATTTGACTTGTAAATTTGAATTATAAATGATTGCAGTATATTATATGGTTGCACTCCTTCATTAATTCTAAAATCTGCCTTAAAAATATTCCATTTTTTTACAACTACTCGGTATTGGCCGAGTACCAAGTACTCGGCAAATTGGCCGAGTACCGAGTATAGTTACCGAGTACTCGGTACGTCTCTATTTTTAATCTTCAAAAATTTGTAGATATTAAAAACTTTACATTTTTAAACATAACGAAAGATGAATCCATTCAGCGAACTTTTAAAAATTAAGATAAGTTCTCTAACTATTCAATATATTTTTACAATTTATAAATACTACGTAATAATGCTAAGATAAGATGTGATTTTGTTTTATGCTTTGCTTAAAGATGAGGTTTCCATCATCATGTTGTTACGTTTTTAACGTAAAATAATATGTTGAACAATAGGGAAGTTTTCGATTTTTCAATTTTATTTTTATATGATAGAGTAACATGTATGAACATCATAGGTGAAAAAAATTTTGCGATACGATAAGTAGTTTTTTTAAATTAATTTTTAAAGTTCAAGTGCTTGTGACGTCAAATGGCATAGGAAGTGACGTCATGCGCTCTTCCGATAGGGGAGAAGCGGAAGGTCACGCATTCGACTTCGAAGACGAAACGTAAAAGACTTATCTCCTCGCATTTAACTCCTCGCGTTTCTGGAACATTAAACCTCTCATCCTCTCGGAAATATTCGAATATCATCATTGATGTACTGGAGGAAGATTATTTAGATTGTGCTTTAACGAATCCGGCCTCCATAGTGTGTTCAAAAGGATTATTGAATTTCTAAAAAATAAAAATATCAGCGCGCTCAAAATGTCCGTAGCGAAAACAAGGGATCTTCGGCGGAAGGCTGTCCATTCGCGCCCTGTGACGTAGGCTCGTGACGTTTCAGAAGAGCGCACTTTTGCGCGTGAATTTTTAAAAATTCATTAAAAATCAACCACGGTGTTTTAAAATTCGGCGACGGTGAATTTTTTTAATTTTGAGGGTCAATTAACTACATCCAATAGCCAAAATATGAACATTTCATAGGTTGCAACTTCCCTATTACTTTTCTTAACTATATTAGTCCTGATGTATAAGAAAAACTGCAGATTTTTTTATTTTGTTCTAAACTGTATACGCAGAAAGAGGGATCTATGTAGTTTTGCCTGTTGAAGTTAAGATAGTACATTCTAAAAATGCAATATTACTTTATAAAAATAAAGTTAACCAGTGGTGTTTCCATAGGGTATACTCCATATACACCGTATACTCTCAAAATTTTTTTAGACATATATCGCATATCCTCAAGCTTCATAAAGTTTCATATTATGACATACTATGTATATGATCACATATACATATTATGCGAAATGGATTACTGGGAGTGTATCCTCAGAAAAATTGATGGGAACATCACAGAAAGTCAACTGATTTAAATCAATGATTCTTTAAAAAGAAACCATTAAATTTAAATCGAGCTCGTTTAAATCAATGAACCTTGCTGCAAAAGTCTTGTCAAAAGTCCCTATCTTATTTTACAGTAAATTTTGTTTCTTCATGGTTCACTGCACTTTAACGAAGATATTTAAACCATTTCAAATCACAATCTGAAATTAAATTCAAATAACCAATGCCGACAGAGTGGTGAAGTGATTAGGCGTCGGCCTCTTGCGCCCAAAGGCGCAGGTTCGAACCTGGCTGCAATTGGTGGATTTTCTACAAGCAGAAAATCGCCAGCGTCCATGTCGTATGACTATGCGGCGTGTAAAAGATCCCCTCTTGGCAAGGTGAAAATAAAATCTTAGTACAGTTTCGCATCGAAAGGAGTTCAGGCGCCTTCATCTAGTGGGGAAACTAGGCTTCAAAATTCTCGTGTTAATGACATCCGCCTATAGTGGTGCCACATGAAAGAATGGGTGCCATGTAGGGGGATCACACTGTCTGCAATAGATCAAGCCTCCAACGCAGTCTCATACGAATTCTCCGCGAAAATCTCGTTTAACTGCATTATTTATCCTTCTATGGATACAGATACATTAAATTTGATAATGTATCCAAACAAAAACTAGCAACTTACAACCAAATACCGGTTCCCTTGTTTTTTCGGGTGCACAAACTTGAAAAACTATCTCGGTAAAGTGGATTTTGTCGGAATTTATTGCATTTTGAAAGCCTTTATTTCAGAAATAAACTAAATATTATAACTGTACTGATAAATACAAAGTCCTGGAATTACCATTCCTTTATTCATTATTTTTTTGCTATTCCTTTTTTCTTCATGATGAAAATTTATTTTCATTAAGTTAATATTTAATTGCTTTTTTTTTGCCTTTTTTTAAGTATATTTATTCATTTTTAAAATTATTTTTTGGCAACGGGGAAAAACAATTTTTTTTTTTGATTTTATGTTTTTTTTAATGAGCTTATTATTTTTATTTTTTTTTTCTTTTAGAAAGCGATTAAATTTTTTTAAAATTGAAAAAAATATATTAGCTGCTTTGTTTACAAAGTTATTTTTTGCGTATATATTTCTTCAGATGAACGAGACTCTTAGTGTGAGGGGGGGGGGCACTCCTCTAATAGCAGCATTAGTGCTGTTGGAAAGTTAACGATTTATGTTTCCATCATTTGCTGCATGCAGCTTGCATATGAAGAGAACGCTTATTTTAGGATGTACAAGATAGGTTGATAATTTATTATTTGTAATAATTGTTAGTGTTTTAAGGTATGTATTTGGTAGTCAAGTATTGATGTGTTTTCCAATGCTGACAGTGGTATTTTTAGATAATCATTAAAAATCTCAAAAATTAGTTTTTTTTTTTTTTTTTTTTTTTCGCAGTTTTGGTAGTGAAAGCTATTCAACATATCAGCACCAATCGAAAGAACGAAAATTTCTGTGTCTGTTGAAATTTCTTTGGAGCTTCCAAGTTCTCGAACCTTTTTTAGCAGATTTCAAATCAGGGTTCGTTGATTTAAATCAGTTTGATTTAAATCAATTGATTTTTTTTAATCATTGATTTATATCAATTGATTTGAATCAAGTGGTTTTTTAAAATCAAAATCCTTAATGAAAATCAATTTATTTATTTTTATAAATTAATTTTGCATTTTTAGATTTGTGTTGCTCTAAATTTAACTACATTGGATTATACAATCTTAACTTCAACGGGCGAAACTACGTAGATCCCTCTTGATGTGTTAAACAGATTTTCCTCCTTGCAGTATTGCTTTTAATCCAAAGTTACACTTCAATCCAGTATAGAACCAAATAGAAATTTTCAGTTTTTTTCATACACCATCACTGATATAATTAAGAAAAGTAATTGCTCAACATATTCTTTTACACTGAAACGTACATGATGATCAAAACTATATTTTTAAGCAAAGCTTAAAACAAAATCACTTCTCTTCGAAGTATTATAGCGTATTTATAAATCTTAAAAATGTGTTGAATAGTTAGCGAACTTATCTTAGTTTGAAAAATAAACTGAATAGATTCATCTACTATATGAAATATATTATGTTTATAAATGTAAAATAATAAATAATTATAAATTTAATTTAAAAAAACTGATTTAAATAAAAAAAAATCCGACTTTTTTTGATTTAAAAAAAAAAAAAAAATCACGAACCCTGTTTCAAATACAATCTAAGCTTTTATTCACGCGATAGGCAATGATGTCATTGTTAGCCACAAAGGAAAGAAAGGTCAATGATTTTAAATTTTTATATGTTGCCAGTTTCTATTTCTCAACAAATAAAATACTCGTAATTCATTTTAAGCATATTAAAAGGGCTTTAAAAAGGATTTTTAATTTTCCCTCTTTATTTTGCTTTTGCGACTAGCAAAACTGGGTAGTTGTGAAGTGATCCTTTTTTCGCTTCCATGTCTTCCCACTCGAAGTTTTTTTAATGTATTTGGCTTTATATTTGTTCCGACACGCGAAGTTCATCTTAATAATATGAAGTCGGCTTTTCTTCTTTCTTTTTTTTTCTTTAACTATAAACCATATTGAAATTAAAATATAGTTTTTGAAGCATTTTCTCCGATGATTTTAAACAAGTAATGAAATCCTATGAACATTTTTAAAAGGTTTTAAAAAATCAGAAACTTATGGACTTCAATAAAATAAATGAAAAAACAACTAAAGGAAAAATAGGCTTAATGGGATAGAAATAAGCAATGGGGTCGTTTCCAAAATTTTAAAAGTATTTTTTTTCTGAAAGAGCATGCTTAAAAACATAGGATCTGATCATTTTTTAAATACTCTGTTTAAGTTTAATATTTTTAAAAAATTACTTAAATCGGTGTGTTTTCATTGTTTATGTCTTCTGCCGATGACATCACAAATGATGAAATGCCATTCAGTGTTGCCATTCACAGAACAAGATACTTAATTCGCATCTTTACTTACGTGTATTGGCAACGATATGGTTGATAGCAAGCGTAGAGCACAATTTTAATTCGCTTCTTGATTATCCTAACGTGGAAACGCGATAGAAAGATGCGCCAAAGAGCATCATTTGTGACGTTATCAAGACCACGCCTTGTTTGAAAAATCGGACATTTAAAAAAACTTAATTAAAAAAATAACTGTTGGGAAAATGAAAATATTTACTGGGTCCATGTCATTATTTTTTTGCTTATTCTATCAATTTCAGTGACAAAAATACTACTTTTGACTGAAGGAAACAACCCCATTTCGTTTTCTAGGTTTTCAAACAAGCTGATTTTCTTCTCTTATTTTTGCGCTTTCAGGGAGCTGCCTCTGCTTTGAAAAAGATTAGTCGTACAACTTTCTTTTTTCCGCGAATCCTACACAATTGTTATCGCTCTAAGTAGCTTATGAAAGCAGTTATAAATAAACTATATAAGACGTCCTCGCTCGACGTCAATCCAGCCCTTGCGTTTGATTACAACCGTCAATAGCTATTTAAAGCGAATATAAATAAGTAGAGCGTCGGATACTTAATTGAGACGAAGAAAGTGTCGTCCATTTTAAGGAGGGAAGGAGGAGGAGTGAAATGATGGCGTCGAGAGGTTAAGTAGTCGATTAAGCAGAGGGCTCTTCAGATAAGACGTCAAAAGGGCCTTCCACTCCACTTCTGACATCCGATACGGGTTCTTATCCTCCCCCTGCTCTTTGGGGGAGAGGAGCGAGCCAGGACATCCGCTTCTGGGGATGCAGAGGAGTTGCTCACCTTTTCCTCGTGAAATAGGAAGAATATCTTCTGAGTAATAACTTCTTTTCTGCAGAGCAGCGTACTCAACCTTTTCACATTTCCTCCGATCAACCATTTCATTTCCAAGCACACAACATTTTTCTTTCCTCGGCCTGTCGTACTCCACCTTTTCATATTCTTAAAACAGCGTATTCAACATTTTCACAATCTTAAACCAGCTTCAACATTTTCATTTTCTTAAACCAGCTTATTCAACATTTTCATTTCCTGAAACCAGCTTATTCAACATTTTCATTTTCTTAAACCACCTTATTCAACATTTTCATTTTCTTAAACCAGCTTAATCAACATTTTCATTTTCTTAAACCAGCTTAATCAACATTTTCATTTTCGTAAACCAGCCTATTCAACATTTTCATTTTCTCGATTGAATGAATTCAGTCTTTTCATTTTCTCGACCCAGCCTATTCCACCTTGTCGTCTTCTCGGCCCGTCATACTCAACCTTTTCATCCTTTCAGCCCGTCGTACTCAACCTTCCCAACCTAGCGTGTATTTTCATCGTCTTGGTTTAGCGTACCCAACGTTTTTCATTTTCTTGGTCTAGCCAACTTAAACTTGTCATCTTTTCGTCTTAGCGTACCCGGCCTTTTCATCTCCTACGCCAACCGTACTCAACCTTTTCATATTCTCGGTTTAGCGTCCTTTACATTTTCATTCTTTCGGCTCATTGTACTCAAACCTTTCCATCTTCTCGGTCCGTCATACTGAACCTTTATACACTTCTTGGCCAGTCGTACCCAACCTTTTCATTCTGTTTAGAATACTACTCAACTTTTTCATCTTCTCGGTTTAGAGTAATCAATCTTTTTTTTTTTTGGTCTAGCGAATTTAACATTTTTCCTTTCTCTGTCCAGTGCACTCAACCTCTCGGACTTACATTTACAGTGCCCGCCACTAATAAAATCACTGGATTATAAAATCAGCCGCTTTATAGAATCAAATCTGGAAGAACAGAATCATTTCTATATCAAAAAATGGGAGTTGAATGAAACAAAAGGAAGAAGAATGAAGCAGTCTCAAGAGAATTGTTTCAGAGCCATGTATTATTAGTTGGTGCTGCCTCTTTCCACTTCGCAGAACTGTTTCAACATGCAGCCCTGCTCATTCACCACTGAGTCAATCAGTTCGTGCTCATTCAGCTATCTACAGGGGTTGACAGTTCATTTTCACAATTGAATTAAAATTGTTAGCTAGCAAATCCTGACGACTTGAGTGAAAGATTAATTTGAAATTTTGAATTAGTATGACAAGCTTCCTAAATGTAGTTAGTGTGATGCTGCAATTAAATAACTGATTTCTCAATCTTTACTTTCAAATTCTCTTATTCAAACAACAATAAGCCAATATTTTAAGACCCTTGAGAAATTTTAAAAATGTGCCTTATGTAAGTTAAAATGTCAACTGTATTTTGCAACTGAACTAAAATAATACACTACAACTAGACTAAAAATAAAATACAACTAATCGTAATTTATTTCTTTTTTAGAGTATTTATACTTAAAAACCTTTTTTTTTTCAGCGCATGAGTGCCGGTTTATGAAATCAGTCGCTTTATAAAATCAAATCTCCTCAGAACGAATGTGATTTTAATAAGCGGCGGGCACTGTACTTACTTTATTGTCACAGCATACTCAATCTTCTCATTTTCTCAACCCATCATAATCAACCTTTTCATTTTCAAGGAGCAGCTTACACATAATAACTATTTTGGCAGGATCAAAAACACTGTAAATTAATGTACGCTACAAACAAATCGTTCTTTAGTATATAATATGTCCCCTGAATCCATCATCTAAAAACCCAAAGAGTCATTTTCCGAGTTAACTGATCTGTAACTGCAAATAATTTATTTCTTTTTCTCTTTACGATAAGATTAAATCATAAAAAAACAGTAAAATTTACACAAAAAGCAATAATAATGATTGTAGACACGAGTTTCAGGGTTACAAAAAACCTGACATAAGTGCGAGGAGGAACAGCACAGTTTAAATTGTAAAATATTGCTGTATAAGAAAAGAAGGGAATGGTTAAAAAACACTAGAAATTCTTTTGAGGAAAAATGTTTTTTTTTTAGTTTTTTGTTTATTTTCACTCGGGAAAATTTGAAATTTCCAGTATAAAATAATTTGTTAAAAAATTTTAACACACATGTACCTTTCCGAAAATGCCCTTTTTATTTAAATATTTCTTTATCTTTAGCATTCCTCATGAAAATAACTTGAACAAAGCTGGAAGCTAGATGATAAATCAGTTTTCTCTACATCAAGTATCCTTTTCTAGTTTCTCTCTAAAACTGTAAATTTATATTGCAGGACAGAATATCAATAGGTTGAAAATTTTAAGTTTAATGTATACCATTCATTTAATGTGTATGTATCCCACACATATGCAATATGTTAGGGTGTCCCAAAATAAAACGAAAGTCGATTTTTCAAGTCGCATACCCTCTTATATTTCTCTTTTTAGGTCGAAACGATTGTAGAATAAGCTTCCTACAATTTGAACAACGGCCCGTGCCAATTTGCACCTGAAAATGTAAACCAACTCTGTGTACTAGACCAAATTGAAAAAGAAAAAAAAAAAGATTTTTTTTGAAGATTCGAAGTTTTATGTTGATAAAACGTTGCCCAGAAAATATTTAAGTGTCCATCTCTCTCTCTCTCTCTCTCTCTCTCTCTCTATATATATATATATATATATATATATATATATATATATATATATATATATATATATATATATATATATATATATATGTATTAAATGTAAGGTAAATTTAAGGAAGCTATCAAGCTGAAAAATGTAAACAGTAAAGTCGATTCTTTGCATTTAATAGAATTTTTTGCAATTTTTGCACAGTACTCAAAACGGGGAATTTTTTTTTCAAATTTTAGTTAATTTTTTTATTTTAAACATATTATTTTTTTGTTATTCATTTGCAAATGTTGACTTCAAAATATGTTCGCTAATAATTTTTGAACTTGATATTTTATTTAAATGTATGTAATTTTTTAAAAAAATAAGTCAAAAAAATCAATTTTTTTGAAGAAAATTAAAAATTTTAGTCACCTTGCTAAACACCTAAATTTTTTTTAATTTGGATAAATATTTGTTGTTTTCTGAAAATTACTCGGTTATTTGTTGGTTTTCAATAAAACGGTAAGAGATAGCGTATCTACAAACCCGTTTTTTTAAGCTAAAAAAAGAAGGACGCGTAGGGGAGTGCGTACATAATTTAATTTTTAGTGTTTTGTGTTTATTTTCCAGATTACTTAACCTCCATCCAAAGTTGTGTGCTCAAATTTTTAGTTTGTGTTTCTTTTATACTGGGTTTTAGCTCCATCTAAAATGGCGTACTTAATTTAATTTGTGTATCTTTTGTGGAGGATTTGAGTTCCATCCGAAATTGTGTGCACAAATTAATTTTCATTTATCGTGTTTCTGTTGTAGAGGACTTGAGCTCGCCGAAGTTATGTACATAATTAAATTTTTATTAATCTACGTTTCTTTTGTAGAGGATCTGAGCTCCATCCGGAGATATCGGACGGCGTTTACGCGCGAGCAATTGGCGCGCTTGGAAAAGGAATTCTGCCGGGAAAACTACGTGTCTCGGCCGCGAAGGTGTGAGCTGGCTTCCGCGCTCAATTTGCCCGAATCTACCATCAAGGTACGAGTCCTTTCATGTATCAGAATTTCTCTTTTCAGTACTTTGTAAAAAACAGTGACCTGGTTTTGAATCTTAATGGGAGAACAGGATATGCTAAAAATAAGAATTATCTTACAACAGTGTCAAAAAAGCATGAAATTTGCGAGATATCTTTTGTGTGTAGTACAATCCAAAAAATGTTTCTCCCTTTTTTTGTTTCATTGGGAAAAAACTTATTTTCTGTAACCCCAAAATTAGTTCCTGAATTTATTCGCAAAACTTGCACTTCTTTAACTTTGCTGTTTATAATTCTTACTTTTCAGTAAAATTTCTTTTACATGCTAAAGTTTTAGTAGCAACATAAACTGTTTGCTCTAGATTTCAATATCTGGGAATGAGGTTGATTCAATAACAAATTAAAGCAAAGGTCAATATTCGGAGGAAGAAAAACTCCCCCCCCCCTTTTCATGTAGTTAACGACTTTACACCGAAAAATCGAGTTCTGCATGAAAATATGCGAAATTCATATGAATTGCAAAGCATATGGGTAGCTGAACAACAAATGCTACCGCTGATGAAAATAAATAAATAAATACAACGGACGAAAAAATAATTTTATTTTCAAATTTATTCATGAACAAATGTAGAATTCAGTTTTCCATTTCTCGATACACCATAAAATTTGGATACAATGTTTATTTCTTGGCAGCAGGATTCGTTGATTTAAATCAGCTTGATTAAAATCATGATTTCAATCAAGTGATTTTTTTAGCAAAGTCTTTAATTAAAATCAGTTCATTTTATTTTTCTAAATTAATTTTACATTTTTAGAATGCGTTGCTCTACATTTAACTACACTGCGTTATACAGTACAGTCTTCAACAGGCAAAACGAAATAGATCCCTCTTTCTGTGTGTTAAACAGATTTTCACTCTTGCAATATTGCTTTTACTCCGAAATTACAGTTCAATTTAGTGCAGTGCCAAATAAAAATTTGCAGTTTTTCTTGAATACATTGCTCCACATGTTCTTTTACACTAAAACGTACATGATGATGGAAAACTTATTTTTAAGCATAGCTTAAAACAAAATCACTTCTCACCTCAGTATTATAACATATTTATAGAATCTTAAAAATGTATTGAATAGTTGGATAACTTATCTTAGTTTTAAAAGTAAATTGAATGGATTCATCTATGTATGAAATATATTATGTTTTTATGTTAAGTAATTAATAACTACAAATTTTTGAAGATTTAAAAGAAAAATCTGATTTAAATATTTAAAAAAAAATCGACTTTTTTCATTTAAAAAAAAATTAAAAAAATCACGAACCTTGCTTGGCAGTTATTAAATTTAATTTAGTGTTTTTAATAAAATATTTTAGAAGCAAAAACATATCAGTTTATTATAAGTACTTTATTCCTTATTCATATTTTCTCTGTTTTGTATTTTTGACGGATTTAATATTTAAATTTATTGAAAGTTATTATATTTGAGAGATTTCTATTCTGGGGCTTGCTTTGCTGAAATTTGGCGAGTCAAACTTTCCTGTCTTTCGGGGGGGGGGGGGGGGGGGAGAAGAAAGAAAGAAAAGGAAAAAAAATCAATTAAAAAATGTATAATGTATGCTGTGGCCTCCTAAAAACGTTTTCATTCTGCGAATTTCATTCAGGGTTGGCAAATTTTTGACAGCTGGTGGTTTCATCTGATTTTAACCACGGTTTTTACTGTCATTTCAAAACCCCTTTTTAGCATGGTTTTTGATATTATTGTCAAAAACCTAAATATCCGTCCAAAGTCTGTCTAAAACTATAATACTGGCAAAAAAAAAAAAAAAAAAAAAAAAAAAAAAAACTTAACAAGTCATTCTTAGCTTTATTTATAAATTTTGATTTCATTCACTAAAGGAAGTTTTTTGACGTGTTTAAGATTTTGAAAATGATGTGCTATAAAAAATCCCAAACAATTTTTTAATTCAATAAGTTGCTTGTCTGTAGAATAAAGGAATTCTTTTTTCAATAGCAATGTATTTATTTAAATAATAAGTTAAAGAAATAGACATGTTTAGTGAACATTTACATATTATATTCAGTCTCATTCTAAATATTTTTTCTCTTAAGCATGCATTAACAAAATACCAGTTTTGAAGCATTTTGTTTACCGAGTTCAATCCAAAAGGTCAATCCAAAACTGGAGAAAATCCTCTCAACTGATGCTGAAATACATTAGCTATACTGAAAAAAAAAAAAAAAAAAAAAAAAAAAAAAAAAAAAAAAAACTGATGTAGAAGGATTTTTAGAATGATAAAATATTTTAACTAATTGGTTTAGTTATTGAGAAAAATTAAACAGAACTACTTTGAAAACTAGGTTTCTCAGTTTTGATTTCCATGACTATTTTCACAGCATAACAAGATGGTTAAAAAGGAAATTTATAAACTTATTTTTTAATTAAATTTATTAATATAGTTTTTAATTAAATTGATACGATCAGTAAATTATATTTAATTATTTTTTCAACGTGAAGAAATCTTAGGAGTTTATAAAAGCTGTTAATAAAAACTTTATTCCATAATAATGTCGTTATTTGACAGTATTCGACAGGCGTTTGACATTTTCTTCAGGTTATTGACGTTTTGGTCAGGATTTTGAGTTTTCGACAAGAATTTGACATGAATACCCAACCCTGATTTTGTGTGCTAATTCAACAAATTCGAAGACAGTATACTGCAGTGTTACATTTTAATAAAATGGTGCCTAATTGTCTCTTATCATTAAGTGTAGGTATGTGTGATGCTCGTTCAGTAAATTTCGGTGCCTGATTATGGAGTTGGGAGCTTACTCCTCCTGTCTTCGTCGAGTTTTACGTATTTCTCTAAGCCAGGCTCTTTCTCAAGTTGGTGTCGTGGCACCCTGGGCTGGCGTAAGGTGAGGGAAGGGCGCCGCAAAGTGTGACAATATCGATAATATGTATATGTTGCCGTGAAAGGTTGAAACAAGAGAATTGTCGACTTTCACGCGTGTGATTCAATAGAAATATTCGGTCTTCCTGCATGTGAATATTAATATTTACCGGCTCATGTTGACATTTATCATGTTTCGAACTTTACGGTAACATAATACGAAGGGCAGACCTGTCAATTGCGGGTTTCAGGGGGATCGATTGCCATTGCCCCCCTGTCTTTCGGAAATCAATGTATTTACACGTAAGTGGGTGTGGTTTTTGCTGTGTGTTATAATTTACATTTAATATCTACCCTTGCCCTCCCCCCCCCCGTAAAAATGACGGGCTTGTACTGGGGTGCGATAATGTACTTTTGTGTAAACAAATATATTGATAATGTGTTTGTTTTGTGTGTTTTACATATTTTTCTGATGTCTTTTAATTTTGTTTATGCAGTTTTGTATTTTATTTCATTCCGTTGAATTCAAAGTACAATTTTGATTGTGTAGTGTACAGTAGCTTGTTTGTGTACATTGGCTCAATTTGTGCATTCTTTTGTTTGATCCTTACTTTTATCACCTGGATCCCCTTCTAGACCAGATAAATGAGGTTTTATTGTATCTTTTAATCCTGTTTCCCTCTGTTTTTTTTCCCCCCGTTTTCTTTTGCATTGCTTCATAATTTCTTTCTTCCTCTTCAGGTATGGTTTCAGAATCGACGCATGAAAGACAAACGCCAGCGCCTGGCCCTCGCCTGGCCGTACGCCGACCCGCACTTCGCAGCCTACGTCATCAACGCCGCCGCCCTACTCAGGATACCCGCTGCCTCCGCCGTTCGCCGGCTACTACGCCGCATCCCTGGCGACGCGGTATCCGCCGGTTACCGCCGCAGCCGCACCTTACCTGGCCACGCCCCCTCCACCGGCCCGGCCGCACATCCCTCCGCCCCCGCAGCCGATCGTCACGGCCGGAGGCTACGTCCGGAGCGACGCCGCACCCTATGGCACTTTCGGTGCCACTACCCCTTGCGTGGATCCGTGCCGGTGCCACCTAGTCGGGTTCCAGTCCAGGCCCGTCGTGCCCAGCAGTCCTGGCAGTCCAGGGCTTGTGGTCGGGTCCCAAGAGTCATCGCCGCGAGTCACCACAACCACCGAACCACAGAGTGGTCAGCAGAGGACCACGCAGTTGTTCCAGCCCTATAAAACTGACATAGAGCGTTCTTGAAGAAATCCTCGAAGATCTATGAACTAAATTCCAGTTTCTGGGTGAGAGACATTTGTGTAGCCTCCGGGGTAGAGTCTACAAGGTTTGTCGCATCGGAAAAAATATACTGTAACGACCTGGGCCTATTTCCTGCCTTCATTAACAAGTAAGGCCTCTGGACAAATTGGATCAACCATGTTTTGGAGTTTCGTTAGAAATACATTGCAAATAAATAAATAAATAAATAAAATGCTCGTTTACTAGAAAATCTCTAGGAAACTAGACTTTCATAAAAGTTTCTAATTCCAGTCAGCTTCTTCTAAAGTAAAGTTGCCAACTTTGCTTGAGAAGGAACTGTATCGTTACTAAAAACCTTTGTGGAAGCCCAGTTTTCGAGACATTTTCTAGTAGTATTACAGCTCTTGTTTTTTTTTTCTTTTTTTATTTTTTAATAGCGTAAGTTCTTATTTTGGATCCATTCATTAAGCAACCCTCTTTGGAAATCGACAATGTGTATACCGTTCAGACTGGTTACACTTTCAATTGAACAAAGCAGTTGCTTTCCGATTTTTTTTTTCGTCAACGTTACTTCCACAATTGCAACGTTGAGTGAATGGAAGAATGACGTCCTTCTCGAAATGGTTACTAGTCAACTGAATGCAGATTAAAGCTGCCACTAATGTATTTCGCTGGAAATGAAACGTGGAATTTATAAATTTTGATTTAGCATAACATTGAGTTGAAGGTTGGCGATTATAATTGCACTGGCTTCGTAACAAATAAATTGTTTCATCTTAAATTTATTTAGTTTGTTCTTCAAACAAATTGCGTTCACTTAGACATGTTTTCCCACATTTTCATCAATGTAAAAGTTTGCGGTGCATCAGTTGGTTAAAATAATGTTTTTAAGGACCTACGTTCGACAACTTCAAAAGTTCATTTTCACTGATGCGATATTCCTTGTAGTCTATTCTTAAAAGGTACCTGTTCTCTGTATACAAATGCTTTGGGCACTTGAATAACTTAAATTGGATAAAATACCGAACAGGATTGTGCAATCTAAATGAAACTTCACTTAAGCTATTTGACTGAGTCAATGTAAAATAGATATAAAACTGCAGTGAACATCTGTTGTAGAAACGAAGTTCAGCAGTTAAATAAAGACTGGTGTTACATTAGTTCATATGTAGCCTTTACCTTGCCCCACAAGTCACTGTTGACTGAACCAAAAAAAAAGTATGATGCGATCTATTTCTGAATCAAAGATGTATCGAAGAACAAGATCATTTTGTGATTATTTTGTAAATAATTGTATAATATATTTGTTTTTAAGCACTATGTAAAAATTTGTCAAGTTCTTGAAGATCTCACTGAGCTTTTTTTCTTTTCTTTTTTTTCAATTCTGATACACTTACACAATAACATATAAAACATTTTTTTAAGCTTCGAACTTATTTCAAAGGAATGAGTTCGAAAAGTAATATGCACAGCTCTTATGCACCTTTCATTTTTCGATATCGATTCAGTAATTGAGTTTAGTTAATCATATCAGTTCACAGTTCATCTTAGTGTAAAGCGTTTCACAAAAAAAAAAATTGCATAGTTTTTTTTTCTCTCTTCAATTTATGCAGCTAAAAGTTACGCTAGTCATGTTTTATTAGTACTTTCTGACATAGTCAGGCTGCATTACTATTTCTGTGTTACATTCAATCATTAAAGTATTTGTAATTATTTCTTTTTAATGTGTGTACTTCTTTTGTCAAAAGTATTAGTTGAGTTTGATGTATTGTTATAATAACGAAAATAATTATTATTGCATAAAAACAAAAAATGTAGGAAAGATATGACTGCTTATTTGAGAACTTTAAAAATAAAATTTTTGTTTCATTTCCCATGTTAGGCACATTTTTATTTTTGTTGATAGTTAATTAATTTGCATTAAAAAAAATCCTCTTGTTGAAAGCAGGCTCTCTATTGAGTCTTATACCAAAAATCTACCGTCAACAAAAATTGCATTTGTAGTTGTGATTATTCATTTATTATATTTTTTGGAAAGTAAAAATTTTTGATCTATCATGACTTGAGTAAGATTTCGTTTCGATTTTGCATCGTAGATTTTTACATATGATACAAAATATTCCATAAAGCTTTCTTTTTTTTAGTTAATTTTATCATGTTGTCATTTTTTACTTATTATTATTTTTTAAAGCAGATGATTGGTTGTGTTTTTGAAAACCATGCTTTTTATGGTTTTATTTTATTTTCTTTTATTGCATTATTAGTTTTTTAACATTAATGGGTTAGCTTGCTTAATGTAATATGAAAAAACAGTCCCTCAAATTGTTTTTCTTCACTTTTTTTTCACCTATCTACGATTTTTTTTCATCGCAAAGTTTTTTTTTTGATGAGAGAAAATTTTTCATCGCCTCCCTAACTTTTTTTTAACTTAACAGAGGATTCTTAATGTCCCCTTTAAAATTTAACTTTATGTTGCTACCAATACAAGCAATTATCGAATTATAATACTATTCGTGCTTTTCTCTCTCAGTATAATTATTATTATTGGGTTGTTCGGAAAGTCATTTCGTTTTTTTTTTGGGGAACATGAAAGACAGTTTTCGTATAATGAATAAATATTTTATTAAATTATATATTGGCCATTCTGGTCCAACACCTTTTGCCATCTTTCTGGCAGTAACATAATTATTCCCCTCTCATAAAAGTTTTGGTCCTTGCTGGCAAAAAAACTGGTTCAGGTGGTTTTTGACATCTTCATTTGAGGTAAAGGTTTTGCCATCCAAAAAATTTTGCAGGGACCGGAACAAATAGTAGTCGGAAGGCGCCAGATTTGGAGAATACGGTGAATGTTGCAGTACGTCCCATTCAAGCTGTAAAAGTTTTTGGCGAGTGACCAAACTTGTGTGAGGTCTCGCATTATCCTGGTGGAACACTACACCCTTCCTGTTGATTAATTCGGGCCTCTTCTCTTTAAGTGAATCATTCAATTTGTCCAGCTGATTACAATAGACTTCTGAATTAATCGTTGTATTGTCCGGCAAAAGCTCAAAAAAAACCGATTCCTTTGACATCCCACCAAACGGAGAGCATCACCTTTTTTTGGTGAATGTTGGCTTTTGACACGCTTTGAGCCGGTTCATCTTTTCTGCTCCATGACCTCTTGCGTTTAACATTGTTGTATACAACCCATTTTTCGTCCCCAGTACTAATCCGCTTCAAAAATGGATCATTTTCCTTGACGTTTGAGGAGCGAATCACACGCGTCAACGCTTCGAGGTTAAGCCCATGCCTTTCAAATGGCCAAAAACAGTCGAATTCGACAAATTTTATCTCTCACCCGATCTCTCGTGTGGTTATTCGCCGATTTGCATCAACTAATGTCTTTATCGCATCTTTGTCAGCTTCGACCGGCCTTCCAGACCGTGGTGCATCTTCGACATCAAAATTGCCGGATCGAAATTTTGCAAACCAGTTCTGGCACTGGCGTACTGTTAAACACGCCTTCTCCATACACATCCGTCAATTTTTTTCTCGCTTGGACAGCATTTTTACCTTTTCTGAAGTAAAAAAGTAAAATATGACGAAAATGCTGCTTTATTGCTCTCCATATTTTAAAAGGGCACCAACCAAAAACTACTGCGTAGAATTTATAGAACTTTTTCACACACAAGCCTTGCAATATCAGCTCTCAAGACATATAATGGTTATGCGGCTTAAGTGTGAAGTTGGTTTCGAAAAAACGTAATTAAGTCCTCTGACGGGAAAAAACGAAATTACTTTCCGAACAACCCAATATTTTGCCAGTGATGAAAAAATCTTACTTCAATACTTGCACATATCTAAGTTGTTAAAACTTTTGTACGTTAAAAGTTACGAACTGTGAATTCATTGTTGTATAATAACCAAACGTAAACTAATTCTTTTTATGATTTTTTAACCTAACTTTTTCAAATTAAATTGTAAATAGTGTACATTTTCATGTTCAATATACTGCACTCCAATTTTGATGTGAAATAAAGTTCAATTTTCATTGTGAATTGCGTAGCTATTTTTTTTTTTAACAAATTACATGAATCAGAAGCTTATTTTTATTTTTTTCACCCCACCAATGATATAATTTCTCAAAACCTAAGTGAGGAAAAAATGAGCTCGTGAAAGCCAATTTTGAGTATGATACATGCTGATACAAAAGGGGCAATTCTGATTTTCTACACACAAATGTTCAGTTGAAGAAAATAAATGACGACTTATTTCATTTTTTGTCATCCCCGATTCCTCGTGAAAGATGAAGTTTCAATTCTTGTATCAGGTTGGCGATATTTGACTCCATTTCAAACCATAACAAGATTTTTATCAAAAATATCTGTAAAACGGTTTTTTCTGCAAAAGGTTCGCAGAAGTACTGGAATCGTACTCTGGTCCAGCGATTGTCAAACGGTGGACCAGCGGCATCGGTCCACAGAAAAATTTGACCGGTCCTCGGAGATTTTTGCTAGTTAACAAATATTCATTCGCAATCGTTTCTACAAGCGTTTAACGGTCTTTAAATCAAAAAAAAAAAAAATTTTGAATTTTGACATCTTGAATTCAAATTATGTTTTTCGCAATCACGAGTGTGTGTTTGTGTGTAGGGGGTATGTGTATATGTGTGTAAGCATGTGTGTTTGTGTCTGTGTGCTGGCATAAGTGTGTGAGTAGTTGTGTGTATGAATGTGTGTGTAGGGGGGGGGGTATGTGTGTGTGTAGGCATATGTATGTGTGTATGTTTTTATATGTGTAGGTGTGTGCATGTGTGTGTGTAGTTGTGTGTGTATGCGCGTGTGTGTAGGATATGGATGCAACCTGGAGGCGGCTTCGCTATAGGAGCAGCATCGTGAGGAGCCGGTCGATGGTTATGCTGCAGAGGGTGGAGGTGGGAAAATAAAATCAAAGGACATCAAAACAGTCAAGTGAGAACAATAAGCAATCGTGATTGCTCAAAAACAACTTTTGGTCCGTAAAACAAATTACTATGTTTTTAACCGATACTCCAACAAGCAGACTCGACTGTTTTTTTTTTTTTTGTTTCACTGCAGGTTTTCTATAAGCCTACATACTTACAATCAATTTTTATCCTTCCATTTTAATGCATATATGTAATAATACTTTTCTTTCCGGAATGAACTGCTGTTTCTTTTGTTGTCATCGATTCATCATTTTGCAGATCTTTATTTTGGGATTCATTTGTATCGTGAAAAAGCATTTTTTTTTTTTTTTGAAATTGTGATGAAAGTTTGACATTAATTGATGGCAATATTTTCTTTCAAAACTCTTATCATAAAAGATAATGTTCTGGGGGGGGGGCAGCAATTTCGTGCAATAGTGTATTTAAGCGGGTATATTGTTTTAAATATGGGTTTTCAGTCTCTCTTTCACTGCTAATAATTATGTGGATTCAGTGCGTCTAATTGTATGTCAGTGACGTCGCTGGGAGGGGGGGGGGGTGTCAGCCGTCTGGGGGCGACACCCAAACATAGGCGGATTTATGGGCGAGGGGGGGTCAATGCCCCCCCCAGTCTTGGGAGGACTTTATACATGGTAACAACACACCTTCAAAAATGTAAAAAGAAAAAAATTATGATTTTTTTTTTGTTCACAAGTGAAAATGAAGAGAATAGCAACTTTCCTTTTCTGATGAGGGGGGGGGGCACCGTACACTGTATTACAAAGAGTAAAGCTGTCACCGGGTTGTTGAAATGTGTTGAAAACGACTACTTTGAATTGAAAACCATTAGAGCAAGTATATGAGTGAAAATATGAGTAATCAGCCGTTTATACTTAAAATAATCAACGACTGTTTCAACAAATTGGAAACTAAAACACACCCGCTTTATTAAAGGCCCCCAACTCCGGAAAATGATATGTTTGAATTGTTCTGTATGAATTTATGATTTGTTCTTTAAAGAAAAGAAGAAAAGTACTTGAAAAAATAAATTCTATTTTAAAGTGCTTGAAAATCTTGAAAATTTTCAAAAGTGTGGATGCAAACCATAAAAATTTATAACAAATGATGAGGGGTAGAGGGAGAAATGCCGAAATGTATCAAATTTAGCTCCTTGCCACATCCTGCATCAAAAATATAAATATCATGGTTCTCGCGTTTCTGTAGCATATTACTTGAGATAAATTTTTGAGGCTCGCATTTTTCATATATTGCTGTATATTTAATCCCGAATGCAGTAATTTTGGAAATTATTTTGCATTACTTGCGTTTATCTTACTTCTTCTGCACATTGTTAATCTGTTCAGTCCAGAAGGGGGAAAAAAAAACACTACCTCTACATTTTTTTTTCGTTTTTTGTACTTCTTGTAATTGAAAATAAAAAGTTGTTATAATGAGAAATCAATAGCTTTTTTTTAATACTTATAATGTTGTTGTTGTTCCTGATGCCCCTTGGAGCACCCAAGGTAATGAATAACGAAGGCGTTAATCCACTTTTGAGGATAATATGAACAGCTTTCGTTTGACTGAGCCCCATTTTAGGTGGAAGTCCGACGTTTGCTCAGACACGTAAGACAAATAGCACAGTTCAGATTTATTACAATACAAGGAAATCAGAAGAACACCCAGGGCAGTAGGCGGGAATCAAACCCATGCCTCTCTACATGCAAGCAGTTGCTGAGCAACACCACTCGGCCACCGAGGCATCAAACTTAAAATAGTTGTTTCTTACAAAGTTAGAACAATACTGTAAAACAGTACAATCAAGTACTAAATTTCAGAGACTGGCAAGACCAATTTAAGTGCCTTAAATAATTTTAACTGTTTTCAAATCCATGGAACGGATTAGATGGTCTTTGAAATTCCTAAGCAAAGTGTGCTTCAACTTTATTTCTTATCAAGTGTATAAATTATGAATTGTCCAAATGAGCCTATTTAATTTATCCATACACCATTTCTTTACTATTGATCATTTTGTATTTAATTCCTTGTTGTATTTGTCGGTAGGTTGGAGGCGTGATCAAAAACTGATTGAATTGAACCGACAGCCAAAGTAAGCGAATAACAATGCATAATCTTCTATACTTTCTCGCTTTTTCTCTCTGAGAACTGCTGTAATTGATTTGTCAATCCAAAAACAATTTTTACTGTGTATTATCGTAATTTGCAAAAGAGTATTTTGCTATTTGTCTCCAAGATTTTAGTAGTTCCAATTACCCCTTCTAAGGCTTCAAAATGCAGAGTTTTATATCTATTTTACAAAAAATCCTCCGGGGGAGAAACCCCCGGACCCCCTAAAATTAGACATATTCTATTCCTTACTTAAAAGAGACTCCATTTTCCACCTTAGGCCTTATGTATAATGCATGGGGGGAGGGGCTTTAAAGAATGGCCCTTTTTTTTGCGACCGATAAAAAAGTTGACCAGACTACCAAAGAGACCCAAAACCTGAAATAGCTTAGGGGCACGCTAAGTCTAAATCCAGCCAGTTGTCATCAATACAACTAATAATGCTTAAAAAAAAAAAAAAAAAAAAAAAAAAAATGCTGCCCCCCCAGGAACTGGGTTCTAAATCCGCCTATGCACCCAAAGTCCAATTGCAAGTTTTTGAAAAAATACACTTCAAATCAAAAATTTCTCCTAATGCTTTAAATTATATTTGCTTTCTCAAATGCAGTTGCATCACCTCAGGAGAGGGGGGAGCTTGCGCTAGGAGGCACTTTCTGGAGGGAGGGGCTGACATAGAATTGGAATTAAGAGTTTATGAAAAGTATAGACACTTTATTCTGAAATTTTCCCTTAACATTTAAAATTATATTTAATCTATTAAGTAGAACAACCTAACTACGGGGGGGGGGGGGGGGGCATCTGTGCCAGTTTCTTCTGGAGGGTAACGCCCAAACGCATTTAACAGTTTCTGAAAAATATAAATACTGAAATCACAATATATATTAAATTAAATGTACTCTAGCAAGAGTTTGAAACAAGTTAATCACTCATCAAAACACACACAAACCAAATAAATTAATAAAAATGTCCCTTTTTTATTTTGATAAATTTACAACTACACTTGATTTGTTTACTATTATTTTAGATTCTTTCGGAATACGTATTCAGAATTGTACGTTTACAATTGCGTGTTTACAAATGTTTTTATGTGGGTGAAAATGTGAAATATTTACTCTGCGTTTAGCGCCACCTATTTGGTAATATTTAAACAATATAGTTGCTCGTGTAGTCTATTCCAGTCAGGAACAAATACCATGGAAGATTAAAGCTTATGATAATACAGGCAATTTTCAAAAATTGATACTCTTATTGTAATATTTGTTATAGGTCAAAAATTATTTTTGATAAAATAAAATAAAGTTCTTGTTATAAACATTTCAAACATGAATTGAAACCGTCTAATATACGTTGCAATATTTATTTAGTTAATATTAAGTTTACTTGTATTTTAAATATTTTGCTCAAGTAGTCGCGTATATCAGGGGTGATTGTGTTCCGGTATTTTACCGAATTTCCGGTATTTTCGGACGTATTTCCGGTATTTTTATGTCCGAAAATACCGGAATTATGTGTTTTCTTTGTTATGCTTTTATCTCCCTACCTCCGCAATCTTTTTAAATTATATAATACTCATCAAATATACCTGCAAGAGCCTTAAGATGGACACCTATCCCTTAAGATGGACAAATGTCAAAATAATTTGTATAACACCAGCTCAATAGTAACTTTGTAACCCATTAAAAATTTAATCAAATGTGCACACAATATTTTGACTCAGAACTATTTAATACATTTAATACTATGGCAAAGGTGCACTTAAGTAATAGGAGCCAAAGATTACCCCCCCCCCCCGTTCTCGCTTTAAAACTTTCAGGTATTTTTTGATGAACTCACAATCACCCCTGGTATATGCAGGGTAAAGTGAAATAGCTTATTTCGTTTACTCACTCAATTATTTACTGAGACATTTACGTATTCATTTATTAATTCATTCATTTGCATTCCTTTATTTAGTAATTCACTCATTTATTCATTTCCATTCAATTATTTTTTTATTCATTCACTCTTCACATTTGTTTTTCTTCATATACTAATTAATTAACTAATTAATTTTCGTTTAATGTTCCATCTTCTTTTGATTTATTCGTTCAAAATTTTATTTACAGATTCATTTGATCAAAAATACTTTTTATAATCAAATAGAAAGTATTTCATTACAAAAAATATTTCATTTTTCTCCTTGCCCCATGAAAAAAAAAAAAAAAAAAGAAAAGTCTCACTTTTTTTTTTGAAAGCTCAAAATTACTGCCAAAAATAAAAAATAATGTTTCAATGCAAGTTCTATTACAAGATACAATGTTCTTTCTTCATGTGCTGTAATTTTCAAAACAAATTTCCAATCGGTTCATTCCGAAAATGCTCAGTCATCTTAAGCCCATCATTTGCCCCACATTTCCCTACATATGTGGAGAACCTTTTTACTTATTCAAGGCTGGAAACGGGATACAAGAGAGCCAATGCAATGTGTTTTAAGTGTAAAGACCTAAGTTAAAACCTAATTTAAGCCTCCAGCTTTAACATCACCAAAGTTTGTTGAAAATTGCGTTTTAAGAGCTACAATTTCGAAAAATTTCCGAGAATTTTCTCGAACCTCCCTTTTCCTAACATATTTAGAGACAATATTTACGTTTTTAATTTCGAAAAACGAACGTCGGAGCTCTTTCGAACCTCTTCTACTCTTCTTCCCCCTAACATTATAAAAACTTATCTTTAATGAACCGTATTATTTTTCCTTGTGTTTGAGATACGTTTGAAATGATGAAGAGGATATTAACTTCATATACCTCCACATTCGAGGGGGGACCCAAAAGAAACCGGACTAATGGTGCGATGCCAATCCTAGATGTAGTAGTGTATTCTCTAGCTAGATGGCTCAAGTAGAGACCTTTACAAACCAGCTGTGCAAGTGGTGTCAGTTTACTTCATAATGTCTGATCGTAGTGTTGGTTTTCTCAGGTGTTGTTGCTTTCCGCTTGCGAACTCGTTATGGCAGATTTGAAAGAACAAACTGTAAACTTAAAATTTTGTTTCCTGCTTGAAAAGTCGGCAACGGAATAGCTTACCAAATGTTTCAACAGGCTTTCAAGAACGATGCTATGAGCCGTACACAAGTTTTCGAGTGGTTTGGGCACTTTAAATGTGGTAGTATGAATGTTGAAGATCATGCTCGCTCTGAGCTCCCTTCAA
Source organism: Uloborus diversus (assembly GCF_026930045.1). Classification (NCBI taxonomy): domain Eukaryota; kingdom Metazoa; phylum Arthropoda; class Arachnida; order Araneae; family Uloboridae; genus Uloborus; species Uloborus diversus. The sequence goes on from NC_072734.1 coordinate 10,850,302, forward strand.
CGTCTCGAAATGATGAAAACGTTGAAAAAATCCGCCAAAAAATCAACGAGAATCGTCGTTTTACGATTGACGAAATTTTAGAAGAAATAGGAGTGAGTTGGAGCTCGCGTATGCGATCGGAAGAATGGTTCCTTCACCATACACATAGCTCCCGTACACATAGCCTTCGCTATTAACCGCTACTTGACTCTCAGGGGCGGCTAGTCGTTCCTCCATCCCTGTGTATTCGTCAGACCTAGCCCTCTCTTATCTTTTTCTGTTCCCGAGGCTGAAAAAAATTCTGAAATCGAAGCGTTTTGATGATGTAGAGACTGTAAAAACTGCTTCGCAACAGGCACTGAACATGCTCAAAGCTAAAGAGTTCCAGGGGAGCTTCTAACAGTGGAAAAAAAAAGAATTAACAAGTATATTTCATCTAAGGGTGAACAATTTAAAAGAGACAAACGAAATTTTGTGAATAAACTAATATATAAATATTTTAGAAACAAAATCCGGTTACTTTTGGGTCCCCCTCGTATGCATCTAGGTCAAGTTATATCAAAAGCGTTCATAGTTTTTATTTATCTTTTGTACACTATCAAACTTAAAATTCTGTTATTACAAATATGTAGCTGTTTCTGAAAATTGTATGGATTTCATGTTTTCTTTTTTTTTAATAGAACATTAAAACCTTTTTTCCCCTTGCTTTGGAGGGGTGAGAAGAGCGACACCACAAATTACCGCCTCGGGTGTCACCCATGCTAGGTACGCCACTACATATATATATATAGAGAGAGAGAGAGAAAGAAAGAGAGAGAACATTTTAAATTCTTCTCTATCGAAGAATGAAGACAGTTTATTTAAATTCAGCATTCGCAACGCCAGAGCTCGAATGCGCTACCTTGCGGTGATTAACAATACTAAAGAAAAAGGTAAAACATTCTATTCCACGTGTTTTCTTTGGGGTAAATTATAGGCTTCAGACATTTTATGATGTAATGTAATTTCAGAAGAATAGAAAAGAAAGCTTCCCCACAAAACCGATGAAAAATTACTGTCATTCACTAAGCGTCAAAGCAAGTTATAAGTTACGGCATTTGTTTGTTTTACCTTTTTCATCCGCCATTAGACAGTGGCTGCAGCGCCTCCTATAGTTTATTGGAGTTGCGAATAGCATTCTCATAAATGTGATCTGCGTATGTTCTGCTTTTAGTAATTTAAAGAAAAAAAGGAAAAGAAAATCTTGAAAAATCATTCTCAAAAGTTATGTTTTTCTAAATAAAAATATTTCTATAAATTTTTATATTTTTACCGCGAACAAAAGCTTTAGATTAGCGGTTGCCAAAAGTGGCGAGAATATGCATCGTTTAGTGTTAAAAACAATGTCGCAGCAACATACTTTTAATCTTATTTGATCCTTTTTCTTGGGTCTGAACTAAGCGTTATTTTAATTTTGTACAAATATTTTTATTCCTCCTTCGTTTCAGACAGAATGTTTTCAATTAAAGTAACAAAATCAATGATTCCCGATGCTTTTACATATACAGTCGAATCTGTTTATCTCGAACCCGCCTAACCTCTGTATGTCGAAGTTTTTTATTTTCCCCTGCAATAAAGTATTAATTTAATGCTTTCCCCCATGTTTGTCTCGAATGAAATTTTCTGAAAACCTGTATATCTCGAATTTTGACTAAAGTGTCTTTCTTGAATTCGATTCCCAACGATCTTTATTGACTGGAATTTGGAGACAAAAAGCATTTTTCTTAATATTAGCAGTCACATAATCCTCCAGAATTAAAACTTGATGTACAAGAAGCAAGTTTTCCAACAATTATATCCATTCGGAAACTGAGAGGAAGGGGACATTGTTGATTAGTAAAATTGCTTCCAAAGTTTTACTTTCGAGTCATTGCTCCAATTACTTATTTTTAAAACTTTTTTCAAAACCTTTGTACCTCGAAATCTCCATATCTCGATTTTTTTTCCTCTCCCGTAAAATTTGAAATAGACAGGTTCGACTGTATTTGTATTTGAAAATGGTCCGTTTTTAAGATCATGATGGGGGAGCGGGGGGGTGGCGGTAAAAGGTTCATTATTGTGTTTGACCTTTTGCAATTCCTAATTCCCTAAAAAATTATCGTCTTAAGCGACAGAGATATTCTGACTAATAAATAAACCAAAGCTTGTGTGTGGTTATGAGTTCTCACATTTGCTTTCATTTAATTATAGTTACCTAAATTTGTAATACATTTTAAAAATTTGTAAAATATTTCCTTTGTTGTATACTCCTGCACCTGCATGTTAAAAAATATATCCTGTGAAATTTTGTTTATTATTTTTGTAGAGTATTATAATCTTTTAATTTGTTGTCAATATTACTAATATAGTGAACAGGGTACTTATTTTTTTGCGCTGCTGGCATACTTGGCTACTGAAAGTGCTGAAACGGCTACCATTCTTTTGAGACTTCGATAGCCAGTGGATACTGTTCAGGATACCCAGTCGAGAGCTTTACAGACAACGAAAGAGAAATGGAAAGAACCGCTTAACTTAAATTCAAGATGGATCCATTTATACAAAAGAATATTTTCCATGTCCTAAAAACAAAATAATTATGATGTTCTTCTTAAAAAAGCGTTATGGCATCATTTAAAAAATATTCCAAGAAGCATAATCAAGCGCTTTTTTAGTGTGAAAGTTTCTAAAATAATGATCATTTTTTACTTTTGGATGAATTATTTTCGCTGAACAATTTGATCGCCTTGTACCGGAAATATTCCTTGATTTTTGTTTTGGAAAATGAAATATATTATTAATGTCAAATTTATTCTTCTCATTTCGGAAACTGTGTACAAATAATACAGGGGGGATCTTTTTTACAGTCATGAGCGTTGAACTGGGAGATGACTGTATTACTATAAAAGCACTCTATTCTTTCAATTCATAATTTTCGCGAAAAGGGAGACAATTCTGTCTTCGCGTGCTACAAATTTCGCGAAATCTCTATATAGTATAAAATGAAGTCCCAAAAGACGTCTGTGTGTTTGAACTCGCAAAACTCGAGAACAACCCGGCCGATTTTGCTGAAATTTTCACAGTATGTTCCTTTAAGTCCTTAGAAGGTTTGCAGGCCAGTTCGAAAACAATTCGATGAATAGTTCTTTGTTTATTCCGATTTAGGTCCAATTTTCACGTAAATTCCCGAATATGGGGGTGAAAATTACTCGAAAATAATATTATATATTGTTGGAAAGGGAAGAATTTTCCGCGTTCTACGCAATTTGTTTCAATGCTCTAACTTAATTGCGGCGGGAGTTTTTTACGTATTTAAGCTCGAATTTTTTTAGTCTTAGCTGAAATTTAGGCACTACTTTCTTCATTAAATTTATCAATAAAAAGTGAAGTAATTGTCCCACAGTTTTCTTTTTGACAGCATTGGAAAGAGAAGCTTTTTTTACTCCAGATCTAACTTGACCTATGGTCGAAAGTTTAACCCTCTATCTCCATTAGAAAAAAAAGTTACAAGCGAATTAAATGAAGTTCAAAAATCTGTTCTCTATTCAAGATTTTAACCATTTTATTTTGCGTTTCCACGGTAACGCTTTTTGAATCCATTGTTAATTTCCATCTTTCTCATTTTCAATTCTTAAACTTATTTTATTTTGTGTTTCCATGGTTACACCTTTTAAATCCATCTTTCTCATTTTATTTTAATTTCTTAAAAGTATTTTAGTATCTGTCGTCATTGTTTGGCGAGAAAATTTTGCACGATGTTTTTTTTCTTTCATTTAATCCTGGTTATTGAAGATACTTCACTTGACGCAATAGTTTTTTTTTGTCAAAGTAGACCGGGCAAAGCCGGGAAACGCAGTTAATTTATAGATAAAAGAAAAAAGTTGAAAAATCTGCACAAATAAATATTTCGCGAATCTTAAATTTTCGCGTGCTTTTACAGTAAATAATCTTTTAGATATTGCTTTTGACACCTTTCCGTTAACGAGCAAGCATCATGGCCCTTACATGTGCATCATCAGCGACTTGGGCGTGAATTTATCTCAATTTTAAACCCCATAAATAATAAAATGCACCGTCCCAAAAAGGATTCAGAAGGAAGGGGGGGGGGATCTTTTCAGTATTCCTCCTTCCTGGACTTTATTCAATAAAAGGCTGATACAGACACTGGATTATACGGTATCTCTACGCTCCCGAGGGGTCCATTAAGTGAGGGAGGGGGAGTCTGGGACAAATTATTTAATGGGATTAAAGGGCATTTAAAGCTCTGTTCTCTGTAGGGAGCGAGTTGTCCTTTTGACACTGTTGAATGCGCGGAGAAAGCTTGAGGGGTGAGAGGAGTCGGGAACTTGCTTTGATGGGGGAAAAAGAGGAACTAATGCTGAAAAATCGGTGTTTTGACGATGGTGATAATTTTACGAAACTTGTCCCACAGCTTTCAAAAATTTCTATCCGTTTATTACTTCCTTTTACAAAAAAGGATGTATTGTATTCACGAAAAAAATTTTCACTCAAAAATCGGTCTTAATTTTTCTCACCCCCGAATGAATGTTGAGTTTTTTCTTTCTACCCGATCACACGTGGATATATACCTAGGAACGTACAGACACCCGAAATATCCATTTTGACGATCCCCGAGTTAATTACAATGAATTTTTTCGTGACGTTCGTATGTATGTATTTATATGCATATGTGTGTATGTATCTTGCATAACTCAAAAACGGTATGTCCTAGAAAGTTAAAATTTGGTACCTAGACTCCTAGTGGGGTCTAGTTGTGCACTTTCTCTTTTGGTTGCATTCGGATGTCCTTAAGGGGGTCTTTTTCTCCTTTTTTTGGGGGAGGGGGGAAATTATTGTTAATTTCGATGTAAACTCAAGTTGTGTTACAATTTGTCAGACACTTGGCGATATATCGCCAGTCTTTTGGTCGCCAAGTTTTATCGCCAACTTAGTGACAAATTTGGCGATTTTTTCCTCTTTTTTTTTTTAAAAACTTGGTTTTAATTTGTCCATTGTTGGTGATATTTAGAGGAATTGGAGAATTGAATCACATTAAAATTGCCAATAATGGGGAAATGACATTAAATTGGAGTAAAAGGAAGTCATGTGATGCACACATCAGTTCCTCTTTTTGTCTATATATTAGCTATATACAGGTTATTACCTATAAATATATGGGATAGATATAATACTCAAGCAGACAGAATTGTCCTTTGGAGGAGGGAGTTGGGGTTTTGTCCTAACTGTCCTTACACGTACTTATATTTTAATATGCTAGAGGTGATAGTATAGCTCTATATAAACAAGGATTTGGAGTTTCCGCCTTTCCAACTCTTGAGCTTCCAAGCCGAGTTGTCTGATGAGTAGGAATTTGATGGGTTGCACTCCTGTTCTTTTCTTTGATTTCTCGTAATTCAATTGGACATGCATATAATCTTTTACTAATTATTCATGCAGTGTTTTTATCTTTTAATTTATTATATATTAGTGGTACCCGCACGACTTTGCCCGTAATAGAAATTTAAGAGGTCTTTTGGTTCGCCTGTATATTTACAAATAATGTATCGTGAATTTTCTCGCCAATTGGCTTGTACCCATGTTACGGTTCCACGTTATGATAATTTCGTATCTCGCATATTGGCTTGTGCCCATGTTACGGTTCCACGTTATGATAATTTCGTATCTCGCCAATTGGCTTGTGCTCATGTTACGGTTCCACGTTATGATAATTTCGTAATTTACTCGTCTATCTGATGATAATTTTGTTCTTAAAATTGAAATAGAAAAAGAACCACATCGAATTTCCGAAATATCGCTTCGAGGTGCATACCCCATGCTACAAACAAACTTTGTGCCAAATTTCATAAAAATCGGCGCTATGCGCATTACAGAGATCCTGACAGACAGAGATCCGGACAGAGAGAGATCCTGACAGACAGAGATCCTGACAGACAGAGATCCTGACAGACAGAGATCCTGACAGACAGAGAGAGATCTGGACAGAGAGACTTTCAGCTTTATTATTAGTAAAGATGCTACCGTTAAAATGTATAATTTAGTTGTTTCGTACAATAACTAGGTATTTCATGCAATAACTACACAGTGAAAGCATATAATAGGTGAAAAACTTCTTACCTTACCTAGCTATTCTGCGAATTAACTGGTGATTTATCAAATAAGTCATGATAGACCGTTAAAAGGAAAAATAAACAATTAAGATTCAAATATCTTTTGCTTTAAATCTTTCTTATTTACAGGTTGGTCTTCTGTTGTGCGAAAGTCATTGCTTGAAAAAACGTAGCAAAAATATTTTTTAATACTCCTCAAAATATAAAACATAAATAAATCGTTTAAATTCTGCATCTGAAAGTAGCGGAATGAAGCGTACACACACACGTGCACGCGCGTCATGCAAAGCAGCCTTAAGCGGGTCAAAGAACTTTGGAATCCGTATTCCATACTTTAACAATAAAGTAACCTTTATTCTATAGAACACCTAATTCTATTGTAGGATTCAACAATTTTGTGCACTGTTAACTGACTTGTTTCACACTTCGCTACCGTGGAAGACCAAATTTGGGGAATGTCGACTTTAACCGCTGTACTTGGTATGCGAATAATGATACTTACCGGCTAATGCCAACATTTACCAGATTTTGGACTTCGCGGTAACATGTAGACTAAAAGAAAATCAAAAACGTTTCTGAATTGATAGGGCAACTACGGAAAGCAGCCTAAATTAATTACATTTCATTCTAAGGAATCCTGGATTTTTGCAGTAGCGTGTGAAAAAAGAAAGGATTTCTCGAATCTTCAAATGACGTTTTAAATAGGGAATGAAACTCAGCTCGTACATTAGAATAAAATAGAAATGCACTCAACCACAAATACATTTTGAACCGCATTTCCGTCATAGTCCCCTCAAGTCCAAAAGTAATTTATGTGTTACATTCCCTGAATTCCCCTCTATTCTCTTGTGATTACAAAACAGCCAATAAGATAAAATGGCACAACACTGCGATATTTGCTTCAGTTATGTAAATGAGGTGCGTCAGATAAAAAGAGTTACGCACGGTTTGTCCATACGTAATTTAACTGGCGCTCCGGAGATAATTGAATGTGATTAGCTGCAGAGAAACTGCCGTGAATATTCAATAAAGCAGATCTAAAAAAAAGTGAAAAACAAACTAGGTTTTTATCGGCGAAGCTGGAAAGCTTAATGAAGAAATCCTTCCATCTAAATCCGCACTCTTTGTTAGAAGAACACCAGGAACTTGCAAAAAGAACTCTCATTTCATCGAAGAAATATCTTCGCTCGTCGACACAAAGCCCGAGATTAACTTCAGACGTGTGGCAACGGCTTTGACTGAAGAAAATGACGCATATTAAAGAGATGAAGTGTGTGCTGTAATTGCTCATTAACGACATGGTTAATTAAGAACGTAATTAATTAGGCGCATCTCCTAATTACGGATTAAAGCGGAATGAAGAGGGTGAAACGGAAGAAAAATTATTCTCTTTCAATTATCTTTTCCTGACTCTTTCATTTAGCGAGTGTTCTGTTTCCCCTTTTTATCGAATTCCCGCTGCGAAGCCCGGGAAATAATTTCTTGTTCCAAGGATTCATTATGTTCCATTGAGGTGGATGAAAAGGAATCGAAGAATTTTTCTAACTTTATTTAGGACATTACTATTCAACATTTTCCCAACTTTCATTTTTGCAATAGCTTCCATTAATATTTCCTTCTTTTGCAATCCCGTTTAGCGTCTCTTCTATTTGCATTCATTCAACAAAAAAGAAATCAAAATCCAAAGAGCGAACTGCATTTCGGATGTCATGTGTATGCCTAATTAATTGATAATCTTTTACCTAATTTAGGACACATAGAAATTCATTGTTTGGTGCATAACGTGAAGTTATCGAAATTAAATTGTTCTATAGAACTCTAAAAAAGCAATTTATGGAATAAAGCATCGTTGTTTTCATTAAAAAAATTACTTTTATTTACTCTCGAACACAACTCAGGAACTTCATACGATGAATAAATTGACTAATTATGTAGCTCTCTGATTTGTATATTCATGATGCTTTTAGATTAATAAAGAGTGGTGAAGGGGAAGGGAAAGAGGAGGAGGGGGTGAGGACTTATGCCTCATGAAGAATTAAAATTATGAACACTGAATGTCCCAATAAAATGTATACATGTTCAATCTATTTGAATAAATGAGGCATTTTTACCCATGTAGTTGTTGTTGTTGTTGTCGTGTCAAATGACGTGCAGAGTGCGAAAGGTTTAGATGTCTCCAAAAGTCTTGATAACAAGATCTGCTAATTCTGGAGCCCGATGTCTGTGTAGGATTTCAATTGGTGGTGCTCCAAGTTGGAGGAGGGAGCGAATAATGGCCTGACAATTAAAAACATGATCCGGGGTGAGTTGTAAAGGGGGGCAGTGCTTGCAGATGCGATAGGATTTATTATTAGTTAGTAATATCTTCATGTCTTTGAAATGTCCAGTGCGTAGCCTAGCTATGTAGAAGAGAGGTTTCTTGGGCAGTGAAGGTCGGGGATTGTTGCCTTGCTGAAAAGCTGATCGTATATCCTTCGCCTGGCAACAGCATTCACGTCTGTGTAGGTGGCAGTTAGAGGTTGATCTTGGTCACGTGCTTCCTTTGGTGGGACATCTGCACACTCATTTCCCTCGACTCCGACATGAGCGGGGATCCACTGGAGAACACAAGTTATGTTGAGTGAGTGGAGAAGAAAATTAATTACCCATGTAGTATTTGAACTTTATTCCTAGAATTTTAAACTTTGGTTTTTAATTGGGGTAGAGCGGGGCTAGTTGAACATAGGGGTACGCTGAACAATCGCTATATCTCGAAAACTATTCACCACACGTGTACGCATCAAATGGCAGAAAGAAAGGGTTATGGGAGGCAGAGGCGGATCCAGAAATTTTTGTAAAGGGGGTCAAGTTTCAATGGCCAGCGTAATAACTCCAACATAAAAAAGTATCAGTTAAGCAGGGGTGTCCCCCCCTCCCAAACAAGGAGGATGTGACACACACATGGAGGAGGCACACCTTCTCATATGTTGCAGAGTCTCCCCCCCCCCAAATAAGATTCAATTTCTTATCCTTTCAAATTACTTCCCCCCCCCCTTTCTTCCCTAAATTTTGTGCAACTTGCACCGTGTATCATATTCCCTCAAATTTTCAGTTAAAGTCATATTTCTTTAGTTAAACAAGCTGGACACGTTGTCGTAAACTTTGAATTTGTTATTATTATTATTATTATTATTATTATTATTATTATTATTATTATTTTTTTTTTTTTTTTTTTTTTTGAAAATGAACAAAAATCTCAAAAGATTAATAGCCCAGTAACCGAACTCAGTCAATCCTTTGAAAAATGACATGCTGAGAAGAAATACTTTGTGATAGATAAGCAAAAAACGTTTAATATTGATTTCATGTACTATTTTTTCGGATCAAAAAATTGAAGTTTAATAATAATCATAACAAAATTCATGCCACAGGGGGATCAGCTGACCCTTTGACCCTCCCCTGAATCCGCCCCTGATGGGAGGAGAACTCATCGCGCGATCTTCAATTGCAGCTAGACAAATGAGTGAAGTATACGTGCATATTATTTATTTTGTGACAAAAAAGTAAAAAATTCATTTGCCGCAAATTTTCGTCTGTATTAGTCCAATGTTCTCTGCCAGGCAAGCTTTATTCTTTCACAAATTTAATGTACTTTTGATATGTACAGAAATTCTGGATATAATTCGTACCGTTTTTTCGTAATCTCACTTTTATTTTACGACTTTGGTTTGTGGTTAGTTGAGCAAGTATTGCTCAACTGACCCTCGCTTCTTAAAACAAAAGTAGTAATATATTTTTTTGCTTTTGTTAGGATACGGACTTATAAAAGGAAAACTACACGATGTTTTTACAGTACTGATGACTTGAATATTGCATCAAAGGTTGTCAATGATGAGGGAAAAAGTGTAAATTTCCTCGCAAAATAATTCGGTATCAAACGGATGACTTTGACAAGATTTTTGAAGAAATTAGAAGGTGGTGATTCATCCATGGAATATGCAAAACCGCGACAAGTTTTTTCTTCCCAACAAGAGGACTCTATTAAAAAAATACTTACTGCAAATTGTTAGCCGAATTACCCGGATTTTCGTTTATCCGGATCAAACACCGCAAAACATGTTTCACTGCTAGCGTAGTGTCAGTGCAGGGAAAACAACCAGCTTCCCTGTGCTCGCATTTACGGATACGATATCGGTGAAAATACATAGACGTTGCACAGAATTGATGATAAAAAATATCGATACACAGATCAAACAACATCAATGTTTTGAAACAGCAAAATTTTTTAATGTATATTTATTCGTAGTAAATTCTAACAAGTGCTTTTATGCTAGAATTGATTTCACAGCATGTATAATTATTTGAAATAATAGATTTTTGAAAAGCCAAAGCAAAGAAAAAAGCAATAATAAAAGTAATGAATGATTAATGTTTTAAATTATGTAATACAAAGGCATGCTATTTTAAATACAAGATATCGAAACGTCAGTACAAATTAATCAAACTAATATAGCAAAGTCTTTAATTTTCCGCCTGATTAATGCAAAAACTAAGAGTTACTTAAATACTATTCGAATCATTTGTCATACTTATCAAATTGATGTCGAAACAGAAATAAAGAAAAAAAATATATTAATTTGAATTTTTGGCATCTTGAATTCAAATTATGTTTTTCCCAATCACGAGCGTGTGTGTATATGAACGCGCGTGTGTGTTTGTGTAGGTGCATGTATGTGGGTGCGTGCATATGTGTGTATGTATGCATGTGTGTGCGTGTTGCGTATGCAGTGTTGTGTGTGTACGTGCGCGTGTATGTGTAGGGGTTTGTGTGTGTGTATGTAGGCATATGTGTTTGTGTCTGTGTGCAGGCATGAGTGTGTGTATGTGTGTGTGTGTGTGTAGGAGTGTGTGTTTGTGTCTGTGCGCAGGCATGATAGTGTAGGCGAATGAGAACAATAAGCAATCGTGATTGCTCAAAAAAAAAAAAAAAAAAAAGAAAACGATAAATAGTTGTTGATATGGGATAAATAGTTTTTCTAGTATACTTATTTTTAATGGAATAAGCAAAGAAGTGAAAATTATATTTTAAACGCAAAAATATAATTAACGATTATAAACTATTTGTAATGATTTGAACTAAGCGGGATTAACAGTGTGGTACATTAAGTAAAACAGACAATAACATTACAATTTGGGTGCTTAAATAAATGTCTTATCAAGGGAAAAGTATAGCATTAGTCCACAAGTATATTTAACGGAAACTTTAATAATGCTCAATTCACAATTCAAATAAAATACAGGAGGTGGGCAAATGATTGCTGAGTGAGGTAAAAAAACAAACAAACCGGTAATCTACTTTTAAGCTTAGGGAATGGCAGTAACTTTTCTTTGTTTATATGTAGAGACGTACCGAGTACTCGGTAACTACTCGGTACTCGGCCTACTCCGCCAATATGCCGAGTACTCGGTACTCGGCCAAATTTTGATCAGATACTCGGCCAATACCGAGTAGTTGCAAAAAATTGAATACATTAAAATTTACAAAAAAGCTCAAGCATATATAATTTTCTGCAACCATTTACAATTCAAATTTAAATTTTGAGAATAATGAAGTTTGAAATACTTCAATGAAATAAATCTTGGTTCAAATGTCTCGAAAGTTAATTAAACTTTTTTGTTGAAAATTGTGCAAATATGGATTTTTTGCTACAAACTAAAATTAGTTATAAGATATATAAAAAAAACCTTAGTTTTAAAAATAAAAGGAAATAAAACAATGTTAGAAGCACAGTGCAGGATCACTGCAGACACGTGTTTTGGCGTTACGAGGAATTTCTTTTTCAATGCACAAAATGTGAGCTCGTTGATTTAAAGGCATCCAGCAAAAGTCGAATTTTTTGTCGTATGCCTTTAGACTTTAGTTCACATGTTATGCACTGAAAAGACGATCCTTGTAACACAGAAAAACGTGTCTGCAGTGTTCCTGCACATTGGTTTTTTTGCTTTTAAAAATTATTTATGTTTAGTGAACTAGACCTATAATGAATAAATTTGTATAATTTGTTTTAATTCCAACTTGATAAGTCATACCTTTTATTTATTCATTTTTAATTTAAACAATATTATATTTGCAAAATTTTGTAGTTAAATTTCAGCAGGAATTTAGTTTAAAAACTATTATATGGACAAGGAGGTCTATACTACTATTTCAATAAGTTCAAAATTCATCGGTGTATGTCGGTGGTCCTTCTTTCAACATAATTGGTACTGGGAAACTCGACCGAGTAGTGAAAGGCCGAGTTACTCGGTAACTCGGTACTCGGCCGAGTAGTAAAAGGCCGAGTACTCGGTACTCGGCTACTCGGCCAAAGTGCTACTCGGTACGTCTCTATTTATATGTTTTCTCATTTTTAGCCTACTTTCCCAGTAAAAGTCAGAAAAAGAAGAAAAAAGCATGAAAGAAGGCTTAATGCATCTTAAAAATATCGTGAAAAACAAAAAAAAGTCAAAAATAAATAAAATAATTAAATAAATATTGAAAAATTAAAAATTGGAAAGTAGGGTATTGAGATGGGGAAAAATGTCTGTCGGTCTGTCTGTCTGTCTGTCGGTCTGTCTGTCTGTCGGTCTGTCTGTCTGTCGGTCTGTCTGTCGGTCTGTCTGTCTGTCCCCCCCTAATAACTTTTGAATGAATAGTCCGATTCGAACAAACTTTTTTTTTGTTCGAAAGATCTCGGCGAGGACACCTCATTCCCATATTTCACTTTTTGACTTGAACTATTTTTTGTTCAATTTTGAACAGTTCAAAAAAACTTAACATTAGCGCCTACGGGGAAATTCAAAGCAATTCCGAACTGTGAGGCGAATTTGCTTCAAACAAACTTTGTAGGAAAAAGCTTTTGATAAAAAGCTTGTATATAAGATATCTTTTTGATTTGAACAATTTTCCGTTCAATTTTGAACAGTTCAAATCCCTTAACATTAGCGCCTACGGGGAAACTGAAAGTCAATGTAGATTCCGTACTTGAAGGCGGATTTACTTCAAACAAACTTTGTTGGAAATAGCTCTTGACGACCTACTCCCGACTCCGACTCCGAGAATTTAGGGGGACCTGACACCGACTCTGACTCCTGTTCCCGACAATTAATCGGACTCCGACTCCCCGACTTCGACTCTGACTTCGTAGCTTTGGCAAACATTTATACACGGAGGACAAATGACTGACTCCGATTCTTGGATATTCGACTCCGACTCTTTTATCCCAAAATGAGATTGACTCCGACTCCGCTGCTGTGGTTTTAACTGTGAAATAATTATTGTTGATATGATTTGTTTTTATTTTCACGCTAAAGTTTTAATTTAGGTATTTAGTTTTCGGTGAATAAACTCGAAAAATATGCGCAGACGATTTTTTTTTTTTTTTGACAATGAAAATTATTTCTTTAAGTTGACATTTTATTGTTTTTTTTTTATTTTGGTAAGTGCATTAATTCGCGTAAAAAATTATTTTCGGCAATAGGGGAAAAAGAAACGATTTTTTTTTTATATGATGTATTTATTTTAATGAAACTTATTATTATTTTTTCGTTTTGAAAGCTGTTAAAAAAATTTTTTAATGGAAAGCTGCTTTGTTTAAAAGGTGCTGCTATTTTATTTGTTCGTTTTTTTGAAGAAAAGTAAGGAATATTTTATTCCTAGAAATCAGCTTAAAATATTTAAAAAAATATGTTTGAAAAAATTTGCGATTTTAGCTATTTTTGAGAATATTGATCAGGTACTAGAAAGTAGTATGGGTATACGGGAAAGTAGGCTCGTCTAGTTCTAGACGGAACTTCTTGTTATTCTTTTAAAATGGATTTGTTAAATCTTGTTGATACTCTGGCCTAGCTAGAAAGAAATGAGAACGGAATGTTTTACCACTTTGGATAATTTCTTATATCACCGCTAAGTGGCACATCCAAGCTCTAAAATTGCGAATAGTGTAGTTGTGAAAAATTTCGTCTGTTACCAAAACGCAATCACATGATCCTTTGCTTTATGTGACGAGTGGACACCCCCACCCCCCTCGGGTAGTTACGATGTCGTGTTGCTTTTAACAGTTTTATTTTTTATCGTTTTAATTTATTAATCGTGCCTTTTATTCTTTAAACGTCCAATACTGAATATTTTTTACTGTAGGAAAATTTATTTTTTTTTAATGATTGCTTTATTTTTATGGCAGAACTTTTAAAATAGTGAGCATTCTTTCGTATGATATTTAGTATGAATAAAACGTCCGAAAAGATGGATTGAAATTTATGCAAAATTATAGGTTTTGGATAAAGGGAATAATCAACTACAGAGCATAAAAATTGAAAAAGGAAAAAAAGTTGAAAATAAATAAATACAAATAAAAACCATTTTTTCAAACCCTGGTTGCAATCTTTGAAAACTTTAAGTTACCAGAAACAAAGTCAATTTTTCTTTCTTTCATTTTCTTTTCTGTATTTTCCATTACGTACAAACTTGTCTAATGTGGTAAAAAAACATTTTTTCTCTTTTATAAATCCTCAATGAATGAGTTTTACTGCAAATGAATGCAGTAGGAGTTCTATTATCGGGCTGAAAGTGCCTTTTTGGCTTTCTGATCTTTTTTAGTACAAAGCCATCCAGGAGTAATCTAACCGAAGTAGCACATGTATCTCTACATAGTATAAAATGAAGTCCCCAAAAAGCGTCTGTGTGTATGAACTCGCAAAACTCGAGAACTAACTGGCCGATTTCGATGAAATTTTCAGAGTTTGTTCCTTTAAGTCCTGAAAAGGTTTGCGGATCAGTTCGAATAAAATTCGATGAATAGTTCTTTCTTTATTCCAATTTACACGTAAATTCTCAAATAAGGGGGTGAAAAATTACTTGCACGTATTAATATTACATATCGTTAGAAAGGGTAGAATTTTCCGCGTTCTACGTAATTTGTTTCAATGCTCTAACTTTATTGCGGCGAGAGTTATTTGCGTTTTTAGCTCGAATATTTTTAGACTTAGCTGAAATTTAGGTACAATTTTCCTCATTAAATAAATCAATAAAAAGTTAAGGAATTGTCCCACAGCTTTCTTTTTGACGCCATTCAAAAAAGCTACCTTTTTACTCCAGATCTAACTCGACCTATGGTCGAAAAAATAAGCTTTTATCTCGAAAGGAAAAAAAGTTACAAGGGTTTTTAAATCAAGTTTAAAAAATCTCGATTCCTTTCAAATTGTGGACCATTTACTTTCGCATTTTAATTTCTTAAACTTATTTTATTTTGTGTTTCCATGGTTACGCACTTTAAATCCATCTTTCTGGATTTAGTTTCTTAAAAGTATTTTAATATCGTCGTCATTGTTTGGAAGGGAAATCGTGATGTTTTTTTTATTTATTTTTTACGCCTGATTGTTGAATATACGTCACTTGACACAATTTTTGTTTTCAAGGTGGACCTGGCAAAGCCGGGCAACGCAGCTAGTTTCTTATAAATCAAAGAAATTTTACCGCATATCTTCCATTTTATAAATGTTAAATGATTAATTACACTTTTAAAATCGCCCCGGAAAATATTTCATGAGTTCTAGTTAAAAATAAGTACATTTGCATAGTTACTCCAAAATAGAATTTTATAAAGTTTAACAAAATTGTTAACTATATGAATAGTAGCTATTCTTTATGTTTCTCATCGTAAACTGCAACATGGCAAAATAAAACATGCAAGGAAAATATTACCATAAAATTTGTTTCTTGATGAACATTTGTATCCTTTTGTGAATAAGCACTTTTATCAAAACATATTTATGCTCTTAAATCCAAATTAATTAAAAAGCTTACCACCTAAACGAGGGAAAAAAGTGAGAACAAACGATTTGTGATTTTTTAAAACCTGCATTCAAATGGAAATGTATATTTAATATCAAAAAAGATTAAAGCTTGTCAGTTTCTTTTGTATTGAAACAGGTTTCGGAACAAAATGACAAATAATGAAAAAGCAACCAAGATTAGTCGGAAAAGGCATTATTTCGAAACATTTAGCATAACAGCTTATACAATGCCCGTTGAAAGTGTCGAGGAATGCAAAACAGTGTTTAAACAGCCTCACGAATTAAGATCCTGAAGCCTGTTTTATTTCCCTGGGGCCGCCTGGTGGAAATCTTCTTCGCAAATAGGAAAAATAACAGTTAGCGTATTCGGGAGGAATTAAGAATTTACAAATTTTCTTTGAAGATAGGTTAGAACTAATATTTTGAATTTTGTTTGGGAGAAATATTATAAATACATAAAATGTTTAAGCTGTTTATAAATAAAATTTATCAGAACTTATTTTTCTATCTTCATCGTTCATCGTAACGATGCAACTGTAAATATGCTTTTTGTGTTGCGAAACTGCTAAGGCAAAAGAAGCAAACTTACAGGGAAAAAGTTGGTTATTCGTTGTATCAATCTTTGAGCCAGTTCGGGTAACTTAGCGGAATGGCTCTTCAAGAAAACTGTTATAATCTCAATATGTTCTTAAAACACATTTACTAACAATACATAGAAAGAGAACGAGCTGATGTGTGCATCACATGACTTCCTTTTACTCCAATTTAATGTCATTTTCCCATTATTGGAAATTTTAAAGTGATTCAATAGTTTACTCTCTAAATATCACCATAAGGGGCCAAATCGAAACCAGATTTTAAAAAAAATCGCCAAATTCGTTGCCAAGTTTGCGACAAAATTGGCGCCCAAAAGACTGGCGATATATTGCCAAGTGTACGACAAATTATAACACCACTTGAGTTTGCATCGAAATTAACAATGATTTCCCCCCTAAAAACGGCGAAAGACCCCCTTAGGAACATCCGAATGCAACCAAAAGGAAAGGTGCACAACTAGGCCCCACTAGAAGTCTACGTACCAAATTTCAACTTTCTAAGACATACTGTTTTTGAGTTATGAGATATACATACACACATACGCACATACATACGTACATACGGACGTCACGAGAAAATTCGTTGTAATTAACTCGGGGGGTCGTCAAAATGGATATTTCGAGTGTCTGTATGTTCCTAAGCATATATCCACGTGTGGTCGGGTCGAAAAAATAACTCAGCATTCATTCGGGGACGAGAAAAATAGAAATTAAGGCCGATTTTTGAGTGAAAATTTTTTCGCGAATACAATACTTCCTTTTTTGTAAAAGGAAGTAAAAAGGAGTAAATATGATCACCTTATATAATTTTTTACTTAAAATTACTTTCTTTTTGAAAAATTCCAAATTTTTTTAAAAGCAATTTTAACAAGTCAGTAAATGGGAAGTGGAAGAAAATGATTAATGTCAATTATTTCAATTACAAAATGATTTCAACAAAAAACATTTTATAAAGCAAAAATTTGCCTATAATTAAACTAAGCGTTAACATGAACTTTTTTCCATTGTACAGCAGAAGCTATTTAATCCGAATTAATTGGGGATCCAGGTCGTCCGAATTAATGAAAGTACAGATTAAAACAAAACACCTATAAATTGAACCAAGGTACATAAACAAACTACTGTACGCAGTAAAAAAAAATGTATTTTGAATTGAACCCAAGAGAATGAAATATGAAACTGGATAAAAGAAGATTGCAAAAACATATTATCGCACTCAATCGCCTTTTATTTATGCAGTACTAGCTGCATTGCCCGGCTTTGCCCGGTCTACCTTGAAAATAAAAATTGTCAAGTGACGTATATTCAACAATTAGTTGTAAAAAATAAATAAAAAAAACATCATGATTTATTTCCCTTCCAAACAATGACCACAGATGTTAAAATACTTTTAAGAAATTAAATCTGGAAAGATGGATTTAAATTGCGTAATCATGGAAACACAAAATAAAATAAGTTTAAGGAATTAAAATACGAAAGAAAATGGTTCACAATTTGAATGGAATCGAGATTTCTTAAACTTGATTTAAAAAGGCTTGTAACTTTTTTTCCTTTCGAGATAAAAGCTTATTTTTTCGACCAAAGGTCGAATTAGAACTGGAGTAAAAAAGGTCGCTTTTTCCAATGGCGTCAAAAAGAAAGCTGTGGGACAATTCCTTCACTTTTTATTGATTTATTTAGTGAAGAAGGTAGTGCCTAAATTTCAGCTAAGCCTAAAAAAATTCGAGCTAAAGACGCAAATAACTCCAGCCATAATAAAGTTAGAGCATTGAAACAAATTGCGTAGAACGTGGAAAATTCTACCCTTTCTAACGATATGTAATATTAATATGTGCAAAAAAAATTTTCACCCCCAAATTTGAGAATTTATGCGAAAACTGGACGTAAATTGGAATAAAAAAAAGAACTATTCATCGAATTTTATTCGAACTGGTCTTAACCTTATCAGGACTTAAAGAAACAAATTGTGAAAATTTCAGCGTAATCGGCCGGGTAGTTCTCGAGTTTTGCGAGTTCAAACACACAGACGCTTTTTGAGGACTTCATTTCATACTATGTAGAGATTTAAATCTGAATGGCTGTATGGATAAACCAAATTCCGATTTAATAGGGTCCAGATTAATGAGGGTTTACTGTATTATTAAAATTATACTTAAACGTCCATACTTGACGAATTTGCAACATCATTTGCATAAATATCTGGCTGAGTCGGTATTTCCACCCAAGGCAAAATTGTGAACTGCAGATGGAGGGCAAGCTGATAAAGCTCCAATGAGTGGATGATGAGTAAGTACTGTCTGACCACGAATTGTATGGAAAGGCAAACATCCGGTTTGGAGGCGGAAATGGACGCATTTATAACTTTTTAGGGATGTCAGCTTTTGCAGATGTATATTATTCTCTAAATTAAGCAGAGTCTTATTCAAATGAGCGGAAAACGCACATCAAATTTTTGCTTTCCCTCCTCATTCAGTTGGGCTTGTCCTAACTGGACGTTTGCCAATTCCATACAATCCGTGGTTGGACTGTAGACCCACCTGCAGAAAAATGGAAAATGTTTATGAAAACAAATTTTCCTATGTGTATTGAGACACATACAGAAAAAAAAAATGTACAAATTGTACGGAAGAAATGAGATACAATAATGGGGTCGTTTCCAAAATTTTAAAAGTATTTTTTTCTGAAAGAGCATGTTCAAAAACATAGGATCTGACCATTTTTAAATAATTTGTTTGAGTTTAATATGTAAAAAAATTACTTAAATCGTTGCGTTTTCATTGTTTAAGCTTCTGCCGATGACATCACAAATGATGAAATGCCTTTCAGTGTTACCATTCACAGAGCAAAATATTTAATTCTCATCTTTGCTCACGTGTAGTGGCAACGATATGGTTGATAGCAAGCGTAGAGCGCAATTTTAATTCGCTTCTTGGTTATCATAACGTGGAAACGCGATAGAAAGATGATCAAAGCGCAAAAGAGCATCATTTGTGACGTCATCAAGACCACGCCTTGTTTGAGAAATCGGATACTTAAAAAAATGAATTGAAAAGTAACTGTTGAGAAATAAAAGTATTTTCTGGGTCCATGTTATTTTATTGATTTTTTTTGCTTATTCTATCAATTTCAGTGACAAAAAGTACTATTTTTTTACTGTATCTCCATCCAAAAATTACAAAAATCCAGGAAAGTGATCATCAGCGTTTGATGACAAAATGAAAAGATTCCAAATTAAAAATTTTGAATTTTTTATCGCTTGAACTTTCACCAGAAACATCAAAAGCTTCTGAATTCGTTTCATACGAAATGAATCATTACTGATGATAAAACTGTTCCATTGTATTTGTATTTGAACCTGCTCTTTATTTCCTTCAAAATGAAAAGCTTTTGTTCCGAAATTGATTGCCACAGCAAGAAATTAATATTTCTCTATGTATTTCAGACAAAATCCAGTCGCTATTCAAACCTTGCGATAGAAAATGTAAATAACTGCAATAACCTTAATTCGTATTGCATTTAGATGTTAATGAGAATTCCAACAAAGCAACTCTTGCGCTAATATACGCACAAGTGTTTATTATTTTGCGTTATTGTCAAACTATTTGTTCTTATTACCTTTCGATTGTCGATTTTCTGAAAAGGAATAATTAGTAGAACGCAATTATCACTGAATGCAATTAGTTAAATATGAATGTCGTCTTTACATCCGCTTTGAAATGTCATGTTTCAAACGAAGTTTTTTTCATTTTGCCTTTTATGCAGATTGATATGTAACAAATTTCGAACAATTACCGCTCCAGATTGGATTATTAAAAGTAATTTATTGATATCAAAACAGAATCGTAAACAACTTTCCACAATGGCGCCCATTTCTCATTGTGAGAGTCCGTATATTAAGATTTTCTTCCTCGTAAATATGACTTCTTTTCTCTTTCTATATCTTCAGTGTTTCTAGTTAGTAAATTATAATTCTGCTTAAACAAGCAATTGGCTTTCGTGCTGAAGGAACTCAAGACGTTTGAATAACAATTCCTAAATGCTTTAGGTCTGAACTTGCTTATTTTCAGTGTCTACTGTATTTTGTATAAGATTGTTTGAAATAATGGGCTGTGCAACTTGTAAAAAGTAAAGCTTTATGCAGTCGGCTTATTTTGGTTAAAGTTTTGATGAAAAAGGTGCTTCCACCGTCACGTGTGAGACAGTTCGTACTAATTTCTCATTATATTTTTATACTAGTAGTACCCGCACGGCTTTGCCCGTAATAGAAAATTAAAAGGTCTTTTGGTTCGCCTGCATATTTACAAATAATGTATGGTGAATTTTCTCGCCAATTGACTTGTGCCCATGTTACGGTTCCACGCTATGATGATTTCGTAATTTACTCGTACATCTTATAATAATTTTGTTCTCAAAATTGGAATAGAAAAAGAACCACACCGAATTTTCGAAAAATCGCTTCGAGGTGCACACCCCCATGCTACAAACTAACTTTGTGCCGAATTTCATGAAAATCGGCCGAACGGTCTAGGCGCTATGCGCGTCACAGAGATCCTGACAGACAGAGATCCGTACAGAGAGAGATCCTGAGAGACAGAAATCCGGACAGAGAGACTTTCAGCTTTGTTATTAGTAAAGATTTATACAGATTTTTAGGAGCTGACAGTTAAAAATTTTCTGACCTAATGAAAGTACTTTACTTGTGTGATTTGTTAAGTAAAACCCAGTTTTCCTATGTCTTTTTTAATAGTTATTTTTTTATGAAGTTTACCTGTCACACTTTTGAACAACAGCTTTAAAGCTCTCACTTCTAGCAATATATCCTCCGAATCTATTGTTGCCAATTTTTCAAACATTTACTTTATTTGCCTGTTAGCCCAGTGGCATACTGGTAGCTCTTCACGCATCCACGCTGCAGACTCGAGTTCGTTTCCCGAGTTGGGTAAGATCGACTCAACCTATCACCCCTTTAGTGGGTGGATAAAATGAGTAACAAGAGTCCTTGGGAACTAAACCTCGGGGGTTCCGCGCTTGGCTGACCACATAACCAGAACATCTGCTTTGCATTGCAGAGCGATCGGTCACGAAAACTGACATGGGCACTGTACGCCTTGTTCCCTCCCTCCCTCCCATGAACGCTTGCGCCATTGAATTTAGTTTCTATACTAATTATTTTTTAGTGTTAGTTTCAAAAAGAAACAAATAGAGGTCTATTCCACAGAAAATCAGATATCTTGTCCCGCACGTGACAGCTCTATATTTTATTTCAAAAATTATATTTAAAGCATGTAATAAACAAAGGTTTTTTCAAAGAAACCACACATACTACTCTCTGACCACGGATTGTATGGAAAGACAAACATCCGTTTTACAGCCGGAAATGGACGAATCTATTATTTTTTACCGATGTCAGCTTTTGCAGATGCAGAGTCTCATTCAAATGAGTGGAATACGCGCATCAAATTTTTACTTTTCCCCCTTATTCACATAGATTCGTCTTATCTGGACGTTGGAAAATTCCATGCAATCCGTGGTTGGACAGTACGTATATGTGTGATTTCTTCGGGGGAAAAAAATTTGCTTTTTCACTTTTCGAACCAAAATATGGAGCTGTCTCGTATGGAAAAAAATTTTGGCTTCTTCGTTTTCCCAAAAATATTGAAGTGGAGAAAGGATTTGTTGTGACATTCGTCATTTTCTCTGAAAAAAAATTCGAGGTAAGGTTTTGAAGCATCTATTAGCTATCACCAGAGGGTATCCTTATTCCACCTCTTCTTGCTTTGAAATTTGGACGGATATTGTGAGAACTCGGTGTGCCTGAAAGGAAAACTCCTGATGCTCTTTGTCGAGAATAGGCTTGAAAATCAGTCCAGTATAAAAAAAAAAGAAAAGAAAAATTTATTTGAATTTTGACATCTTGAATTCAAATTATGTTTTTCGCAATCACGAGTGCGTGTATGTAGGCGTGTGTGTTTGTGTGTGGGGGTATGTGTTTGTGTGTACGGGTTATGTGTAAGTGTGTGTAGGCATATGTGTTTGTGTCTGTGTGCAGGCATGAATGTGTGGGTAGTTGTGTGTATGTGTGTGTGTATGTTTTTGTGTGTGTATGTGTGGGTGTCTTTATGTATGCGTGTGTGTATGTTTGTATGTGTGTTTGTGTAGGTGTGTGTAGGTGTATGTGTGTGTGTAGTTGTGTATGTATGCGCTTGTGTGTATTACATGGATGCAACCTGGAGACTGCTTTCGCTAGAGGTGCAGCATCGTGAGGAGCCCGTCGATGGTGATGGTGCGGAGGGTGGCGGTGGGGAAAATCAAAGGAACGTCAAAAACAGTCAAGTGAGAACAATAAGCAATCGTGATTGCTCAAAAATCACAGCCATTAAAATCAATTTCAGACTTTTTGTTTCTTGTGTTTTTCTCTTAATTTATTCCTGAGCAAGACTTGTCGTATATGAAACTGTAAAAGAAATATTACCAAAACGTCAAGTTCTCGCTGGGAAATTTATGTTTCAAAATTTCTCAGCACAAAAATCAAAGCTCAAATAAAACATCATGAAAGCTTTTTGAAGAGAAAAAAATATTTCTCTTTATCCATTATATCCTCCGTACTGTTTGACCACAGATTGTATGGAATTGGCAAACATCCAGTTAAGGCGACTCCATCTGAATGAGGGGAAAAATAAAAATTTTATGCGCGTACTCCGCTCATTTGAATGAGACTCTGCTTAATTGAGAGGCTAACATACATCTGCAAAATTTGACATCCCTGAAAACTAATAGATGCTTCCATTTCCGCGTGTAAACCGGATGTTTGCTTTTCCATACAATCCGTGGTTAGACAGTACCATCACTTTCATTCATATACTTAGTCATATTTCCTTAATCAAAGTTATTTTATTATTTTTTTTAATGCCGGAAAAAAATCATTTGAATTTTAACGTCTTGAATTCAAATTATCTTTTTCGCAATTACGAATTGCAACAGGACCCTATTCATTGGGTCTCTTGCTTCTAAAACTGCAATGTAATGAAACTGGCCAAGAAATTTGCACCCGTCATGTTATGACTGGTAATTTTCTAGAATAGGTAACACGAGACATAGCCATAAAGAAGAAAATGGTGATTAGGATGCGGCAACGAAGATAAGGATTTTATGTCCGCTATCTACCAGTACATTTATCATAAAGATTATTTTCAGCGTTTAAAGTAAATTTCTTATCAATCTTAAATAATTAGAATTAGTAATCTAAAAATTTTGGATTCAGATGAAGTTTTGCTGTCTAAGTTCATCTGTATAGGTGTTTTTTCCTACGTAATTTATTACAAAAAATAAAATAAAATAAAATAAAATAAAAATTATATTAATTTGAATTTTTGGCATCTTGAATTCAAATTATGTTTTTCGCAATCACGAGCGTGTGTGTGTATGTATGCGCGTGTGTGTTTGTGTAGGCGCATGTGTGTGTGTTTGTGTAGGCGCATGTGTGTGGGTGCGTGTGTGTGTGAATATATGTATGCATGTGTGTGAGTGTTGTGTATTCAGTGCTGTGCGTGTAGGCGTTCGTGTGTGTGTGTGTGTGTGTGTGTAGGCGTTCGTTTGTGTGTGTGTATGTAGGCATGTGTGTTTGTGTCTATGTGCAGACATGAGTGTGTGTATGTGTAGGTGTTTGTGTATGTGTGTGTGTACGTGCGTGTATGTATGCGTGTAACTGTAGGATATGGACGCAACCTGGAGACAGTTTTCGCTAGAGGAGCAGCATCGTGAGGCCGGTCGACGGTGGTGCTGCATAGGGTGCTGGCGAGAAAGTAAAATCAGCGTAACGCCAAAAACAGTCAAATGAGAACAATAAGCAATCATGATTGCTCAAAAAAAATTTTTTTTCCATGTAAAGTCTGCTTGAGTGAAGCCCTGAAAAAACTGAAGAAAAACAAACCACAAACGATTTGTATCTATGACGACGAAGTTTTCGCTGTCTAAATAAATATTGAAAACAACCGTCGTCACGGTAATATGAAAAATCAGAGCAACATTAACTTTGGTCAAGTGAGGATAGTAAGCAATTCGTGATTGCTCAAATACCATTGTTTAATGAAGTGAGATTTTTCTCACATATGATATGATATTCTTGTTTCCTAACATCTCTTAAATATAAATGTATTCAAATAGTCATCCTAGGGTGATTAAAGCATTTCATCTTCCTTCCTTCTGTGAGTACTCTTTTATGTATTTCTCTTTGATTTAAAAAACAAACTTGGATGAATTTGAAGTTATATGAACATGACGTTTACTTTTTTAGGTAGCAAATAAAGATAAATAAACAAAATGATGGAAAAAAATTCAGAACGAAATAATGCTTTTTTTCTCTCGAAACTTACACCAATATCTTTCACATCAGGAAAGCGAAGCCAGTATAAAAGAAGGATTATCATCCAATGTATTATTCGAGGAAGTTTTGTACCTTTCTCTGCGATAGAACGTTCTCGGATCTGGCGATAATGGAATTCAATCTCCCTCCTCCTCCCTTCACATTCTTAACACCAGAAAAATCCGCCTGAAAAAAATACTACAAAATGATTTTTGATGATTTGAACGCAGTGCTACAATTACCATAACAATGGCCGCTTCTTTTTATATCGCCATTTTCTTTACGCGTTCCAAATCCTAGAGCCGGCGAACGCTAATCGTCTGCTTTTATCCAGTTGCCATCCCGAGGGAAATAAAAATGGTTGTCTTAATCGTGGTGCTTATATACCTGGCGCCGCAGCGTGATCGCTCAACCTTTATTGATCTATTTTCTGTGTATTATCTGTGTCCCTCGCTGTTTGCCTTGCAAATGGATCTTAACAGAAGCATGTTTCATTTTAACAGAATGAAGAGGAAAGCCTCTAAGCCTCCGCGAGATGAGTAGATTCAGTTAATTTTATTGGGATTTCCGATCTGTTTACTCAATTTCCGAGATTCCCGCCAGTAGGTTTCTTTTTTCCGAACTCTCCATTCCATGCTGGGTTTTCGTTTTAATTTCAGGAAAAATGCAACTTACAGCAAAGCTGCTATTTTGCGCTTGCTGTAATAAGTATATTGTTTTGATGGACTATTTAGATTATAATGTCAATGGAGAAGAATAAGATTAGGAAGACACTGCTTTGTTAAATAAAGCCAGATTTATAGTAGGATTTTAGAATATTTCTTTTTTTCTGAAAATGTGCAACGCAGTGCATTTTAAGGAACATGAGAACTTTTTTATTATTTCATGTTTCATAATTTTCTGGCAGAAAACTAATTAAATGGGTAAAATAATCATTCTGTGATTCGTTTTTAAATTCTTCATCACAAAATTTCATTATTACAATATAAAAATAATGTTGCCACCTTATTGTGCCATTGGAAATTCCTGACTCAGTTTAAACAGAATTATAGATTACGTTTATTTTCTTTAGTCCATTAATTTTTAAGAAGGCTTTATTTATTTAATCAAGTGTCTAAAATGAGCAGTGCTGTCAAGATCTAACGTATATTTTAGGAATGTCGCTACCATGTTTGTGACATGAAGATTTTTAGTTTTCATATTCTTTTTCATTCGTAAGTTATTTGACAATTTATAAACTGGTGTATTTTATTTTTGCAGGGTTTATTACATTAGGCACTTATTATACAGTGTCTGAACCACCATTAGTTTAATCGAAGGTAAAACTCGCGAAATCCTTTCATTTTAAATTTATCTTCTCTGTCCCGCTGCTTGCATACTGCTGTAGTTTTCAGAGAACTCTGGTCTCTTTTTTGAACTTTCTCAAAAATGTTCATTGCGCATTTGTGCTTACTTTTCTTTACCGCATTGGATTTACAGTTATTTTGTAACGAAGTTTTTTCCCCTTTAGAAAAGAAAAATGTGTCTTTTTTGAGAAAAAGTTTTGTGGATTTACATAAACACAGACTCAGCTGAAAATTGTCGCTTCTTTTTCACGAAGAACTTTGTAAGGTGCAAAAACTTAACCCCATGGTAAGTTTCTCCATTATTAGTTTTTGATTTTCTATTGTTAGTTTTTCTGCAAAATCAATTGTTTCCACGGTGTACAAAGGAGACAGAATATCCCGTGTGTGGCCACAGCTAAAAACGGATTAGAATTCTCAGTTTCAGCAACTTAGTACCGTTGACAACGTTGACATAGAGAAACAAATTGAGCTTTTGTGGCTACGTTTGGATAGCGACGATATAAATCCTCGATTGAATCCCACAATAAATGTATTAGTAATGTACAAAGCTGTCTAAATAAAATGCTATTACTTCATAGCTCAAAAAAGAGACTTTGACACTATTTCTCTTTTGTTCCGAACAACATTTTCAATCATTGTTCATCATCAAAATTTTAGTACTTTAACAGAGAGGGTGGGGGGAATTAATGCTTTTTTGTCTCTCGCTACGAATTTTATGAGGGTAATACCATACTTTCGCTGCAAAAATTAAGAAATTTGTTTTGAAGCTGGGTTTACGATAGTATTTTCAGGACAGCAGTTTTCGTAAGAATAACGCATAGCAAATGTACTTAGGCCTTCTTGCTTGAGGCCTTCGCGGGCATCCTGGAGTCCCACCGTGGTGCGGTGGCGGACAAATGGGGAGGGTCATGGGGGTCATGACCCCCCCCCCCTAAAACGTCGACAATTTTACCCGCGTTCACATTGTATTCAAACACTTTATGGAGGAAAAGTAAACGATTTCAGTAATTTTTTTTAAATTCTTTAATTATTTTTTTAAAGTAAATGCTTGAAATAGGACTACTTCTTTTGATTGTTCATAAAATTCATTAGTTAGGTTTTTGTCCCATTAGCTGTCATATTCCTGACCGATGTGGTGTTTTTTATTGACACCTAAGCAGAGAGAGAGGGAGGGAGTTCCAGAAATTTTGCACGCCAAAAACCATAAGTTTATTCATTGAGGGGGGGAGGGATACTCTTTAGCATGATCCCCCTAAAATGGTAACCTGTATCCGCCCCTGCCGTGGTGTAAGGTCGATGGGTCTTTTACTACAGATGAGTATAAGTCAGATCCAAGAGCGCAATGAGGGTCATTAAACACCCTCAGAATGTTTGATTTTAACTAAGCCATTTTTCTAACCATAAGAAAAAAGTTCTGACTCGACATGATCAACCCTCCTGCAAAGAAGAAATTCTAGCTGTTTTAGCTGTCGTACATTCTAGACATGTTTCATAAATAATTAATTAAAACAAAAATTCCTCTTTGTAGTCAACAGTTCAGTTTTGCTCTAACTTGAATGGTTGAAACACATATATGTGCTTATAATGTCACAGAAAGAAAAAAAAAATTGATTAAAAAAAAAGAGTTCATAGATGTAATAATCGATAGACTAGGTAGCATATTTCTAATATTTCCAGGTTTTTCGCTGTTCCTCTTCCCTATTTGAGCTTTCATTCATTTCAAACCATTTTTTTTAGTTGAAATATATTTCTTTTGTTTCATCTTTGAGTTAAAATAGTTTCTCTGCAATTTCTTTCACAGATTTTAAGAAATCTAAGTTAAAGACATTTGAAAAAAAAAAAAAAAATATATATATATATATATATATATATATATATATATATATATATAGCAGGGCTGTCCAACTGCAAAGAGCTAACGGGCCAGAATTCCGGTCACTGATCACCTGGCGGGCCGCAGTTTGAAAAAAATTGAACAATAACCTCTGACCTCTTATGCAATAACAATTAATAGTTGAATTATTAATTATGAAACAATGAAACTGAAGGATTATAAAACAATTTGCTTACATTTTAGTGGGAAAACTGAGGCCCATCCGCCTTCTTTACAAGGGCAGGAATATCAACATCGATGTATTTTAAAATAGATGCAGGCCACACAATATGTGTTGGCGGGCCGCATACGGCCCGCGGGCCGCCAGTTGGACAGCCCTGATATATAGCAATCAATGGACTGAGGTATGATAATTGAAGTGGTAGCTTAAGTTATAATTTTCTTTTCTTTGCTACAATGGATTGCAGCACCATATGTTTTTATAGAGACTGTTGATTAGCTGTTAGACAACTGTAACAGAAATTCAGCAACTCATAGTAATTTTAATTGAAATAGCAATTGTAATATGTTTTTTTTTTTTTGTTTGTGTGCTTTTTACTGGGCAAAAACACCGCCCGCAGCAAGGAAAATATGCATGAAAAAAATCTGCAAAACTTAAAAAAATTAAGAAAACAATACCGTTTTCAGGAATTTTGTAATACACAAAATTAAACCTTCTCATATTTGAAGAAAAAATTTAAAATCTTAATCGTAGTTATACAGAGTGTACGAAATGTCTTTGACGCCTATTTAAAATTCATAGAAAGGCAACTAATTGGTAGTTTGCACTATAATACTTCACCAGGGTTCGAAAATATCATACTTTCGAAAATATCGGAAATATCCGATATTTTCGAAAATCCGATCAATATATTTCAAAAAAAATATCGGAAATATTCGATATTTTGATATATGGATGCTTTACATGCCAAATTGATTAACTCCGTAAAACAACAAGAAGTTCTGTCTAGAACTAGACGAGCCTACTTTCCCGTATACCCATACTACTTTCTAGTACCTGATCAATATTCTCAAAAATAGCTAAATTCACAAATTTTTTCAAACATATTTTTAAAATACTTTAAGCTGATTTCTAGGAATAAAATGTTCCTCACTCATCTAAAAAAATTAAATGCGTAAAAAAAAAAAAAAAAAAAAAAAAAAATAGCAGCAACTGTTAAACAAAGCAGCTAATACACTTTTTTCCATTAAAATTTTTTTTAACAGCTTTCAAAACGAAAAAATAACAATTAAAATTAATAAGCTCATTAAAATAAATACATCATATCAAAAAAAAAAAAAAAAATATCGTTTCTTTTTCCCCTATTGCCAAAAACAATTTTTTAAATGAATTAATGCACTTGCCAAAATAAATAAAAACAATAAAATGTCAACTTAAAGAAATAATTTTCATTGTCAAAAAAAAAAAAAAAAAAAAAATCGTCTGCGCATATCTTTATGTAGAAACATAAATGACTTCGAGTTTATTCGCCAAAAACTGAATACCTAAATTAAAACTTTAGCGTAAAAATAAAAACAAGTCAAATCAACAATAATTATTTCACAGTCAGAACCATAGCTGTGGAGTCGGAGTCGGAGTCAATCTCATTTTAGGGTAAAGGAGTCGGAGTCGAATATCTAAGAATCGGAGTCAGTCATTTGTCCTACGTGTATAAATTTTTGCCAAAGCTACGAAGTCAGAGTCTCAGTCGGGGAGTCGGAGTCCGATTAATTGTCGGGCATAGGAGTCGGAGTCAAGTGCCCCTAAATTCTCAGAGTTGAAGTCCGTAGTTTGGCGTCAAGAGCTATTTCCAACAAAATTTGTTTGAAAAAAAACCGCCTTCAAGTACGGAGTCTACATTGACTTTCAGTTTCCCCGTAGGCGCTAATGTTAAGGGATTTGAACTGTTCAAAATTGAACGGAAAATTGTTCAAATCAAAAAGATATTTTATATACTAGTTTTTCATCAAAAGCTTTTTCCTACAAAGTTTGTTTGAAGCAAATTCGCCTCACAGTTCGGAATTGCCTTGAATTTCCCCGTAGGCGCTAATGTTAAGTTTTTTTGAACTGTTTAAAATTGAACAAAAAACAGTTCAAAGCAAAAAGTGAAATATGGGAATGAGGTGTCCTCGCCGAGATCTTTCGAACAAAAAAAGTTTGTTCGAATCGGACTATTCATTCAAAAGTTATTGGGGGGGGGGGGGGGGCAGACAGACCGACAGACATTTTTCCCCATCTCAATACCCTACTTTCCAATTTTTAATTTTTCAATATTTATTTAATAATTTTATTTATTTTTGACTTTTTTTGTTTTTTGCGATATTTTTAAGATGCATTAAGCCTTTTTTCATGCTTTTTTCTTCTTTTTCTGACTTTTACTGGGAAAGTAGGCTAAAAAATCTTTAACAGCTTTCAAAACGAAAAAACAATAATTAAAATTAATAAGCTCATTAAAATAAATACCATAGACTAATAATAAGAGTAGACCGAGCTATGGCAACCCTTTTGCTGCTCATAAACAAAACCATGTGACTGGTGGATATCCTAGCAACAGCGGGCGTTAATCGTAGCAGACGATCAACGCCAGCGCGAAATAAAATAAATAGAATTTATGGAACACGGAAGAATGATCTTTTATGGAGTCCGATTTGTAAATTTGTTATTCTAAGTTGTAAATATTTTGTTAATATAGTGAGTTTTTCGTTTAGATAGTATTGTGCATTTTCTTTAGTCAATTTCAATAACTCTCTAAGCAATAAAAGATGCAAGCGACCAAGAAGAATCAGCAAACGGTAAGATTTTTACCTGTAGTTTCAATTTAAGATACCGATTAGTACATTTTTGCGTTAACGCAAAACGTTTACGCCATTTCGTTCACGCCAACGCTGACAGCTCCAAATGAAATAAAAGTTACCGAAAACTGATCAAAAACTATTACTAATGTCAAAATAATGCATAACTAAAAGAAAAAACAGTTCAATCTCTGCACCTGGAAGTTTTTTTTAATGAAAATACATTGTCTTAAAATACATGTCGAGTGCCAAACTGTAGATAATGCTGCCATCTAGCAACCATGCTGCCAAAGTCTTCGCCAAGTCCTTCCACTAGTCACATGATACATCTATGAACCAATTTTCTTCATCTGCAAGAATGAGAAAGCTCGGTCTACTCTTATTATTAGTCTATGATAAATACATCATATCAAAAAAAAATCGTTTCTTTTTCCCCTGTTGCCAAAAACAATTTTTTAAATGAATTAATGCACTTACCAAAATAAATAAAAACAATAAAATGTCAACTTAAAGAAATAATTTTCATTGTTAAAAAAAAAAAAAAAATCGTCTGCGCATATCTTTATGGAGAAACATAAATGACTTCGAGTTTATTCGCCGAAAACTGAATGCCTAAATTAAAACTTTAGCGTAAAAATAAAAACAAGTCAAATCAATAATAATTATTTCACAGTCAAAACTATAGCTGCGGAGTCGGAGTCGGAGTCAATCTCATTTTGGGGTAAAGGAGTCGGAGTCGAATATCTACGAATTGGAGTCAGTCATTTGTCCTCCGTGTATAAATTTTTGCCAAAGCTACGAAGTCGGGGAGTCGAAGTCCGATTAATTGTCGAGCACAGTATTCGGAGTCGGAGTTAAGTGACCCTAAATTCTCGGTGTCGATGTCTGGAGTTTGGCGTCAAGAGCTATTTCCAACAAAATTTGTTTGAAGTAAATCCGCCTTCAAGTACGGAATCTACATTGACTTTCAGTTTCCCCGTAGGCGCTAATGTTAAGAGATTTGAACTGTTCAAAATTGAACGAAAACTTGTTCAAATCAAAAAGATATTTTCGATACATGTTTTTCATCAAAAGCTTTTCCCTACAAAGTTTGTTTGGAGCCACTTCGCCTCTAAGTTCAAGATTTATTTTTGATTTGAATTTCGCCGTAGGCGCTAATGTTGAGTTTTTTTGAACTGTTCAAAATTGAACGAAAAATTGTTCAAATCAAAAATCGAATTATGAGAAAGGGATGTTCTCGCCGAGATCTTTCTAAAAAAAAAATTGTTCGAATCGGACTATTCATTCAAAAGTTATTAGGGGGGGGGCAGATAGACAGACAGACCGACAGACATTTTTCCCCATCTCAATATCCTACTTTCCAATTTAAAATTTTTCATTATTTATCTAATATTTTATTTATTTTTGACTTTTTTTTGTTTTTCGGGATATTTTTAAGATGCATTAAGCCTTCTTTCATGCTTTTTTCTTCTTTCTCTGACTTTTACTGGGAAAGTAGGCTAAAAAGTTGAGAAAAGTGATGAAGAAGATAGTGTTATCTATAGGAGTGAATGGGCCCTCGTGTTACATTTTCTGCCATCACAGGGCCAGAAATGTACTGAACCGAAACTTTAATATAAATTCATATTCTAAGCATTGATTAAGAACTATTAAAGCAGAAATGAGGGTTTTTTTTTTTAAAGTGGAGTTAATCGATTTGGCAATTGAGGCATCCATATATCGGATATTTTGATATCTATCCGATATTTTCAATCAGCTCGAACTAAAACTCTTCAAAATAGTAAATGCATCCTCAAATCACTCTTTATTTTCTTATATTATAATTAAAATATATAAGCTTAAAATTGTTGTTTCTTTCATTATTTATCTTTACTAATAAAATAAAGCTGAAAGTCTCTCTGTCTGGATGTCCGGAGGATGTGTGGATGTCTGTAGGATGTCTGGATCTCTGTGACGCGCATAGCGCCTAGATCGTTCGGCCGATTTTCATGAAATTTGGCACAAAGTTAGTTTGTAGCATGGGGGGTGTGCACCTCGAAGCGATGTTTCGAAAATTCGATGTGGTTCTTTTTCTATTCCAATTTTAAGAACAAAACTATCATAAGATGGACGAGTAAATTACGAAATTATCATAACGTGGAACCGTAACATGGGCACAAGCCAATTGGCGAGAAAATTCACCATACATTATTAAATATACAGGCGAACCAAAAGACCTTTTAATTTTTCTATTACAGGCAAAGCCGTGCGGTTACCACTAGTATCTAATAATTCATTTTTCATTTCTATCAATTTTAATGGAGTTAATTTAAAATTAGCTGTTTTACTCATTTTTCTTCTGTTAGCTACTTTTACAGTTATGTATATGATTCAGAGATAAATGATATGCATTAGTTAGTGGATAGCCATGAGACATTTTCTTTTTTCTGAGCAATGTTTAATATTTAATTAGGCACTTTTAATATGAATTAAAATTTTTACATTACTAATAATTTTATGAATATAAAATACAAGTGAAGAGGGAATCTAATATTACTTTGTTACATTAATGATGTATTAATACATCATAAAAATATATTACATAACTTTTTAGTTATTTTTAATAATAAATTAACAATATTACTATGATTAATATGCTTTTTGTATTGAAAATACCGTAGTTGAAAAAAATAAATATCAAAAATATCAAAATATCATGATATTTTCAAAATAAATATCGGATATATAACATGATATATATAACCCTGTACTTCACATATTCAAAAAAACTTATGGGTCATTCCATAGAAATGTCAACCTCAACCTCAGAAATTTTTTTTCCACAAAGCCTTAATTGTGACCTTTCATTTCATTCAACATACTTTCTAGTATATAAATCCAGTAACAGTTTGCAAAAATTTCTTTTGGTGTTTTTCTTCTGGCTCTAAACGTGCGAGGTTGTAGAAAAGTCTTAGCATGTGCAAAAAACATGCGTCTACGTTTTCTTGTGCAATGTAAAAATTTTTGCCAATTTTTAAAAGAGCTATGTTTATTCTAAATTATTAGATGTTGACCCAATAAAATTGACTGTTCTTTTTGCATACATTATAAGATAAATATTTTAATTAGTTTGGTTATTTCGCTGAAAATATTTACGTTACGTTAGTCGAGAAAATGTCTATTTTCTGCTTAAAAACGAAACCAGGTGATTGAACCAAACAGCACTTTTTATTTTCTTACATCAGTGTCATATCTACTTAAAAAGTGCAAAATATTTATTTTAGTATTAGTAGATATAAAATAATTAGTGTGACTAACGTAACATTTGAGCTGTGACTAACGTAACAGTTTGCATGTGGCTAACGTAACATTTTAAAAATGACTGCTAATATTCAAATCTTATTTAATTTAATGTACATTTTCATGAACAGTTTTGAATATGTAGGCATTCTATATTGATTAAAAATTTAATGGGTGAAAAATATCAGTAATATTACATTTTAGATCTTCTGTTTACTTAGAAAAATACTTTTTAAAAGTCTTTAAAGAGATACTTCCAATTTAAAGAATTATTTAAAAAAAAATCTGAGTAAAGCAAAATGAGTATTTTGCTGAATGTGCATTCAACACAAGAATCCAAGCTTAAAAATTAAGATAATAGAAATAGTCTTAACAAAGGAGAACGTCTCTATTTTTTAGAAAATACATCTCCAACTATTAAAATGAAGTAATGGCTGCTTGTTGGAAAACATTTGAAGATGTTACATGATACAGTGACAATAAGCGCTGCTGCCATTATTTCAGAAAATGTAAGAATGATCATTTAGAAATTCAAGCATTTGCGGTGATATCTGGAATTCAAATGCATTCTGCAAAAACGTTCGAATACTTTTTTTTTTTTTCAATATTACATTTTAATTCAAAAGGATGCACAACACTATTCGTTCGATGATTCAGTAAACTCTTAAAATTAATATGCCATTGAAAAGTACTAGGAGTTTCTTATGTCGATAACTAGTATATCTGCAGAATACAAGAATTCGATGAAACTATCAACTTGCATAAGGTTAATTTTTTAAAAGAGAGATATTTAAGATTTAATTAGCCCAAAATGATGTTATTCAGTTTGTAAAAGCAGTTTTCTTTTTTTTATTTGTTTTTTTTTCTTTTTTCTTTGCACATTCAAATTCAGTTAATTGAACTGAATCCTTCCATTCAATTTCCTACACTAATATAGAAAAAAAAATAAAAAAAGAACCATAATGCAACTCTAAGAAGTTTCCTAAAAAGTGTAAAAGTAATATAAGAGCAAGAGAGTAATTACAAAAGGTTTTTTATATGCATTCATTGCTTGTTATTCGATGGTTACGTTAGTCACGTTACGTTAGTCACACACAGTTTTTCGTAAAAGTACCATTAAGGGGCAAAAAAGCTTCATCTGTAATAAACCTGTAGTACATTTTAAAAAATAGATTGTTTACCTCTTACAAATATATCAGCCAATTTTAAATGCCTGCGTAAGTTTCAGAAAAATTTGCCTCGTAACATAAGCATTGTTTCTCAGGGTTGCAAAAATGTTACGTTAGTCACGATGCCTTTTTTGGTGAAAAAAACACCTGCCAGCGCTTATTTTGCTTCAAATTCTTGGTAGAAATGTAAAATAGTCACCTTGTACATTTTAAGTCTGCACATTAAACCAAAACACATTTATTTTTACTCCCGGTGTAAGTAAAAAGAGTTTGAAAATCTGCTGCGAATGTTACGTTAGTCACTATGGAATGACCCTAATGTCATCGTAAAAAAAGAAAGATAAAAAGAAAGAAAGAAAGAAAAAGGAGGAAAAAAAATCATTGTATGTTATCGCTGTATCGTCACAGTAAGAAAAACAAACATTGTGTGAGGTGTTTTATCATTTTAATAAACAGAAAGCAATACCTTTCAATAGCAGAGTTCAATGCGTGTTCCGTTTGTGGATCGTAAGTATACCGTCTTATGTGAAAATACATACACTTTGAAAAAGTGTTTAAAAATATAATCATTTCACAAATTATTAGATATAAAAAAAATATGCAATAATAAAACAAATCTGAAAACAGCGATTCGAATTTTAACTGCAACCCTAACTGAAAACCAATATTCGGAGCATCTTACGAAACATTTCCTTTGCAAGCTTGTGGAGGATTAGCGGTAAGTCAATTTTCTGTTCCTTGAATTTGATTGTTATACGTTCTTTCTTTTGATTTTGAGTTCAGGTACGAATTTTGTTCTCTTGTAGTTTAAATATTGTTTTATTTCCTTTATATAAATCTTGTAGTTTAAATATTGTTCTATTTTCTTTACATAAAACTTGCATTTTTGGTTTGTAAAAAGGTTCAATGTTCTTATTTCTTGTCATGCTGATATTCTGGACTTTCAGTACCCCTTCGGCTAGTTTTGTGAGATGTCGGGGACTAGTGCTGCCTTTTTAGGCAATTCGCCAGCAGCACTCACGAAACATCTCATGGTTTTTCCCCTACCCTTGGGAGTACCCTCTGTTGAGGCCCTAGAGTATTCTGGGATTTTTTCACTTTTTCGTTATTTTTTTTCTGTCTTGTTCAATCCTTATAGTGCTATCAAATATATATATATATATTATATATATACATACACAATCGCACATACATAACATCTGTTGAGAAGGAACATTGGGCATCATTGAAAACAATTCTAAAAAAGAAAATAAGAAAAAAAATTACAATTCTGTCTCCTATTTATCGAATTAATTAATCAAAATGTTCCAAAAAAAAAAAGCATTTTTTCGGATGTCACAATGACTTCCGTTGACTTCCCATGGGGGCGACACTGGGAGGGGGTGGGTCGCAATTTTTTGAGTTCGCCAGGGGCGCTAAACCCCATAGTTTCGCTACTGACTGTAGCGATAGAGATCACTTATAATTTTAATTGCACTTTTTTTCTTTTTCTATCTTTTTTTTTTCGATGTCATAAAAAATGCTTGAACCTGTGAAGTATTATGGCGCAAATTGCATATTTATACAACAATTTGTTGTTTTTTTATGAATTTTTATAATGTGTCAAGGACTCGGACACCCGGTATTATATTCAAGAAAATATAATGATATATATAACGAAGGCAAAATATGGTCTGCACGAATTGTCCGAAAACTCGAATAAAGTTAGAGTGGTTGCAGTCATCACTCTAACTTTATTCGAGTTCAGTAATTTTGAAATGATTTGATCCAGAATCTTAGACAATAGCTACGGAATATTTGGTAACTGAAACCGCCCAAGAAAACCTTCTCAAACGAAAGTCTCCACAACTAACTCATAAGAGTTTTAATGACTAAATATAAAACTTAATTTTCTGACCATCCATGCATCTGTTTCGTGTTATTTGCCCGTTTTATTGATCAAATAATTCTACTGGTGCTTGACTTACCTAAGATATAAAAGATTACATTAAAATTATGTTACAGAGCTGTTTCCAATTTCGGTTTATGCTTTAAATTGTGAACTTAAGCCATCATTCAGCAGTAGCTCTCGTGAATATTAATTTATGCATTTCTGTAGTAGCATCTACGAATTTACGCCGACACCATGTTTAATGATAACTTCAATAATGCTTAGTCTGTGCATGAAACTCTGAAATTTTAAATAAATCAGTCGGTGCTCCCATGCCATTCTCGCAAATAAAGTGGGCATCAAATCCTCGTCTTGCGCTTACGACGTAAATCTATTTCCCTTTATATGCATTCCATCCACAAATACAGTTTCCTCTTTTCCATCCTCGCTGGTATAGATAGGCGCTGTTTACGATGCCTTCATTTCATCTTCCCAAAAGCCACCATTAATAATATCAGCCATGATGGATTGGGCGGAGTTGAAAGTGGGCGGGGACGGATCCCTCCGTCATTGGATGTAGACGTTGCCGTGGAAACGCCAGTTTATGTGCTCCTGTTCATCTCGTTTCCTTCCTCGTGAGGAGGTGATGCTAGGGAAATTTTGGGAAGAAGAAAAACCTTGCTGCTACTTAGAAATGAAAAACTTTTTGCTGTAACCAAATTTTTCCGATGCATATATAGATAAGAGCATTTTTTCCCCCTGTGTATTCTTCCTTCATTTGTATTGAAAGTATGATATTTATTAAATTTTAGTTGAGAGAAATCGTATTATACTAATAACGATGCTTGGGTAAAAATACTCGGAAATTATTTTTCTTAGTTTCTAATTTTGGCTTAATAGCCTTCTCAGAATCATGTAAAGTTGTGATGTTAATCTCTCTGCCACCAGTGCAACCAGAATTCACTTTATGGAATTAAGAGGAGGTCATAGCACCCTTTACTATATAAAGTTACCATACTGTACTAGGATTTGCAATCTGGAATAAAGCCAAGGGCTCTGGGGGTAACCCCCCCCCCCTTGCTGCAACTCTGCATTGTACATCTAGCTACTTTGTTAATTTAGTTATTTAATCTTCTTTCATATTTTAAGAGATTTTTACCGCTAGAAAAATATTTCATGCTCCAACATGTGTACCGTATAACTTTTTCAGACGGTACAACCTTATATAAAAACTTTTTTAATTAATATATTTATTTCTTTGAATTAGTCTTTCAGCTTGTTAGTTTATTAATAAATCACCAATTCATTGCTTAATACATTCATTTATTTTTTCGTTAAAAAATTCACGTTTTTGGTGAAATTCCTTCCAAAGGTGGTCAATAATAATACTGGCATAATGCTAAACTAGAAGAGAATTTCTCAGTTACATAAATTTTGAGTCTATACTTTCTCTATGAAACTAAAAAATCTTTCTCTCGTTTTTTCTGAACACCTTCGAACATAAGTGCGTTAGAAGTATAGTTCTGTTTCTTCTTCTTTTTATTTATCTATTTACTTATTTATTTATTATTATTTTTTTTTTTTTTTGAATAATTTAATGCTTTCTCAACGTATTTATTCAGTAATTTTTATAAAGCTATGTTTTTATAAACACTAGAAAGTATTGTTTCAATCGATGACAGATATTTATTCTACAAATATCAATTATTGTTTGGGATCTGCTTTTCTCTCCCCTCCACCGTCCTCTTCTTTTTCTTATAGCAGGATACATTACGGTCTTCTTTACAAGTATTGAAAATCCTTGCAGAAGTCCATTTGTCGGGTCCAAAATTGATCTAAAGTGTTTCTGTTTTCCTAGTGGACATCTTTAATCTTTTTGTTGCTATGCTAGTCAGATAAAACCAAAAACGCTGCATGTCACCAACAATTTATGAAAGAATTTTTTCCGGAAGTAATTTTTTACTCATGAAAAAACATGAGTTCGTAATTGCAGAAATAAAGTGTCTGACAGCGAGCTAAACCTGTGCAGCACATGTGCGTCTTGCTGTCTGTACCTTCGAAATTCAAAGTCGTACTTTTCGGAATTAAAAAAAAAATGTTTGTTTTACAGTACAATAAACAAACACTATCAGAAGGTGGCATTCTGAACATCACCACAAAACTTTAAAACTGAAAGTTTCCTCGAGCCCCTTAGTCATATTTCCAATAGTATTCTTTGACGTTCACTTCATTTTTTAAAAGTAACACAATTTGTTTATCACTGGGTTACACAATTTTAAAAATGTTGTTAATCCGTTATGGGCTTCTCAAGCTTATCAGTCACATTTTTGATTTCTCATTCTTTGAATAGTTTTACCGCAACTTTCATTTGAATGCTGTTATTAATATTTAGTTTGAAATATTCGCACACAAATAATAGACATTGACAAACTCACCAAATATCGAAGATAAGTTTAGACAATTCCATCATGACGTCTCTAATTATGGTAGCAGATGTAAGGGAATTAATTCTTCACAGACGACACTTGTTGAATTGTAATTAGCATTGAATCTTATGTGCATTACGACACAGCAGATAAAATCATAAGATAAAAGGCATGCATTGCAGATTTTCTTTAATTAAAAATAATAATTGGAAGAATTTTATTCAATACGGAGATTTAAATTAAACGAGCTGATATGTGTATCACATGAATTCCTTTTACTCCAATTCAATGTCATTTTCTCATTATTGGCAATTTTATTGTGATTCAATAGTTTACACTCTAAATATCATCACCAGTGGCCAAACTGAAACCAGATTTTAAAAAAAAATCACTAAATTTGTCGCCAACTTGGCGACAAAACTTGGCGAGCAAAAGACTGGCGATATATCGCCAAGTGTCCGCCAAATTATAGCACGACTTGAGTATCCATCGAAAATAACAACGATTTCTCCCCAAAAAGGGGCAAAAGACCCCTTTAGAAACACCCGAATGCAACCAAAAGGGGAGGTGCACAACTAGACCCCACTAGGAGTCTACGTACCAAATTTTAACTTTCTAAGACATACCTTTCTTGAGTTATGCGACGTACATACGCCCAACCGCACATCTGCACATACGTACATACGGACGTCACGAGAAAAGTCGTTGTAATTGACTCAGGGAATGTCAAAATGGATATTTCGGGTGTCTATATGTTCTTAGACACTTATCCGCGTGTGGTCGGGTTGAAAAAAAAAATAAATAAAACTCAACATTAATTCGACGGTGAACAAAATGGAAATTAAGGCCGAATTTTGAGTGAAATACAATACTTCCTTTTTTGTAAAAGGAAGTAAAAAAGAAAATGCATAAGAGTTGAATTAAATAATTTCTACATTTAGCTCCATGAATCGCAAAAACATGCCAATGGGCTTAATCGTTTATTATTATCCATGAATACACATTAATAGCAAAAATTAATGACTAAACAAATCGTCTATAGCGCTATTATTGTTTGTTTATTAGTCGTTTTCATGTTAAACTAAATCGTTCGTTAATTTTTGCTATGAAAGTAGGGAAATCGGAATGTTGTTTATGAACTAAACACTTTGGACAGTTTAACTTGCAACAGTTTTTTATTTTATTTTTTTGCTTAAATCAGGCATATTTTTATCTTGATTTGCATACACATTATTTTCGATAAAAAAAAAAATTTTAATTGAGTTTTATATGGTTATTTCCACTTTTTTCTTCATTTGTCGTGCAAACTAACGGCTACGTCTTTACGATGCATCCACTTTCACCTTCGGTTATTGGTTTGAATACCACGTGCCAACCACTCTTTTCGGAGGTGATAAAAACCGGAACAATTTCTATGTACTTCCTTGGGACAACAACCGAGCCCAGCACTCCACAAAGCGCGGTCCCCCTTCCCCGCAAACAGTGGTTTCAAAGATCAGATCATGACCCCCACGCGACTCTTTTTAACCTTTGTGGTGAGCAGCACCGTAACCCGTGAAACGAGTCCTATTGTGCAACCAAAGGCAACTTGGGCGTGAACTTACGGGTTGTGTTACGTGACCGGCCCATTGTCGGGCTCTACGAGGGTGGATAATTGACATACCTTTCGCAGATGGTCAACTAGCTTCTGGACCATCCGGGCAGCTGTTGTACCTACCGGTCAGCAAACAGAGAAAGTGGCCTGAAAGGGAAAGTCGAAATTGAGACGTCCACGGCTCGGATGTGGTGGTGAAGGGTTTCAAAGAGATTATTTATGTATGTTTTGGGCCAAAAGGTGGGGGGACAGTTTGCTGTAAAGATCTAGGAGTGATGGTAACTCCAAATGTCTTGATTCTTGCAGTGAATGGGGGAAATTCATTGTCCCATTGCTCGCTGTTCAAATCTATCGTGCAAAGAAAAGGATGTATTTAAGAGATCATGACTTTCATTGCATGCAGTTTACGCAACTTTTCGAGTCATGGATATTGGGAGGAGATATTTGGAATAGAATACCTCTTAAACTCTTTGATAAACAATTTGCTTTACCGAGGGCCAACCTCCTACTTTGAGTTCCTGCATTCTTCTTTGCTTACACATGCCAAACTTCCTTTAGGTATGAAAGACACATACATTACTAAAATTTCTGAGTTCAGTTCAGAGTCGTATTTGGATGTGAAGCCGCCCAGGACTTTTGAAACTGTCTGCCCTCTAGTTGTGTTAATTTAGAGTTGAGGGGAAAAAGTCACGATTTCTTTTTAATACTTAAATCTGATTTTTCAAAAATTTGAATCAGTTTTTTTTTTATTTAAATCTTTTTTTTAATGAAATCTAGTCAAAATCAAATTTGAAATGCAATAACAATGATCAACATTAAGCAAACAAAACTATAATCGCCAATTCCAAGTAATAATAATTATCGTTTCGAAGCATTTAATTATAGTACTTCATATACTTTTTTTAATTGATGATATTTTATTTAATTAATTAATTATTTTTATTCTTTAAGATTATTCGTAAGAATGCCAACCTTTAAAAATAACAGAAGTTTCTGAAGTTTTAGATATTGCTAAATGTAATGTAATAACAATAATGTACTGTTATACAGTTAGCAAATTACAATTTAAAATTGATTTGAGGTGCGAAACAGGCAATTATATGTGCAGTTAGTACGTAAATATAAAATTGGTTGATCATCCTATGAAAAAACCCATGAAAGGCCACTCCTATGGCCTCATGACTTGAAAAAAAAAAATTTTTTTTTGGTTAAAAAAAAAGGTATGGGAAAAAGTGCCGCCCCCTTCATCATGCTGCCCTGGGCTATAGCCCGGTAAGCCCATACGTAAATACGGCACTGATTCAGTTAGATTAGAGGTTGGAGCATTTGGTCGATCAAGTAGTATCATTTTGGTTTTTAATATTGCTCAACAAAGCTAGGTAGATTTAATCGCAAGTCAAATGATATAATGATTGACTATGAATTTGAAATTTAACTATTTTTGAGGAGATAGGCTATTTTAATTTAGTTCAACCATCTGGTCCTCTAACATTTTTTCACATTTCTCTGCACCTATCTTTATTTGTCCATTGTGAACTTAAAAAACAATTCTTATTACATCTTGAAATGAGGATGAACTGCTTTAAAAACTTTTGTTGGCACGTGAAATTACCCAGTTCGAAGTCCAGGCGCCAAAATAATTCCACTAATGAAGAACAAATAAAAATTGATTTTTAAAGCTTTTTAATTTGTTTTGTGTTTTGTTGTTCAATAGCCACAACACACTAAACTGCACCACACGAAATTTATTTCGCGATCTTTTAAAAACTTAATAAATAATCATTTGCGCGCATTTGCTTTTATCACGACATCGGAACACTATTTTAAACGAACTTAACTTTGTTGCTGCGTAATTATTTTTCAATGATGCTTTTACTGATCAATAATTTACTCAAAAAGTGGGGATATTTATTCTATGAACAATTTTATTGACTGAATTAGTTAATTGAGAATCTCGAGACTAATCTTTTGAGAACAAGTACTCTCGGAAACGCAGACTCAAATTTCTCGAAATTTTTGTCCCATTTGACAAAATGGCTTCATGAAAATTGCTTCGAGTAAACTTTTCGTCTAAACTGACAAAAATTTAGTGATTTTTGAGCACGAATTTCTGATCCAGCGAGAAAAGAAACACCGGAGGTTGACGAGCGAAGCGAGCAGGGGCAGAACCCCTCGTTGTAGATTCAATGTCAAAGAATATGTGTGACACAATAAAGCAACGAAGCATAAAAGCAATGATGAATGAAGCACGCCCTAAGGAATAGTCACCATGCAAATTCGTCATTGATGGTCTACTTTTAATTTCGGATCGATAGTTCGTTTAATTCATTTTAGTTTAATGCACAGTACGAGGGATACTTTCAAAGTAAGTACCGTTTTGAAATAAAAAAAAGGAACAAGTACAGATAGAGGAAAGAAATTTATTGCACAAAAATCTATACCACCCTTACGCTATTTTTCGACATTGCTCCCGGGATTTTCCAAGCATTTGTCATAGCGTGGTACAATTTTTTGAAAACTTATTCGTAGAAAGGTTCTGTATTCGTAGTCAACTCTTACAAGGCTTTAGCTGGGGCGTTTTTAAGCATTCTCCGGAACTGCCCCGATCTCGCTCGCAGCAACTTTCATTTGCTTAGGCATCTGAAGTCTTTCCTTGCTGGTCGATGGCACAACATCAATGATGAGCTCAGAGAACATGTTACCCCATGGTTGACTACACAGGCGGCAACTTTCTACGAATAGGTATACAAAAACCTGTACCACGCTATGACAAATGCTTGGAAAATCACGGGAGGAATGTCAAAAAATAGTGTAAGGCTGGCAAATTTCTGTGCATTGGATTTCTTTGCTCTATCTGTACTCGTTTTTTTTTTTTTTTCTTCTTCTTGTTTTTCAAAAACGGTACTTACTTTAAAAACATCCCTTGTACTAATACTTCGTGAATGACTGCGCGAGTACCAGTTTCGAATCTTCACACCACCCAGTCACTTAGAGCCTAACACACAACAGATATCAGGCCCCTTTTTAGTAAAGCTGCCAGGACGGAAGGAACTTTAAGCTGTCATTCGAAGGGCCAATTTCCGCGCGGGGACACAGTAGCTCGATCCTGTTAACCCCTCACTTAACCCTCGCAGATAAGGCTTCCGAAATTTCCCAAAAAGCTCTGAAACTCTTGAGGACTATCAAGAAGCTGACATGTGGTCGATGTATTGTGGGAGTCTTCGAAAATCCCATGCTGAGGCAGCAACCTTGTCGAGGGTTTAGGGTTGGGAAGATGCCCCGTGTTCGAAAAGCCATTTTCCTTGTTTCGCGTTCAGATACTTCATGCCAGATAATGAAAGTGGTCATGTTAAAAGGATCAGCGTAGACTTTCTGTGACATAATGTGGGTGGAGTTATTATCAAAAATCAGCATTCGAATATAAACCAAGAATGTTCTTTCTGCTGTCCAAAATAAGTACAAAAGAAGGGCCAGATTAAAGCATGGGTACATCGGTCGCAGGCCCAGAGCACCAAAATTTGGAAAGCACCAAAGCTTGCTAAAGTTTTTAAAAATTAGAGCAGTTTTATACCATAGTATAGCAAGATGTAAATATTAAATCTAAAGGGTGTTTTTTTTAGAAGTAGAGAACTTTAGGTTCAAATACAACGCAGTTAAATGTTGTTAATTGCCATGAATGTTGCTTTATTCGAAAGATGATTCTTTGCTATTTTTATTTAAAT
The DNA here is from genome assembly GCF_026930045.1 of Uloborus diversus. Lineage (NCBI taxonomy): Eukaryota > Metazoa > Arthropoda > Arachnida > Araneae > Uloboridae > Uloborus > Uloborus diversus. The sequence goes on from NC_072734.1 coordinate 10,895,267, forward strand.
ATGATTTCTGGCATATGGCCACCTCGGCTGGCTCTGAGAAAGTCCAATTGGAAAGTCCAATTTAATCATTTTTTGCACAATAGAGGCCGTATGTCAGTGATAAGGTGGCGAATGTTCTCTTCCAAGGCGTCAATCGTCTGAGGCTTATCGGTGTAGACCAGAGACTTCACATAGCCCCACAAAAAGTAGTCCAGCGGTGTTAAATCGCATGATCTTGCAGGTCAATTCACGGGTCCATAACGCGAAATTATTCGTTCACCGAACGTTTCTTTCAATAAATCAATTGTGACGCGCGCTGTGTGGTATGTTGTACCGCCTTGTTGTATATTCACGATGAAATGGCAAACCAAACTGAACACAAAATAAGTGAAAGCTATCAAAATGGCACACATATCAAACAGTGTTTCCAACTTAAAGTTCTATACCTCTTAAAAAATACCCTTTAGAAGAGAAAAAAAATCCCTGAAATTTTAATTTGTTCCACAAATTCCTAAGCCACTCAAGTCTCAACACTATGTTTACTTCACCCTATTATTACATTTGAAAGTTGTGTAAAAAGATACTTTTTGATTTTCACGTCTTGCCGTAATTTACGGTTGTGATATATTATATGTATGTATAAAAATATTTTATTTCTTCACTATACGGTATAAAGGGCGGAGGGGGAGGGGCACCAAATAAAATTAGTGCCTAGTGTACTTACTCAAAAGTCGTAATCGAGTCCTGCAACAGACCAGAAATTTCGATGAAAATGATAATAATTTACTAATCGACTCAACTTAGAATGTGCACTGGCAAAGGAGTTTCACTTTAAGAGTGAAAGTCATAACATGAATGAGAGGTATCTTAAAACTTTAACGTGATGGATCATTTCGTTAAAAAACCTAGCATATGTTTTTCCAATCAAATAATATGCGTTCATGTGATATGGATGGGAAACAACCATTGAGGGTAACTTTGATCCACAATTTCTGCATCTTCTAAGCGGGAGAAAATCTCCTTAGGAGTGTTTTCGCCAGAAATTCCGTGAAACGAAATGTTTAAGCCCATTATTACCAATGACAATTTTTGGAATTTGAAAAAAAATCCAATGAGGTCTAAATTTAAATTTTGTGTCATAATATTACTCTTTTCTACACATTGACGGGAAATTTTACACCTCCCAATTCCCTTGAATTATGTCTTGTAATGTTATGTCTGATCACTTGATACAACTTTTATTTTCGAGGTAGACCGTACATTACAGCTATGTAAACAAGTAAATAAATAAATAGTAAAACATAAAAAAAATTGTACTTACGTGTTACTGCAAATTTTAGTGAACGTATGTGTATGGATGTTGCAAAATAAAACTACAATTAAATATAAGATTACTCTCCCAAAAAACAGTGAAATTTTTTATTTGTTGAGATATTTCTTCGCACAATGTAAATCATTTTGCAAGGAAGAACTTGAAAAACCAATTTAAAATGTTTTGTAAACATAGTGAACCCCCAATTTCATGTCCCCCCTCCGAATCTACGTTTTTCCTGCATATCCCGTTTTTTTTCAACAGGTCCCAGTTTTCTCGTATACTAATAATGTTAATTTAACCCGGAAAGTTTATTATTTAAAAGTTTAATATTTCTAAATTTTCCGCATTTTACGTTTTTCCTGGAAAGGACAAAAAGAGAAGGAAATGTTCTAAAATACTGTTTCCTTTGTGCTTTTTTAAATCTAATCCACGCTGTTGTATATAAAAACAGAAATGCTACTGCTCCATCCGGTTATACAGTGGCTCCCAAAAGTGTTCGCACACCTACAACATTCAATGAAATAGGCCCTTATTCATTGGTTAGAATTAATATTTCGGAACAGGTATTTTATTATAAGATCTATGATCCATTTTTAACAAAACTACATGAAAATTTTTAATAAAACATTAAAACTTAATTTTTTAAAAATCAAAAACTAAAAAGTGCCGCAAATTTTATCTTACAAAAGTCTTCGTACACTTTGGAAAAATGTCAAAAAATTAGTAAATAATCTAACTTTTTACTAAGTTATTATTTAGTAGAACATCATGCAGTAACAACAACACCTTTTAAACGTCTGGGAATAGATTTCATTGTTTTTTCTTTCTTTTTTTGAGCAATTTCTGAGTAAGTGTTCAGCCGCACTACGAGTCTTACTGTTTCTAGTTCGCTTTTCGTTTCAATGGTGTATTTTTGTAATCTAGCCACCAGATATCTCCTAATATGTTCCATTAAGTTTAAATCTAGCGATCGAGGAGATATTTCTAAGCTTAAGGACAAATTTTGAGGCATCAAACGCGAACATGTGCTTCTTATCGTTATCTTGATAAAAAAACAAAGTTGTTTCCGATTACCAAATTTTGGGCTAATAGTTTAAAATTGTTTTTTAAAATATTTAAATGAACAGCATAATTCATTATTTCACCAAAAAATTCCAAATTTCAAAGTCCTGATGCTGAGATGCACCCTCACACAAAAAGACCTTCACCGTCCTGATTAACTGATCCAACTAAGTTCTTAAGATTAAATTCCTCATTTTTTTCTTCCATTTACAATTATACAACAATTTAACCCAAAATGTTGAATTTATTGTCATCTATTATTTAGACGTTGTTCCAAAACGTTTTGAGCTTATTTATCATTAATTTTACGACGGAAAGCGTAAGCTTACTGTTTTTCGCACGAACAAGAAAATTTCTGCGGGAAGAGGTCCCATTTAATCCAGCTAATCAGAAACCTTGGCGAACAATTTTAGGTAAAAATTAAACGTAAAATGTTTTATTCAATTCTGCAGAAACTTTTTCAGTTCTGAAATGTGTATTTTTCATGTTTTTTTAACTGTAAGCCTCCGATCACGCTTTGTTAACTTTGCCATTTGACCTTTTCTTACCTTGTTTTCGATCCGATTCTTGTCTTAAAAACATTTTTTCCAGCACTCCACTATATATGGTATAAATTAACCAATTTAGAGACATTTCAAACCAATTTACGGCTACTGTGAGGTAAAAAAATCAAATTTCGTATCGCTTTTGTTGTTTTCTACGCATACCTACCATTTTAAAATAATAAGCAGAATATTAGGGAATAAATACACAAAAAATTAAAGGCAAATAACTTTATAATATCATTACAATGCAAAAATAATAAAAGAACGACCTATGATAATTTTAATTATGAATTTATTCCAAAATATTTCAGTGTACGATGACTTTTGTGGCGTATCTTTTCTCTGTCTCTTCGTTTTTTGACAAATTTCAAAAATAAAATCTGGCAATATTTTGAAAAAAACTACTGGGTTTTATTCAGAATGGCATAGGAATGGTGTGAAAAAAAAATTGGACTTCATATTCGAATTCAGTTTTGTGTTATTTTGGTTTTACTACAAAATCTCAAGGTATACGAACACTTTTGGGAGCCACTGTATGTTACAGGCTGTTCTTACCATAAACGCCCGGATTTGCAACTAAATGTGTTAAAATGATCTAAAATGGTATTTATAATTATGTTCTTTTAGCAAAATTTAGTTTTTATACCATTTAAAGGAGTCAGTCAGAGTTTACTGCCTGTAGTTTTTTCTATTTGATTTTTGCTTTCTATGCATTCTTTCTTATTTTACGTCTTTTTAACCAAGTTGGGAAAGATTTAAATAGGGTTTCACTGTACTATTAAAATTTAGCTAACGCCATGGAAAACATACCCATATTTTAGTCTACAAAATGCAGACTATCATTCTAGAACCAATAAAGTTCCACTCACTTTTTAGTTTTTCCAAAACAGAAAGTAATTAAATCTTTTCAATGATCTTTGTTATGTTTGAGTTTGAATGTTTTATTACCATCGTTAATCTCTCTAGCTTACAAAGGGCAAAGAACAATAAACTACTTTTACCCCAAACACCATAAAATCCCGAAACTTGCGCACAATTATTTAAAACTCATTTCGCAGAGCTAATCAGAAAAATAAACTTTTTAGCCGCTAAATACTAACTAAATAAACGTAATGATTGACACAAATATCGCTAATAACTGGTAATCGAAAATTATTTCCTTTCATTAGGCACCAAAGGGGAAAATTAAAGCGCGATCTATTCCAGGAAAGGAACAATTTAGCTACTGCGATTAAATCGCCATTTCCCATTCCCGGTTCCCCGGTCGCAGTTAAAAGAACGATGAATGTAAACATCATGAATAACAATAGGAGACATCGTCTGCGAAGATCGTTCGGAAAATGACAGTCATGGTGTATATAAAACGTTTGATATCTCGGCGCATATCGAGAGCATAGACTTGCTTCTCGTTCGGAGTTTTACGACCGCCTCGGCGGAATGGAACGAAATATTTATCGCTCGCTGCGATCTGGTTGGATGAGAGTCATTCCGCTGCCGCTTATCTGAGAATGATGCTTTTATGGGAGCCTAGGGGATGGGATTCAATTCCGGTATCTCCATACCCTACCATCGCATTCATTTAAAATTTGCGACATGTGGATGAGGGCGCGATAATTATGCAAAATTAAAAGTTGACATTTTTTCGCTTGCTTCTCTCAAGAGCCGAGGAGATCGAATTATGATACTATCTGGCCTGTTTTGAAATTTATTTCCATTTTTTCTTTTCCAGCTCTGGGGGAGGAGGTCTTTTAAATAATTTTTTTTTTTTTTTTTTTTTTTTTTTTTTTTTTACCGGATAAGGGGAAAGGGTAGATAGCTGTGTTTCGTGTAAGAGCATTCAATTGATCCATATGATATCATCTTGCTGATAGAAATGAAATTGAGCCTAGTGCACTTGAAAGTGGTGCTGTTGCCAGCTTCACTTAATTTGTTTAACAATGAGGTGATGTAGCTCATGTATCTCGAGGAAAAATGAAATATCGAAGCCATTATATGTCTTATATACTATGCCAAAGATGATTTTGATGGGCGTGGAAAACGTAATTTTGGGACTCACAATGTTTGTCTCGAATAAAATAAAATATAAATTAATTTTTATAAAATTGAGCAATCAAGATTTGATTGTTGTTCACCCTTTTGATATTCTGATCCTTTCTCACTGCATTGCGATTGGTAGATAGTTAGTTAGGCGTGGATTTTGGGGAAGGGGTAATGATCCCCTCCCAAACCCCATAAGCGACTGAATATAGCCTAAATCTGCACTTGGACACATATTTTGAAAAAATCGCCCCAGGCTACCCATGTGCTTCCGAAAATTGTTTGACCCCTCTTTTCGAAAATGGACCCCGTGACGGGGTAAGATTATGAAAAATGATTTACTTCTATTGATACTATTTTCAGGAAAATCTTGAAGCACTTCAACTTTAGTTTGTTTAGTTTTTTCGAGTTTTCAATCATTATTTGAATTTTGAAATTAAAATTCAAACTAAAAGAATAAATTTTATCCTGTTATTTCTCAATCATCCAATATTTAGGGGTAAATTTCACCCCGTTAAAAGTGTCTATTGCCGACAAGAAAAAAATACACGCGTTAAATATTTTTTAAAGATTTCTGTCGCTGTGCAAAGTTTTATTCCAATTGCCGAGTGACACTTGGGTAGCATTAAGTTTTTACGTTTGGGTAACATCACATTAGTGTTTCTACAGTTCAAAGATAGTAACAACTACTGTTCAAAAGTACGAGAGCCACTTTCAGCAGAATGTCATTTACTAATTTGGTTACCCAGTTGACATTCTCTAATAATTTGGTAATGTTCCACAGTGAATTCGCCATCAGTTTAGTCATTATCTCTCATTTATTCCAATTTTTAATTTGTGCTTGGAAGAAAACAGAACCAAGGATGTCCACATTTTCATTTTTTCTTGGAAGAAAACGGAACAAAAATACTATTTCTTGGAGTTTTTAGAGTTCAAAGTTCTTAGAATTGAAAGAAAACAACTGAAACATCCAAAAACACTGAAGCCAAATTACCGTAGAACGTCATCTACTTCCGTTTACCCATTTGACGTTCTTTAACTTCTTTAGAATGTTCCACACTGAATTCGCCATTTGTTTAATATAGTCATCTCTCAGTTATTCCTCATTTTAATTTGTGCTTGGAAGAAAACAAAGCAAAAGTGTCGTCTCTTGAAGTTTGAGTTTCGGTCAGAGTCGACGTAATCAATGATAAAAGCCAATTTAACGTGGAACGTCATTTATTCCCGTTTACCCCATTGATGTTCTCTTATATTTTGGTAATATTCCACGGTAATATCGCCATGAGTTTAGTCAGTATCTCCCAGTCATTCCTCTTTTTAATTTGTGCCCGGAAGAAAACAAAGCAAAAATGTCATCTCTTGAAGTTTGACAGTTTCGGTCAGAGTCGACATAATCAATGATAAAAGTCAATTTAAGGTGGAACGTCATTTATTCCCGTTTACCCCATTGATGTTCTCTTATATTCTGGCAATATTCCATGGTAATATCGCCATGAGTTTAGTCATTATCTCCCAGTCATTCCACTTTTTAATTTGTGCCCGGAAGAAAACAAAGCAAAAGTGTCGTCTCTTGATGTTTGACAGTTTCGGTCAGAGTCGACATAATCAATGATAAAAGCCAATTTAACGTTAACGCCATTTATTCCCGTTTACCCAATTGATGTTCTCTTATATTCTGGCAATATTCCATGGTAATATCGCCATGAGTTTAGTCATTATCTCCCAGTCATTCCACTTTTTAATTTGTGCCCGGAAGAAAACAAAGCAAAAGTGTCGTCTCTTGATGTTTGACAGTTTCGGTCAGAGTCGACATAATCAATGATAAAAGCCAATTTAACGTTAACGCCATTTATTCCCGTTTACCCAATTGATGTTCTCTTATATTCTGGCAATATTCCATGGTAATATCGCCATGAGTTTAGTCATTATTTCCCAGTCATTCCACTTTTTAATTTGTGCCCGGAAGAAAACAAAGCAAAAGTGTCGTCTCTTGAAGTTTGACAGCTTCGGTCAGAATCGACATAATCAATGACTGCTCGCGATTATTGAAAACCCATTCCAGTGGGACACCATTTATTCTCTGACTGATCCATCACGGACAGAGAAGCGCCGTGTTATCCACTTCGGCATTTCCGTTTATGGGCTCCTTTCGCGCCAGAATATTACAAAAGCGGAGGATTTAACTGGCAGCAATTAAGAGCGGGGGAGTGCGGACAGGCCGAAAGCGTTTTATCCGCTAGTAATTGATCATTGGCAGGCCCGGTAGCAGGTGTGGGATTAAGCCATCGGCGTCAGGCCCCCTGAATAATGGAGGCAAGGCAGAGACCCGGGGGAATCTGGCAACGCGGCAGTGATGGAGTAGTTTTCTCGCTCCCAAACGAGGAAGGGAAAAAAAAAATGCGAGGAGAGAGAAAATGATCCGAGCACTGCAGGAATGCCACCGTACGAGGGCGTTCATTCGATTGTTTTTGTTGGTTGGGGGTCGGCTCTCTCTCTCTCTTCTTCTTCTTCTTCCCTCTTATTTATTTATCTGGACTCCTGGATGCGAAATTGCGGGTTGTTTTATTTCTTTTTTCTTTTTCCTCATTTCTTCCTGGTAGCGCTTCTGTCTAGGACGATGAAAGATTCAGCTCATGGTGCATCATTTACGCCCTTAGCGGCTGGGCGAAAAATGATCCCGAACTCTTTTTCTGTCTGCTGGAGGTTCACCTTTTATCGAGAAAGCGAGGGATCCCTTTAGACAATAAATAACGGTAATTTGAGGCGAACTTGATACGTTAATCCCGTGAAAAAGCTATCATATAAACTCTAGAATGTTCCTTTTTTTCTAACCTTTTCGAACTAGTATTTTTAACTATGCCTTTGTATGTTTACCATTTTTAGAGGCGTTAACTACTTCGTACAGTGGGGGGGGGGGGGGGCGGATTAACCCACCAGAGCTCTTGGTTTAAAGACATAATGCCAATTCTTGTTTGTTAACATATGTACTTGTGTGGACCGCATGACCGCGCCCCAGTCCTTAAAAGAAAAGAAACTCCTGTCTTGTAATGACCTACAATCCCACCTCCACCGGAAAAAAAATCTGTTTGCACTAGTGATACCGTCCATTGTTAACCAATTTTCAATGAATAACGGTAATTGAAGACGAACTTGATACGTTAATCCCGTGAAAAGGCTATACTAAAACTCTAGAATGTCCTTTTTTTTTTTTTTTAAACCATCTTGAACTATTATTTTTAGCAATGTCGTTTTATGTTCACCATTTTTAGAGACGGTAAACTATACCGTACAGGGGCGCAGTAACGAGAGAGGCGGGGTTAACCCACAAGAATTTTTGGTTAATAGACATATTGCCAATCCTAGCATGTTAACATTTGTTCATGAAAGGCCTGTATGACCTCCCCCCCCCTAAAAGAGTAAATTCTGTCTTACAATGACCTGAACTCTCCCCCCCCCCCATTCCTATGAGAAAGTTCTGTTTGCGCTAGTGACGACGTCCTTTTGTTGACTAGTTTTCAATAAATAGATCTGTATGTGGGAGGAAAAGGGCATTAATTCAAAAGAAAAAAAGAAAAACGAGCTGATGTGTGCAGCATATGACTTCCTTTTATGCCAATGTAATGATAATAGTAGTGCCTTGGAATAAGCAAAGAAACACTTTAAATATTTTTGCCTCAAGTTTGTTGCGAACTGAAAAAAAAAAAAAAAAAATTTGTACAGATTAATTTTCCCAATATTGGACATTTTAATGTGATTCAATGGTCAACTCTCTAAATATCGCCAATGGTGGCCAAAATAAAACCGAATTAAAGAAAAAAAAAATTGTAACCAGGTTGGCAAAAAACTTGGTGATCAAAAGCTTGGCGATATTTCGCCAAGTGTTTGCTAAATTATAACACCACTTGAGTTTGCATTGATATTAACAATGATTTCTTCCAAAAAGGTGTAAAAGACCACCTTAGGAACATCCGAATGCAACCAAAAGGAGAGGTGCACAACTATAGATCCCACTAGGCGTCTATGTACCAAATTTCAACTTTCTAGGACATACCGTTTTTGAGTTATGTGAGATACATACGCACATACATACGTACATACAGACGTCACGAGAAAACTCGCTGTAATTAATTCGAGAATCGTAAAAATGGAATTCGGGGCCGGAGGGTCCTGAGTTCGAACCTCGATGGGCGAAGTCCCACCGTCGTCATTAAAGGGGACTGGGCGACGTTAAATATGCTCGTGGTCTCAATGTCCTCCAAGTGAAACGATACCTCTGGGGGTGCTAGCACCAGGTAGCTATTAGCTCCTGGTCTAGTTCTAAATTCTCATTAACTGTTCGATCCGGTGATGGTGCTGCCATCTATCGGTATAAAAAATAATGGAGGCAAGGCACTTAGTATGCGGTCCTCGACATATATACAGTTGTAGTCAGTTGTGACTCGGAATCGAAATCGAATATCCTTTACCTCTCAGGTTCAGCCATAGAACTGACGATAAGTTTAGTTTGTGTTTTGTTAAATTTCAGTGGGCCCGTTAAGAATATACATAGAGTCATTTACTTTCGTGCAAGACACTGCTTAAGCAGTATGGGTTGATTGATGGTGTGGAAAATGCGCACTTGAATACGATTTAGCGTAGGGTAGGGTGGGGCAAGATGAGATATAGCGGGGCAAGAGGAGATACTGAAGCTCCTCACTAGGTGGGTGCTGATATATATCGAAAAAGTAGGCAAGTAATTGCGGTGGGAGAAGGAGAAACCACGTTGGTATAATCAACCGGGTTGTGCGCTGTGCATTTGCAACATATAAAGTTTTTCTCTCAATTTTCGTGCGTTTTGCCGTGCTCTTATTTTGTTGGATCATCTTTCCAAGTGTAGTTTGATGAGTACGATTTTACTAATCTTTTTTACTATCATATAATCGTAATCCACAACTCAAAAGGATACATTCACAGAGATTTAATGTAATTTTATTTATAACCTAAACTTGATTAGATAGAGAACACGCCAAATGGCGTCAGTGTGCCAAGACGAGATATTTTAAGTGGGGCGTGATGGGATACTATCTGATCTTACCCACATACATTGCAATTTGTTTTTTATTCCGTTCAGATTTCTTAAGATAGTGAGAATCAACCAAAGGAAGACGAATTTGGTCAAAGGAATCAATGTAACATGCAATTGAATCCATAATGGTTGGAGAAATAGTAATTGAGAAATCATCCCGCCCTTACAATGTACCACGGCTACACTTTACGGAAAAGTGAAAGAAGCTAAAAAATAGCCATTGGAACGACATGTTCATACGATTTTGACAGCTGGACAATTTTATTCAAATAAAGAAACCACACGTTTAGATCTAATTTTTAAGCCCTTGCGGGCTCAATGAAAACTATATTTTTTTTGGAAGAAGGTGACCTTCTTTAGGACTGAAAGAAAGGACCTTCTTGTGGTGAAGACTGAAAAGAACAGTAGAAAATAGAAAATCTAAGCAGAGAGAGAAGAAAAGGAAAAAATTTAAGCAGAAAGAGGATTTGAAAATGGAGACATTTAAACAGGAAGAGAAAAAGAAAATGGGAAATCTAAGCAGAGAGAGAAAAAAAAAAAAAAATTAATTTGAATTTTGACCTCTTGAATTCAAATTATGTTTTTCGCAATCACGAGTGTGTGTGTGTATGTAGACAAGTGTATTTATGTGTGTGGGGGGTATGTGTGTTTGTGTGCAGGGGAGTATGTGTGTTTGTGTGTTTGTGTCTGTGTGCAGGCATGAGGGTAGTGGGCAGTTGTGTGTATGAGTGTTTGTGTGTGGGGGGGGGGATGTGTATGTGTGTGTAGGCATATGTGTTTGTGTTTGTGTGCAGGCATGAGTGTGTGGGAAGTTGTGTGTGTAGGTGTATGTGTGTATGTGTTTGTGTATGTGTGTGTGTGCGTGCGTGTATGTATGCGTGTAAGTATAGGATATGGACGCAATCTGGAGACTGTTTTCGCTATAGGAGCAGCATCGAGAGGAGCCGGTCGACGGTGATGCTGCAGAAAGTGCTGGTGGGAAAATAAAATCATAGGAACGCCAAAACAGTCAAATGAAAGCAATAAGCAATTGTGATTGCTCAAAAAAAAACTAAGCAGGAAGAGGAGAAGATCGAAGATAATTGAAATTTTCCATTGACCTCATCAACTAGTACAGCAACAAAAGTTGACTAGCCAAAAGAATGAAGATTGAAAAATCAAAACCAAAACCTTCATCGTCGTCTGAGTCTTCTGATGTTGAATAACTTGATTGCGGATATTTATATTCCCAATCGACAGAAGGATGGATTAGGTGCTGCGAATGCAAGAAATAGGTCCTTTGCTCGTGTGCAGGATAGCAGGACGAGGACGACGAAGCTATTCATCTTTCCGACTTATGCAAACACTGAATCTCATCTTACCCCACTTGGTGGGGTAAGATGGGAGTTTGACTCATCAAATTAAAACATGCGTCAAAATATTTCTGTTGGAAATAGGATATTGAGCCAAATTTTATACTTTTATAAAACGTGAGAGATAGTTTTTCGAGTTTATTTATGAGTTTGGTTTGCCACTACAACTGTTTTTTGGTTAAGTATCTCATCTTGCCCCACCCTCCCCAACATAATTTCTCATGAAAATTTTCGGTGCTGAACACTAAATAACGACAGCAATTGCGCATATTGAATCCTTAACCTGTTTATTCTAAACCAATTGCATTACTTTTTGGCGATGAATCTTAAGGTTTCATTGCGGTAAAAGGGGAAAATATCAATGTCAAGGCGGCATTGTCATTTTCGCCACATATGGTTTAACATTTAGGCTACCGTCCAAGCGATATTGTTCCTCTGGGTTTTATTTTGAAGGTACAGAGTGTTTTCAAGATAAATTGAAGGCACTGTAACACTCAAGATCAGGATCACACGTCCCGCGTTTAGTGTCGGAGCCCAAGTGTTGAACAGCATGTGGTGAAGATTGAAACATAACCCGAGCATTTTTCGAGCTGCTTAGAATCCCTCACTGAAATATCTAGATGTGTTTTTTTTTTTTAAACTAAGTAAATAAATTAAAAAAATAAAAATAAAACTGGATAATAATGATAATAATAATAATAATAATAATAATAATAAAAGTCTTCTTTTTCTTTAATAATAATAAAGCTGAAAGTCTCTCTGTCTGTCAGAATTTCTGTCCGGATCTTTGTCAGGATCTCTGTGACGCGCATTGCGCCTAGACCGTTTGGCCGATTTGTATGAAATTTGGCACAAAGTTAGTTTGTAGCATGGTGGTGTGCACCTCGAAGCGATTTTTCGAAAATTCGATGTTATTCTTTTTCTATTGCAATTTTAAGAACAAAATTATCATAAGATGGACGAGTATATTACAAAATTATCATAACGTGGAACCATGACATGGGCACAAGCCAATTGGCGAGAAAATTCACCATACATTATTTGTAAATATACAGGCGAACCAAAAGACCTTTTAATTTTCTATTACGGGCAAAGCCGTGCGGGTACCACTAGTAACAAATATAGAAAGACACTAATGCACATATCGTCGCCTCAGAGCAACAGTAGGATATCTTAGAGTTATTCCTGGGATTAGATGTCTTAGTGTTGCTCTGAGGCGACGATATGTCTGATTGTATTATTTTTATACAGTAAATCAGGAAAGGTATGATTAAGGAAGGACTGTGACTCCCTGTTATACATTATACATGGGTGCGTATGTTAGAGCATGTTCTGCAATATCACAAACCACAAGGAATATCGATACTGTCTGACCATCGATTGTATGGAAAGGCTAATATCCGGTTTATAGGCGGAAATGGACGCATCTATTAGTTTATAGGGGTGTTAGTTGGTTTGTTTCAGATGCGCACTTTTGTCTCTCTACTATTTAGCCTTAGTTTTGTAAAAAATGAAAATTTGCTCACAGCAACATTTTTTAAATCTCAAGTATATTCGATCTATATTCTCACGGCAAAAATTAATTGATTTATTTATTCACAAACAAAGTTTTGAGCTTACCATTTTGCTTAACGAAATGAAAATCTTTTCTTTTCTTTTTGTTGTATCCATTGTAACTATTTTTGTTTCAACATATTTTATTTTTGAGAATGCAATAAATGAATAAGGCACTAGCGACATTATAAAACGCGTGCATCAAAATTCCATCGTTATTTTCCCTTCTCCCCTGCTAGATTCATACAGATGGAATAGTCTTTACTTGGCAGATTGCCAAATTACATACAATCCGCGGTCAAACAGTAGTTTGTACCTTACGTCATTTCCTCCTTTTCTCTTTCCTCTGACACAAACATTTTACAATGAAAAGTTGAGAAAAATATATGCAACAGTCAAAATTCATGAAAACTTGAAAATTTTCCCCTGCTGTCGAATCTAACCCGTTTAGGACCGGTTTTGACTTCTCACGAGACGAATACTCCAACAAACATCATTCTTTTCTTTTTCTTCCACCCCTCCCCTTCCCCCCAAGTCTCCTCGCAACAACTCTCGCAATAAACGTGTTTTGCTATAACCTCACGCGTGATTACTGCGTATCCGATTGCCGTCCGCTCGCATTCTTTATTCACGCACGGAACACCAGATCCAAATCGTCCGTGAGTATCAGCCACCGGGATCGTGTGACAAAAAGCCGCAGGTTCACATGTCATCGTTAACGACACCCTCTCTCGTCTGCTTTGCGTTTGTGTGGAGGAGGAGGAGGAGGCTGCTCCGAAATCTTCCTGCTCCGCAGATAATGTCCGACGATATAGTCTGTTTGGGAATGGTCCGTCCATCTGTCGCTGAACAGCTCGGCACTGTGGCGCGAATTTTCATTCACTTTCGATAAGAGTCATCCTTTGGCTCACCCCCCATTTCTTATCGTCCCACTCTCCCCCTTCTCAGTCCCTTTAAGCACTTTGATTTATTTACGTTAGCTGTCGTTACGCTCGCGTACTTCGTAACGGATGACTCAGTTGTGGGAATGTTTCAACTTTGAATCAAAAATTGAATATACATATCGCTCGTTTGGAAGAAAAGTGCCACAATACGAAATTTTTAATTTTCTTTTCTTTTTTTTTTCGCTTAAAGGTTGTCAAAGGACGTTATCTTCTTTGGAAAAAAATATTTGTTTTAATATTAACCACTGGAGAGCACAGCAAAGTTACTTTTATTTTCGCAAATTGCCTGAAGAGTTCAACTTCAAACGCACCTCGGGTAAAATTTCATTTTTTCGTATTGTGGCACTCTTCTTCCAAATGAGCGATATATTATGTGATTTTTTACTTCCTTTTACAAAAAAGGAAGTATTGTATTCGCGAAAAATATTTCACTCAAAAATCGGCCTTAATTTACATTTTGCTCACCCCCAAATGAATGTTGAGTTTTTTTTTCGACCCGATCACACGTGGATAAATGCCTAGGAACGTACAGACACCCGAAATATCCATTTTGACGACCCCCGAGTGAATTACAACGAGTTTTCTCGTGACGTCTGTATGTACGGATGTATGTGCGTATGTATCTCGCATAATTCAAAAACGGTATGTCCTAGAAAGTTGAAATTTGGTACGTAGACTCCTAGTGGGGTCTAGTTGTGCACCTTCTCTTTTGGTTGCATTCGGGTGTTTCTAAAGGGGTCTTTTGCACCTTTTTGGGGGGAATTCATTGTTAATTTCGATGCAAACTTAAGTGGTGTTATAATTTGGCGGACACTTGGCGATATATCGGCAGTTTTTCGGTGGCCAAGTTTTGTCGCCAACTTGGCGACAAATTTGGCAATTTTTTTTTTTAAATCTGGTTTCAATATGGCCACTGTTGGTGACATTTCGAGAGTTAGAGAGAGAATCACATTAAAATTGTAATAATAGAGAAATAACATTAAATTGGTGTAAAAGGAAGTCATGTGATGCACACATCAGCTCGTGGTTTTTTTTTTTTTTTTATTTATTCGTATGAATATTGTACGAACTGCGAGAATCGGGGGGGATAAAAAATGTAAGAAAACACATTTTACAGTTGAGAAAAACTAGGAAAAATATTAACCCAAAGTAACGTTATTATGACAATGTAACAATTAAATGCATATAATAATAATTGCAACAAAAGTTATTTCTTTTAAAGAGAATTTTGGCTGTGATATGATATTTTGGATAACATTACAACATAGAGCAAAAACTGAAGCGAAAACAATTAAAGAAACGTCAGAAAAACAAAGGTAAAAACTTATGATATTTATACAAACAGATTTTAGGGGGGTTTTAAGTTTTTTTTTTTTTTGGTGCATTAATAATTTACCAAGAAAATTCTAGTAAGAAATTATTTTTGAAAGTACACTGTAAAAATAGCATAACATATGGAATACATCGTTACCTGGCTGCACAAAACTGTAGTAAATGCAATTAATTTCTGTAATTTAACGATTTTCAATCAAGCGTTTTCTACGGTTTCGCATAACCATTTCAAGTTTTGGGGGTTTAATACCAGCAGCGTGAAGGGAATTTTTCTGCAGCACATTGAAAATAATGCCATCACTCAAAAAAAAAAAAAAAGTAGGAAATAATTTATTTAAATTATCTGACAAAAAATTTCAACTTTTGCAAATTATTAGATTCAAACAATTGATGCTTGTGTCAAAAAATAGGTGCTGATCTCTTAACTATCTTTCACAAAAAAAAAAAAAAAAAAAAAAAAGAATGGAAAAAAAAACCAACTAATTTGAAAAATCCGATTTCAAATGTTCAATTAAATATGTTTAAACATTTTTAGATTCTTTTTGTTACAGCTCATTTTATATTGATGCTAATCTTATTTGCAAGAAAAATGAAAGAAAAAAACCCCCTCTACTGAAAGTTCTCTTTAGATGTGTCTTCACAGGTAATAGCTTGCCGAACCAAAGATTGAGGGTTCGGCACCTGCATATCCGTTTTCGGGCAATCGTCAGAAAAAGTGACTTTCAGTTTTTGCTCAGTGGCTAAAAAATCGGTTGAACCTCAAGTATAGGGGCTTGTGGCCAAAAGCGGATAGATTAACGAAGAACGATCGAAAATTTTAGATTTTGGCTTTCTATCGAAAAAAAAAAAGTGATTATTGCAAAGAATCACCGCATATTCATTTTTTAATAAAAACTAGTGTGGCACCCACACGGCTTTGCCCGAAGTAATAGTTACAATTACAATTACAAAATTTACGCCTGTATATTTACAAATAATGTATGGTGAATTTCTCGCCGATTGGCTTGCCCTTGTTACGGTTCCACGTTATGTTAACTTGGTAATTTGCTTGTCCATCTTATGATAATTTTGCTCGGGAAAATGTTCTTAAAATTGGAATAGAAAAAGAAACAAATCGAATTTTTGAAAAATCGCTTCGAGATGCACACCCCCATGCTACAAACTAACTTAGTGCTAAATTTCATGAAAATCGGCTGAACGGTCTAGGCGCTATGCGCGTCACAGAGATCCAGACTTTCAGCTTTATTATTAGTAACTAGTGGTACCCGCACGGCTTTGCCCGTAGTTGAAAAATTAAAAGGTCATTCGGTTCGCCGGAATATTTACAAATAATGGATGACGAATTTCTCGCCAACTGGCTATGTTCATTCGCTCTACCATTCCACGTCATGATAATTTCGTAATTTACTCGTCCATCCTTTGATCATTTTGCTCCGGAAAAAGTTCTTAAAATTGAAATAGAAAAAGAACAAAATCAAATTTTCAAAAATCGCTTCGAGGTGCACAGTCGCTTCGAGGTCGATAGTTCTGTTTCAATCTGCGTAAAAGTCTTCTCAGCATTGTTTCGCAACAAAGTTAGTGTTTGAAATGATCTAGGCGTCAGTATATTTCAATTATGTCATTTTTACGCATTCCATTTAGTTTTCGTTGTTGCAATTTTAGATCTCAGACGCGAACAAAAACGTAAAATGTCTTTAAATTTCAAAGTGCCATTCTCTATATTAAGCATATTTCGCGGGCGTAGAAAAATGCCTTTTCATAACGAAAAACTACAAAATCATAGGGGGGTGGGGGTGGAGGCCCTGAGAGGTTTTTGCACCAGCATGGGTAAATGATTACACGCACCATTTTTTTATTGAGGAAGTCGTGGGGTGTTTATTTCAGACTTTTTTATGGCATGACTAATTTCGAATCAGTAATCAGAGCCACCATCATCATTTTATCTCATCATTGGCGGGAAGGATTCACACGAATAATCGAAAAACGGCCGACGATGATAGGAGTGTAAGGAAAGACCGAAGGAACAGGAAGCGGCGGCAGAACAGATGGACGAACAGACGAAATTGTAGGAGACAGTAACACGGACCTACACTTTGAACCTTATCTTGCTCTTTTCCCGTATGAGAAAAAAAAAATTCCCTTTTTTTTCATACGTCGACCCCTCTAGCTTCCTTTTTAATCAGAGTGCAATATGTTACTGCGGTCTCGTTGTCACCTAAAGCCGTCTGTTACTGCATCAATACATTAAGAAGTTAGTTAATTTAAGTAGGTTTTGTGAGATAAATAAAATAACGAATATCAATTGAATCGTTTATTTCAGAAACCCGTCAACTAACATTTTTTTCAAAAATGACATTATTATAGATCAGCGTTTCTTAAACCGTCTTCCGCGGAACCCCAGGGTTCTACGAAGGGGTTCTATGAGACTTGCATGTTTTCATTCCACATCTCTCAAAATTTTCACTTAAAAAATCGATAAAAACGCTTTCCCAAAATTAAAAATAAATTTACTTTTACTTTCGTACACTAATCTGAGCTTTATTACCCACCAGAGTAAGCCACTATAGGAATAATTTCATTTGTCACCTGACATTGTGCCTTTAAGATTCAACTTTGAATTTTTTCCAAATTTTACACCTCTTTCGCACTTTTAAACACTTCAATTTCGAAAAAATTCCAGAAGAAACTACTGACCTCTAATATCACCAAAGATAGTTTAAAAGTGACTTCAATGTTGAAAAACTTATGGAAGGACACCCCAAATTCCCTTTCCTGCATCATTACCAAATAATGCCTGAAATTACAATTTTTGATGTAAAATTCAAATATCCTACTATTAATTTTAGCCACTCTTCCGGTATCTATGGCAGCAGTTGAAAGCACAATTTTAACATTTCACGAGTGAGGACCAATTTAAGTCAACATAACATACAGTGACATCAAAGTCTCTGATTTATAAAAAATTTAAAAAAAAAATGTTGTAAAATAAGAGACATTTTAGTTTTTAAGTTTTTAAAAACTTTTCTTTGTAAATTTTAGTGAATTATTATCACTATTGTAGGTAAAACACATCAATATTTCTTTTCCTAATCAAGAAAATAGTTTAATCAAATAACTATGCATAAATTCTGAGGTTATTTATCCCTTTTAATAATACTCAGAATGACAAATAGGCATAGGCGGCTCTTACGAGGGGGCAGGGGAGGCAATTTCCCTCTCACTTTCAACAGTGAAGGGAGCCTTTACTTTTCTAAGTTCAGAGCTAAGGGTCGGATGAAAAATGATAGCAATGATCTATTCGCGTGTTTAAAGAAAAAACCGACTTATTAAGTGCTTGTTTATGCTTTTTTCATGTAATTATTTCGTAAAAACTAAAATGGAACTTTGATCTCGGTAGGAGGGAATCTTCTCTGGCCATCTGGTCCCGCTTTTCGAGTCAGTTTCTCGAATTTTTGGAAGAAGGTCAATTCATTAATAATGACGTAAAAATTAAATTGCCCAATTTTTGAAGAAAAAAATTTAGCTTTAAGGGTGTGTCACCCACCCCCTTCCCCCCAGACCTCCTTTGACCCCCAACTTTTTTGGGGCACCAGTCGCCTATTCTAACAGGAGTGTTTTGGTGTTTATCATAATAAATAATAATTAACAATTAGCAAAAATTACCATGGTCTATAATGAAGTCCATTTAATTATCAATTTAACGGCAAATAGTTAATGTGATAGTCTATTCGAGATAAGAGCCTGGGCTTCCTCTCAAACAGAGCCTTGGCTACGCCATTGCAAACTATTGACAAAAAACTAAGGGTTTAAAGGGTTCCACTGATCAAAGAAATTAAGAAACGCTGTTATAGATTATGAACTTTAGGCAACCACCTGGTGCAAAAACATGTCAAGTATTAAGTCTTTTGGGGGGCTTTAATGGGTTTTATTTTGTCTTAAAATTTGTATTAATTGCAGAAACTAGTCAAGTGAAATCACATGGCGGCTTTCTGCAGCAAATTTCGTGTTCGTCTTGTTTCGTTTTTATAACGGTGAAACTTCTGTGAGGAGAATTCAAAAGGAAAATAGAATTTCTTTTTTAAAAATATTAACTTACAAAGAGTTTCATTACAGCAACACTGACCAAGGAAAAATGGTTACTAAGCAGTTTATTGACGGTTTAACCTCCTCAACATTCACACTCAAAAAATGTTCTACTGTTCCGAAGCTTCCAAAAAAAAAAAAAAAAATATATTGAAAATTAATTTGAATTCTGAAATTTTGAATTCAAATTATATTTTTCGCAATCACGAATTGCGACAGGACTCTACTCATTGGTTACTACCCCATTCGCTTGTTTCTAGAAACGGTTCCTGTCCCTGCTCTTGGGCGATTACGTGTGTATAGTTGTGTATGTGTAGGCTTGTGTATGTGCATAGATCTGTGTGTATGCACGCTGGCGTGTGTGTAAGTGTGTAAAGGCGCGTGTGTGTGTGTATGAGCGTGCGTGTGTGTAGGACATGGACGCCACCGACCAGGAGCAGCGGCTACCGGGAGTCACGCCTGCAGAGGACGTTGGGGTTGAAAAAGGAACCGGACATCAAGGGCGGTCAAATGAAAACAATTAGCAATCGTTATTGCTCAAAAATAGTAATAATAATAATAATAATAAAATAATGATCTGTAGTAGTTGGCGAAATATACTACTGGCTATGATTTTTTTTTTTTTTTTGATGAAATCCGTCAGTAGCCTACGACTCAAGCCGCCTGCAACATCGACGTAGTGTATGAAGATGAGTAGAATAAAAACTCAAACATTAGGCTTGGCCTATATGCATAAACGATATGTTTTATGTTGTCTCGTTTGTGTATGTGATTATTTCTTTATTTTCCATTTCTCATTTAACTGATATTGCAACTTTTCCTTTAATGTTTAATAAATTTAAACATAAAGATAAATCCTTTTTTATTTACAACCTACAACAGCTTTCAAAATCAATACTATAGGCAAAAACTTTTTTTTCAAGTAAAAAATTTTATTTTATTGCAGAAACCCGTCAAGTACAATAATTTTAAAAAATGTAAAAAAATATAATAAAATTTTAAGAAGTAATTCCAAGTTTTATTTGTTTTTGCAATACAATAAGAAACATCTTGAATTTTTTGTGCACCAAAATCTATATTAATTTTAAAATTCGGAAATTTTTTAAAGTTTTCTGAGAATTTAAAAAAGTGCACTTGACGGGTTTCTGAAATAAAAGATTCAATTAAGCACATTGGTGGTAATTATGCAATAAAAGTTAGTTATTTAAAAACTTTTCTGTTAATATTAGTAAAAAAAAAGTATTAAAATCATAACATTTTAACATTCAAGTATTAAAATGATAAATATATGAAAATATAATTCAATGTAATAAATTCAAATACAGTTGAACTCTCTTGATACGATTACGTTTAATATGAAATTATGGTTAAAACGATCATTTTGTTCATCAAGTTTCGTTTGCTATCTAATTACATTAAAAATTTCACGTATAATACGTGCATTAAATTTAAAGTCTCGGCTAAGACGAACAAATATTTCTGACCTCTTTACTTAAAATGTTCGTGCTACTGTAATTTTCTTTTTTGAAACTGTTCATCATTTTGTTAAGTAGTAGAAGTCTCATTGTGTAAAGAGAAGAAAATATTAAGTATTTTACATCTTTACTAATAATAAAGCTGAAAGTCTCTCTGTCCGGAGGATGTCTGGATGTCTGGATGTCTGTAGGATATCTGTAGGATGTCTGTAGGATGTCTGTGACGCGCATAGCGCCTAGACCGTTCGGCCACTTTTCATGAAATTTGGCACAAAGTTAGTATGTAGCATGGGGGTATGCACCTCGAAGCGATTTTTTGAAAATTCGATTTTGTTCTTTTTCTATTCCAATTTTAAGAAAAAAAAATATCATAAGATGGACGAATAAATTACGAAATTATCATAACGTGGAACCGTAACATGGGCACAAGCCAATCGGCGAGATACGAAATTATCATAACGTGGAACCGTAACGTGGGCGCACAAGCCAATTGGCGAGAAAATTCACTACACATCATTTGTAAATATACAAGCGAACCAAAAGACCTTTTAATTTGCTATTACGGGCGAAGCCGTGCGGGTACCACTAGTAGAAAATAAAGCCCGTTCATTTGTTTATCTGTGAACATTTCAATTCACTCGGAGATGAAACTGTTCATCTTTCATCGTGGATTGCAACCTATTCCACGATTGTCGATTATCCTTTTTCAATATTCTCCAAAAACATTCATTTATAAGAAATAGGTGATTTTTTTTTCTGAATGTGCAAATAGTTAGATTACAATGTGTGTAATTGTAGGAATGTTTTTTAAATATAGGTAAGCATTTCTTCGTTTTTTCATAGTGTCACTCATTCACGGTTGTTACGAATAACGGTTAATACGAACAAATTTGTAGATTTTTGACGTTTCGTATTAATCGAGTTCAACTGTATAAAGAAGTAATTATATTCGCATCCATTTTTACTTCTTACATATATTTATATAGATTTATATGTGTTAATATAATCTCTCCCTTCTTCTATGTAGGATAGCAAATACTAGCCAAGATCGCGATTTTATCGTCATCAGAAAGCCTGACTGATGATAAAGTGTTAATAACAAGCAGTTTGTTATCAGCAAGTAAAAGTGTAGCGACAGTGTTATCACAAGAGTCTTATCAAAATTGCCTGATCTTATTCTACAACTAGTAATACCCGCACGGCTTTGCCCGTAATAGAAAAATTAAAAGGTCTTTTGGTTCGCCTGTATATTTACAAATAATGTATGGTGAATTTTCTCGCCAATTGCCCTGTACCCATGCTACGGTTCCACGTTATAATAATTTCGTATCTCGCCAATTGGCTTGTGCCTATGTTACGGTTCCACGTTATGATAATTTCGTAATTTACTCGTCCATCTTATGATAGTTTTGTTCTTAAAATTTGAATAGAAAAAGAACCACATCGAATTTTCGAAACATCGCTTCGAGGTGCACACCCCCATGCTACAAACTAACTTTGTGCCAAATTTCATGAAAATCGGCTGAACGGTCTAGGCGCTATGTTCGTCACAAAGATCCTGACAGACAGACAGAGATCCTGACAGACAGAGAGACTTTCAGCTTTATTATTAGTAAAGATAAAGATAAATTTTGTTCCTTCATAGTTCACTGTAGTCTACTAGCATAAAAAAAAAGCTGATACATTTTCTATGAAGCCTAATTTATGTAGTTGACGAATTTAAAAAGAAAAATGTCGTTGCGTACCGTATTTTTTTCCTCTGCAGTGATTTGATAATTAAAAAAAAATCAGATTTTAGCCTAATAAGGTCATGAATGGCCTCATTTGGATTCCGGTGTTCTTATTAAGATACCGAAGGGTCGGATGGAGGATATATATGATCTTGTGCTTCATATGCTGCACATTTGTGCTCGAACTGCGTACAAGAGTGACCAAAAAGCAGAAAAATTACGATTTATCAGCCTTACCATTGAAGTAAATATGGAATTGTCGATATCGTTTTTGTATTTATTAAATTCTTTATTTTTGTACCAAAAATAAAGAACATTTCAAATTTTTATAAAAGTTGGATAGCACTTTCTGGCGTTTTTCAGAGTTGCTCTTATTGGGAACCCGTGTTCCTTGTAAAACCAATTCGACTTTCTTTGTAATAACTGCAGCAAAATGTAATTGAAAAACGTTTTCTTATAAGTCATCAGATAAATGTACAAAATTTGGAGCCAATGGGATCATAAATGAACAAGATATTAGGCCATGAACCTTTGGTTTGCCTTATTCGGCGCGCTTGACGTATACTAATATTAGTAATATATTAACTAATACAGATGTTTAAAAATAGTGAAATATAAAATTAGTAATCAATGGTAGTAAACAAAGAAGTGTATAATTATTATTAATTATTTTAAAGATCTTTACTAATAATAAAGCTCAAAGTCTCTCTGTCTGGAGGATGTCTGGATCTCTGTGACGAGCATAGCGCCTAGTAGACCGTTCGGCCGATTTTCATGAAATTTGGCACAAGGTTAGTTTGTAGCATGGGGGTGTGCACCTCGAAGCGATTTTTCGAAAATTCAATTTTGTTCTTTTTCTATTTCAATTTTAAGAACATTTTCCGGAGCAAAATCATCATAAGAAGGACGAGTAAATTACGAAATGATCATGATGTGGAATGGGAGAGCGAATGAACATAGCCAATTGTCGAGAAATTCGTCATCCATTATTTGTAAATATAGAGGCGAACCGAATGACCTTTTAATTTTCAACTACGGCAAAGCCGTGCGAGTACCACTAGTAGTTAATAAAGTCAATCCTAATGAATGTACAATAAGTATTGTTAATAAGTAAAAATACATTGAATTAATAAGCTAAATGATAGAAATTATACTATAGTAAAATATAATTATCATTAAAGCACATAACTAATACATTACGGTACATAATCTTATTTAGGCCTATAGGGATTTAAAACGATATTCAAGCAATAATAAACAGTTGTTAATTCGTATTGAGTTACATAATGTTATTTAGTTACATAAAGTTTTTAAAGGTATAATTGAACTTTTTGCTTCGATCGTAATTTTCATTCCTTTTATCCCCTAAAACATTCTTCCCTCTTTCTGAAAAAACTCTTTTGAATCCGTTTTTGGCAGATTAAACGTATCACAATCAAGGGTGTTTTATTTCTTCGAGAATATAACCGTAAATTAATTTCGATACAAGGGTAAAATCATTTTAAAGAATTGCAATTAATTTCTATGGAGGGAAAAAGAAGTGTACTCCAAGTAATCATTATTTCAACCATTATGGCAAGTAGTCTCTTCACGAGCTATCAAAACCAAAAAAAAAAAAAAATCATTCAATTCATTTTATTGTAATTCATTTTAAGAGAGTCATTCCGTACATTTTACGCAACTAACAGAAGCACAAATTATACATATTGCTTAACAATCTTTGTTATAGTCCTAGGAAGCTCTTTTTTTGAGCAGTCACATTGCTTATTGTTCTCACTTGACTGTCCTTGTTGTTAGGCTGATTTTATTTTCCCCCCGCCACCCTCAGAGCACCACCGTCGACCGGCTCCTCTCGATGCTGCTCCTCTAGCGAAAACCGTCTCCAGGTTGCGTCCATATCCTACACACACACGCATGCAAACATACACCTACACACACACCACCACGCACACACACACACCTACACACACACACCACCACACACACACACCACACACACACACCTACACATAGGTCTACATATACACGCTCGTGATTGCGAAAAACATAATTTGAATTCAAAATGTCAAAATTCAATTTTTTTATATATATATATATAGGCGACAGTTTGTCTCAACCTTTTGCATGTAGAGTAGAGATCGTGGGTTTTTTATTTCCAGTTTTTCATTATTATTATTTTTTTTTTTTTTGACAATCGTTTAAAAAAAGATATCTTCCAAATTTTGCCTTCGGTTCTAAAATTTCTCTGGAAGTGTTCAAAGGTACAAAGTTGAAATGAAAAGTTCACCTGAAAGCTTTTCAAAACAGAAATTTTTTCTTCCAAAAAAAGTGACCCAGTACAACAAAATGCCTTTTCTGACAAATAATTCACACCTATTTCATCCAGGAAAGTGCTAACTTTTCCCGTTTGAAAGTTTGCGAGTGCAAACCAAGGACACTGCAATACCGTTGTTACTAAGAATGCATTTAAACTCATACGTCCTTCCTGCCATTCAGGTAGCTTCTGTGAGCTATGACACAACATGTTGACATATGAGACAGTGAGAAGCAAAGGGATGTAAGTGGACATTTTCAAGTTTTGAGTAAAACGCATTTAAAGATAGCATTCTAGGTAGGTTTTCATTGAATTTTTTTTCTCTAAATCATGCTATACAGCAGCACCTACACTAGACGTTAAATCCCGGTTATCACTAATTTGCCATTTCAACTGCGCTTGCGCGCGGACTTAGCTTTTTGGGCTTTCTGTTTTAAGATTCAGTGTTGCTTGTTTATATTTAGGCTGAGCGAGAGTCCCACCAAATTAATGAATGCGATTAGAATATTTTCACAGCGATTTCGTGATATATTATATGACACTACGGATATGAATAACTGATAATCTTTATAATGATAAGAGAAAAATGACACTTCAATATTTATTAGTTTGGAAATATTTAGTTAACATAAATGTAAAACACGTTGGTACTTCAAAAATGATTGGAATATTAGTACAGAAATCCGTCTTTTGCGGATATTTTACGTTAGGCGTAAACAACTTAGTATTATACATTTTTATTAAAGTTGAGGGTTCGGCTTTGTATTAGCAGTGATGCTGCAATTCTATTACGCTCTTCTGAGGTTAAAAATTTGGTCCTGAAAAGGAACAGACAAATCAGACACCGAATCCATTAATAATTAAGACGCAAAATTCAATCTTTACCGAGGCCTAAAAACTAAATCAGAAAAAACTTTGTGATTTCTAATTTTATCTGTTGCCATCTCATATTTATTACCAAACTTAAAATGTTTGTAATTAATTTTAGCAAGATTTTTGAAATCAGCCAAGTCCGTGCGCAAGCGCAGTTGAAATGGCAAATTTGTGATAACCGGGATTTAACGTCGAGTCAGCACCTACCAGGGCTACTAGTACTATAGCTTGCCCCAAGACAGAGAAGAGTTTCACCTACCAATGTGTACTGGTTATCTCCAAATTTTTAATTTTGCCACTACATCCCTTTGCTTCTCACTGCCTCATATGACAACATTGCTTGGATTAGATTATGGCATATCGCTGTTTCTTCTACCTGTAGCACGACCACACCATGCTGGTTGTTGAGATTTTCTTTTTCTTTTCTTTTCCCCTCGCCGAAGAAGAATTCTATTCCGAGGAACGCTTCTCAGGAATCAAAGAAGATTCAGTTCTCGGAGGCGAAATTGAAAATTTCGGATTTCAGCTTCGAAGCAATAACCGAGATGAATTCTTTTCAAATCAATTCTCGGACAGTAAAGTCCGCGGATAAAAGAAAATCTCCTTTATTTGTGAAGTTTCGTTTTATTGCTGGTCATAAGAATATATTTACGGTTTTTTTTCTGACATTTCTTTCCTCTAAAAATCTTTCTTAATTTATTGTGAAATGTTTAGTTTGAAACTCTTGAGAATGTCTCATTTTCATAAAGCTGTTTTTCGAAGTTACAGCAAAAATCGAAAGTATCCTTTTCAGTTATGAAACTAATTATTTGCGATAATTTTTCCACAGGAAGTGTCCTAAAAAGTGAGAGGCGCCCATAGAGCCTCATCTATCGAATTTGTAATGCTTTACACAGACTGAACTTTAACATTTTATTTTTGTCCGACTACCCCATCTGCGTCTGGATAATAAGAACAGAGAACGAGTACACATCGCAGTGAGTTATCAGTTCGTTGTTTCTTTACAACAGAACTTCATTTCACTGCTTTATATAAGTAATTAGTGGTACCCGCACAGCTTTGCCCGTAGCAGAAAATTAAAAGGTCATTTGGTTCGCCTATATATTTACAAATAATGGATGATGAATTTCTCGCCAATTTGCTGTGGCTATTTGTTCGCCTATATTACGGTTCCACGTTATGATAATTTCGTAATTTAATCGCCCACGTTATGGTAATTTGCTCGGTAAAATGTTCTTAAAATTAGAGTATAAAAAGAACAAAATCGAATTTTTGAAAAATCGATTCGAGGTGCACACCCCCATGATACAAACTAATTTTGTGTCAAATTTCATGAAAATCGGCCGAACGGTTTAGGCGCTGTGAGCGTCACAGAGATCCCGATATCCAGACAGAGAGACTTAGAGCTTTATTATTAGTAAAGATTACAAGAAATACAGGGGATGCGACGGCGTATTGGCATATAGACAACCTTTACTTTGCTGGAAACCATGTAAAAAGTTGGAGACTGCTGATTGATTACCACGTAAAAACATCATCCATCTCCTTTATTGCTTGTTTTAATTATTGTTTCGTTTCGAAATTCGTTATTGCTCTATTTCGGTGATTTTCCAGACATTATCAATGGCAGGGGGAGGGGGAGAATTATAAACGTTCAAACGTGAATTCAAAACTTCTGAGGAACGAAATTTGATCACATTGTTTGATGGGGGGCTGGTCAATCAGGAACCCCAAAATTATTTAAAAGGTCCTCAGCTGAATAAAGATTGTCTATATGCTTCCGAATGCGTATATAAACCATGATATACTCTATAACTTTTTTTTATATAATTTACTAGCAAAAATACCCAGCGTTGCCTGGGTTAGCAATAATTATCAGAAACAATCGTTACTTGCATTTGTTTTCTGTTTTAAGTGAAAGAACTTAAAACACACCTTTTTGACATGATTTAAAATCTAGCTTCCTCCTTACTCATAAAACTAAAGTAGCAGTAAGAAAAAGAGCAAAATAGTATTCATTTAGAAACAAAAACACAAAATTTAAGCGTATACAAATTTGAAGAATTTCCGAAATATGAAAATGAACTTCAAATGTTTAAAAAGATTTATCAGTTAATACTTATTTTTTTTACATTGAGTCTTACCTTCTCTAAATGTCTATTGAAGAACGAACTGTTTAAAAAAATGTAGCCGCGCGCCCGTGATCCCCTTAAACTTGCTTTAGTTATTTTGGAAAATCTCAATTATTGTGAGTTCCAGGTGCGATTTAAAATATTACCGAATTTGCGGGAATCGTTTTGGGATACCTTGGATAATGCTCCCCCTCCTTACTTTGTAAAACGGTATGTTACTAATTTTTGTTAAAGAGATAGTGTGGCCATATGCTAAGATACTTTTGGTCACCATAAAATGGCGCTAAACAATTTCATCCATAATGTTTCCAAAATAAGTAGTAAAATTTGGCGATGGTTTGAATTTGTGCACAAAGTCACATTAATGGAAGTTTTTGTGCTGTTTATGGATTTACCTAATTTAGTTGCTGGATTATTTTACAGTAAAAAACGTTTTTAAAGATTCTTTGATTGACGATAAGACCGTGACAGTTGAAAAAACTGCCAAATGCATCCGCTACTGAAATCTTTCTGCATAAATTTTGGCAAGGTTTCTGCTGTTAGATTGGATAATGATTAAAAAATCCAATCAGCACAAATAATTTTAAAAAAAAAACATTTATTACACTAAAGTTCCGTTTAAATGGAAAATAATCAACCAAATATATAGTTGTTATTAGTCAATCTTGGGAAAAAAACGTTACTTTAAGATTTGACTTGAGAAAAGCCTCAAACAGTCAGACGAAACACAAAAACATTCAACAATTCTAACTGTGAACTGGGAGTTGAGATGATACACTAAATAATGAATTGGGTTGAGGAAAACCTTCGAACATGGAACAAAAAAAGCCCATAACTCGTTTTTCATACTACAACTTAGAACTTTCTAACAGATGCCATCTTCAGCAGAAAAATAAGCGCTTTCGATGGACATATAATTTTAATATGTGCACGTATTTTTTAACCGTCATATTGGGGCATTTATGCGAAAATTTGGACAAGTTAGAATAAAAAAGGAACTATCAATCGGATTTTTATCGAACTGGTCTACAAACCTCCCCAGTACCAAAAAGAAAAAACGGTGAAAGTTTCAGCCAAATCTGCCAGGTAGTTTCTGAGATCTTAGGGAACAAATTTACCAAAGTCCATTTTTATATATATAGATGTTCAGGGGAAACGAATGAAGAATTACTTTAAAAGATAATTAAATTAATTTTATAACTTTGTAAGGGGCATATGCCCCCTAAAATCTGCTAATGCCCTTTCATGGTGTTATGAGTATCTGAAAATGAAATAGCGTTTAAGTGTTCGTCTACTGTTCATACTACCCTACAAAGCTGCTAGTACTTAAAGCACTAGGCCACCATTCTCCAGGCATTTCGTCCTAGCCTTTCCACGGCCGAAAATGATTGGGTAATTTATTTTGTCAGTCGGTCGCTGGCGCAATAAATCACAGCCGTCCAGGTGTTCCCATAAATCTTCTATTTAACCCTTTCGCCCCAGTAGATGTTCCGTGACCCACAAATCAAAGTAATCTCCCAAAACGGGCATTGCTTCATGCTTTTTCTGTTAGTCAAAATGAACTGCTCTGTTATGCTACATGCACACCATCTTGACTTATTTACTCGTTCGAAGCACCTTTGATGCACCCCACTTGTATATTAATACAGTAGAATACCTTTATAACGCCGACCTGTATAACGCAATTCTCTATAAACCGCACAACTTTTCAGAAGTAAACAATAGGTTTTGAAGTTTAAAAAATCCCTCTGTTTTGCCTTGCAAACATAAAAATTGTTAGGAAAATTAAATTTTGAATCAGTTTTTCATCTTTTCATCTTAATTCAAAGCTTTTAAATGAAAATTATATTCACAGTAAAATGAAAATACCAGATGGTTCTTGAAAATGCAGCTGTTATGCAAACCATGAAGCTAGCAGAAATGCAGGATATTTCACTTTCTTGTAATGAAGAAACATATTTATTTGTGAATGACTCATTGTATAATTAGTACTTTAATACTCACTACAGATAAAACTCATTCTGAAGTGCTAATCTTATATTCTGAATATTAGTTTCAAAATTTGTGAAATCTTTACTAATAATAAAGCTGAAAGTCTCTCTGTCCGGAGGATGTCTGGATGTCTGCGCCTAGACCGTTCGGCCGATTTTCATGAAATTTGGCACAAAGTTAGTTTGTAGCATGGGGGTGTGCACCTCGAAGCGATTTTTCGAAAATTCGATTTTGTTCTTTTTCTATTCCAATTTTAAACCCATTTTTCACAGAAATTTAATAAAATGGGAAAGAATTTGTTCTGAAAATTACTTTTCTTTTCTTTACTTCTTTATCTTTCTTCTTTTCCTTTCTTCTTCTTTACTAATAATAAAGCTGAAAGTCTCTCTGTCCGGAGGATGTCTGTGACGCGCATAGCGCCTAGACCGTTCGGCCGATTTTCATGACATTTGGCACAAAGTTAGTATGTAGCATGGGGGCATCTCGAAGCGATTTTTCGAAAATTCGATGTGGTTCTTTTTCTATTCCAATTTTAAGAAAAAAAAATATCATAAGATGGACGAGTAAATTACGAACTTATCATAACGTGGAACCGTAACATGGGCACAAGCCAATTGGCGAGATACGAATTTATCATAACTTGGAACCGTAAGATGGGTACAAGCCAACTGGCGAGAAAATTCACCATACATTATTTGTAAATATAGAGGCGAACCAAAAGACCTTTTAATTTTTCTATTACGGGCAAAGTCGTGCGGGTATCACTAGTGACCTATATAACGCCAAAACCTGTACAACGCAAAAGCTCTGGTCCCAAGGTGTGCGTTATATTGGTCTTCTACTGTAGTAATATTGTATTCATTGGCATAAAACTGAAAGAAAACTTCCAAGGTATCGCAAAAGTTATGACTGACTTGGTAATCTAATTATTTAATCACAATAACAGTAGGATAGACTGATGCACGTTTACGAGGATTTTTTTCAATGAATTTTCTAATTTTTATGTTTTAATATGGAGAATTTTAGACATTGTGGTTTTATGAAGCAGTTAATGAAGTCGAAATTTGTATATTCAGTTGTTGCTCAGTTTGCGTTTTTAATCGTTAAAAAAGTTGTTTTTAAGTCCAAGTATGTTGCGCATCGAGTGGGGCACGTATACGCATGTTAAAACTGATTAAAAAATTATTTCCTTTCGCCTGCTTGTCATGGGATCACGTTTAGATATCTAAGACATTGAACACAGTCTTGTGTTCTTTTTACTTTCTTCTACATCTAATATAGAAGACAGTATTGGATTCGGGCAAATTTTTGAATTTCGAATTTTGACGGATTCGGACGTTTTGAGGTGTGCTGAGTCCATTTCGACCATTTTTGGAAAATGTCTGTGTGTGTGTCCGTGTGTGTGTGTGTGTGTCACGTATAGGTATGTGTGTCACGTATGTGTGTGACCAGTTTTTTGTGACCGCTCTACAGCAAAAACTACCGCATGAAATTGAACGAAATTCGGTACACATATGTACCCCTATGTGAACTTGTGCCCTTTGGTTTTTGGTGCGAATTCCTCCAAGGGGGGTGGAGCAATGAGGCGTTTCTTGAGTTATGCGTGTCTGCTATTCCCCAGGAAGTAACTAGCGGAATCAAACAAAATTTGGTCCATATATTGCCCCTAACAGGTACAGGCGTTGATTTAATTTTGGTGTCAATAGATCAAACGGGGGTTGAGCTATAAAACGTTTCTTGTCGTCAATGAGGTTGTTTCCATCAGTCAAAAGTACTACTTTTAGTCACCGAAATTGATAGAATAAGCAAAAAAAAAAAAAAATAAATAAAAAAAAAAAATAAATAAATAAATAAATAAATAAAAAATAAAAAAAAAATAAATTAATTAATTTGAATTTTGTCATCTGGAATTCAAATTATGCTTTTCGCAATCACGAGTGTGTGTGTATATGTAGGCGTGTGTGTTTGTGTGTGAGGGGAATGTGTGTTTGTGTGTAGGGGGTATGTGTGTTTGTGTGTAGGGGGTATGTGTATGTGTGTAGGCATATGTGTTTGTGTCTGTGTGCAGGCATGAGTGTGTGGGTAGTTGTGTGTATGTGTGTAGGTGTGTGTGGGGAGGATATGTGTATGTGTGTGTAGGCATATGTGTTTGTGTCTGTGTGCAGGCATGAGTGTGTGGGTAGTTGTGTGTATGTATGTGTAGGTGTGTGTGTGTTTGTGTATGCGTTTAGATGTGTGTAGGTGTATGTATGTTTGTAGGTGTATGTATGTGTGTAGCTGTATGTATGTGTGTGTAGGTGTATATATGTATATGTGTGTAGGTGCGTGTGTTTATGCGTGTAAGTGTAGGACATTGACGAAACCTGGAGACGGTTTTCGCTAGAGGTGCAGGGTCGTGAGGAGCCGGTCGACGGTGATGCTGCGGAGGGTGCTGGTGGGAAAACAAAATTATAGGAACGCCAAAAACAGTCAAGTGAGAACAATAAGCAATCGTGATTGCTCAATAATAATAATAACATGGACCCAGAAAATACTTTAATTTTCCCAACAGCTATTTTTTGAATAATTTTTTTAAATGTCCGACTTTTCAAACAAGGCGTGGTCTTTATGACGTCACAAATGGTGCACTTTGGCGCATGTTTTTTCCGCGTTATGATAATCAAAAAGTGAATTAAATTGCGCTCTACGCTTGCTATCAACCATATCGTTGCAAATACACGTGAGTAAAGTTGCGAATTAAACATTTTGCTCTGTGAGTGGAAACAGTAAATGGCATTTTATCATTTGTGTTGTCATCGGCAAAAGCGCAAACAATGAAAGCTCACCGATTACAGTATTTTTTTTTTAATATTAAACTTAAACAAATTATTTAAAAAATGGCCGGATCCTATGTTTTTAAGCATGCTCTTTCAGAAAAAAATACTTTTAACCTTTTGGAAACGACCCCATTGTGACTGCTATGTCTCAAGAAATAATGAACGGAATCAAACAAAATGTATCAACAAATAGCCCTTAGAGGGTGTAAGAGCTGATTCTATTTTGGTGTCAACAGCTGAAAAATGGGTGGTGCACTCGAACGCTCTTTTTTTTCCACTATGAGTGCCATATCTCAAGAAGTAATGCTACGTTCTGGATGAAATTTGGAATAAATGTGAATACATATGTAAACAGGAGTTGGTTCAATTTTGGCGCCAATCGCTTCATGGGGGAGCTGATTTTTTTACTTCCTTTTACAAAAAAGGAAGTATTGTATTCGCGAAAAAATTTTCACTCAAAAATCGAACTTAATTTCCATTTTGCTCACCCCCGAATGAATGTTGAGTTTTTTTTTTTTCGACCCGACCACACGTTCATATATATATATATATATATATATATATATATATATATATATATATATATATATATATATATATATATATACCTAAGAACGTACAGACGCCCGAAATATCCATTTTGACGATTCCCGAATTAATTACAACGAGTTTTCTCATGACGTCTGTATATACATATGTATGTGCGTATGTATGTCGCATAACTCAAGAACGGTGTGTCCTAGAAAGTTGAAATTTGGTACGAAGACTCCTAGTGGGGTCTAGTTGTGCACCTCCCCTTTTGGTTGCATTCGGGTAACGTAAACTGAGTTGGTTTAGATTTAAAGGCTAATTTCGCGTTTAGTTAAATTTATGTTCAACTCAGGTGGGTTGTCAGTTACGTTACGTAGTAGCTTATAGGAGGCTCTGACTTCAAAAGGTTATTCAAAATAAAGAGATCGCATATAACTAGTTAGGTATTAAAATAATTCATTGTATGGTATTTAAAATCAGTGTTTATTTTATAATTCGGTGTTCAGTTTAGTTGATTTTTGTAGTGGAATTGTAAAATAGATTTGATTTATACGTTTGGGTAGGAAAGCGTATATAAGTATGACCCGTTATTTTTTACTTTTTAGTTCCTTTTTGTTTTTTGAAGTCGGTTCTTTTTTTATTTGAAAATAATTTATTACAGAGTGTATTAACTTTTCTCTGTCGCAGGCTTAGGCTTCATACTTTTTTTCTTTGCTGTCTTCTAATTCCGCTTCAATAGAAACTTCAGTAGGAAGGGAGCTTTATATTAAAGATTAACGTTCTTCGTTCTTCTGAGGGGATAGAGTGGAGCAAAGTTCAAAAGTATCATTTGGAACAAGTTGAGGAAACTCACGGGAGTACTCCCCCCTAAGATATTTAAAAGATCATCAAAACCAATATTTTTTCTAAAGGTTTGTTTTGTAACTTTTTCACTTATTTTTCGGCGTAAGACATTATTTATTACTAGAATATCGCCCGTCAAGATATGAAGGGCGAAAATTGCTTCTACATTTGAAGGAAGCAATTGCCTGTTTGATGATATTTTGATAGTAGAAATTTTAACCCTAACTCCAGTGGATGAGCCCGAACCTCCAGTAGATAGCGTTCATTATTGACCATTTTTTCGATTCTTCATTCTCATAAAATCAGTCTTACCAGTAAAGCAGTTAAGTTACCGGATCTAGTTCAGCCTTGTCACTAAAAAAGCCTTTCCCTGCATAATAAACATTACCAAAACATACTATCAAATTGTCATGCCGTGGCGCGAGTTTCATTGTTGATGACGCCAGGAGCGTTACTCGATCATTAGCTATCATATACATGAGGATTAAAGGAATAAATGAGTAAATTTACAAAATCAAACAAAGACAAAGTTGGACTGAAATTTTAAACCGCATAAGAAAATGAATAATATCTCGCCGTTCTATCTCCCTTATTGTGAAAGAGCAATGAATTACACCGATCAGATAATAGGGAAGTTTTTGATTTTTCAATTTTATTTTATATTACATGTATGAACATCATAGGTGAAAATTTTTTTTTTGATACGATAAGTAGTTTTTTTTTAAATTAATTTTTAATGTTCAAGCGCTAATGACGTCAAATGGCACAGGAAGTGACGTCATGCGCTCTTCCGCCGCGGAAGAAGCCGAAGGACGAGCAGTTGACTTCGAAGACGAAACGTAAGGCTTACCTCCTCGCATTTAACTCCTCGCGTTTCTGGAACATTAAACCTCTCATCCTCTCGGAAATATTCGAATACCATCATTGATGTTACTTGAGGAAGATTATTAGATTGTGCTTTACGAATCCGGCCCCCATAGTGTGTTCAAAAGGATTATCGAATTTCTAAGAAATAAAAATATCAGCGCGCTCAAAATGTCCGTAGCGAAAACAGGAGATCTTCGGCGGAAGGCTGCCCATTAGTGCCCTGTGACGTTAGCTCGTGACGTTTCAGAAGAGCGCACTTTTGCGCGTGGATTCTTAAAAATTCATTAAAAATCAATCACGGTGTTTTAAAATTCGGCGATGGTGAATTTTTTAGTTTTGAGGGTCAATTAACAATATCCAATAGTCAAAATATGAACATTTAATAGGTTGCAACTTCCCTATTCAGAAATTAACATTGGAAGATGAAGTAATGCAGTGTGCGAGGAAAAAAAAAAAAAAAACATTTCTTCGGAATTGCACGATTACTTTCCAACCTCTGTGCATTAAATAAATATTAAATGAAGTGACTTTGTGACCTTCGAACGTTTCGCATATGCGGGGAAAATACCATGATACGAATACAGCATATATAATGAGTAAAAATACATGTTTAATGTATCATTAAGGGAGAGTACATTTCATGAAAGGTCGGGATTTTCGGCATTAAAACGAGGGAGTAAAAAAAAAAAAAAATGAAAGCCACTTTTTGTCGTCTTTAGTTTGGAAGTCATACTTATTTAGGAAAGAGATTTTCCCCTCATAATTGCATTCCTCCTTCATGTTTGCTTGAGGGAGGGGGTTTCCCGGCACCCTAAAACTGTTTGGGGGGTACTCCAGCACCGCAGCATCCCGGATTCGACGCTCCTGATTATTTATTATTGCCACGCAATTCAATTTACGAAAAGCAAAGTTGTGCTCTCCTGCCATGCACGATTAAAAAAATAAATTCATAAAAATCAAGTGAAACGAAAAGAAATACAGGATGTCCCGACTATTGTTCGAATATTTTCGAATGCAAAAATGAAGGAAAAAAAGTAATAAATGAATAAAATTGTATTGCTTTTGTATTTTCAAATCATAATTTTCAAATCATTTCAATTTTACATTAGAAAAATGTCTTCATCAAACAACTTTCTCAAGAGATGGCGCCACGTAGACGTGATTAATTTAATGTTGAGTATGATATATACAAGTATATGTTTTTGATTCTTAAAGCTTAAACAACAACTATCCAAAAACTGATCATAGTTCATTTTCTTCTAGCAAAAAGTAAAATTCTTTTACGAAGCACATTAAATTTGCATCGCTTTCGATATGCAATTTTTGCTTTGAAAACTGAAATCGACAGAGGTTCACCTCCCTCCATTCAAAAAAAAAAAAAGGAAAAAGAACCTCAAAAATACCACAATGGTGTAATCTGCAGCATGATCAACCCCGCCGTTCCCCTCTTCTCGTGAGTTTCGCTTCTGTATAAAAAGGCGTATAAAATTTCTTTTTTTTTTTTTTTTTTTTTTTTTTTTAGGAAGAAATAAAGGATTTAAAATTTACCCTTTTACTGTGCTGCTGCCATCTATTGATGAGTTGTTTTAACTTTAAAAATCTAATAATTTTGGCAAAAATGTTTTCTTTCCTTTAATAAAGTTCCACTCCCTACAAGTGAAAGATGCAATAAGATTAATATTTTTTTCAACTTCATCATTTAAGTGAAATATGTAAATAATATTTGTTTGAAAATGTAAAAAGTGAATGTACTTATATGCTCAAAAGTTCAATGTTTTTTGAGCATTTTATTTTTTTAAAGGTATGCACTCATTTAGACGAATGAAGAAGTGCATTTTTGAAATATGACGACAGATTCTACGATCAAAATCAAAGGTAAAAATGTTGTACTTTTAATGCCTTTTGTAGTCTTCATTTTTACATTATTTCCGGTCAATAGATTCTCGGGCTTGTTTAAATGTTATGGTGAATAGCTTCTCTTCGAAGATATTTGAGGGTCCAAAAAACTAGATACCCTTTATAGCTACATATGGAACATATTTCAATATGGAACTTTAACTCAAAGGCATATGCAATTCGTAATTAACGTCTTTAAATTTTAATTACTAGATTTTAGGTTTTATTTTTTAAAGAATTGGTTAGTTTAGAGAGATCACGCTCAGTAAAATACTAACAGCCATTTAAAAATTGTTTGAAAAAAAATCGTTCATTTCGCTCAGTTACACTTGACTTCAATGATCTGAATAATTTTCAAAACCGAATTTTTAATTTTGTTATTTGTATAGATGCATTGCTTGGGTTGTGCGCTTCGATATTTGCCTTTTGTGTTTTGTAAAAAAAGAATAAAATTAATTATTTAGAAAAGTTTAATTATAAAAAAATATTAAAAATATTGTTAATATAAATTTTATAATAATGTGAAATTTTAAGTTTTAATTTTCGCAATTGAAACACTTTTTGCTTTTGAACACTTGAATGAGCGAATGAGCTTAGTGCCCAATTTGAAGCCATCTATAGGTTGTGGCGCCATCTCTTGAGAGCTGGCTCTATTTTTGCTCATATATTTTGTTTTTGTCAATTAAAGGATTTTAAAGGATTTAAAACCAGGGGCGGAGCTAAGGGGGGGGGGGTTTGGGGACAAAACCCCCCCCCCCGAAAAGTTAGTCTCCAAAAAAAAAGAGAGAAAAAGAAGAGAGAAGAGAAAGAAAAAAAAGAAGAAAAGGAAAAAATTCCAAGCAAGTACACACACACACACACACACACACACATATATATATATA
Organism: Uloborus diversus; assembly: GCF_026930045.1. Classification (NCBI taxonomy): domain Eukaryota; kingdom Metazoa; phylum Arthropoda; class Arachnida; order Araneae; family Uloboridae; genus Uloborus; species Uloborus diversus. The sequence goes on from NC_072734.1 coordinate 10,932,888, forward strand.
TATATATATATATATATATATATATATATATATATATATATATATATATATATATATATATATATATATATATATATATATATATATATATATATATATATATACATATATATATACATATATATATAAAAGAAGTAACCCCCCCCCCCCGAAAGTCGGGTCTAGCTACGCCACTGTTTAAAACAGTACATTAAAAAAGAAAAAAAAATTATGTATATATATATATATATATATACATACATTAGGGTGGTCCTTATTTATATGGGAAATTTTTTTTTTCGGAATTCAATAAGTGACGTCCCCTAGTTTTGTGACACTATAATAAAAAGCAATTGGTGCAAAATTTGAACTCGATCGGTCAATCGGTCAATAATAACAGGTGCCCCTAGGACGTTGAACTTTAACACTTTTGATAATTTCCTCACAAATCTTCGAGTTTTTACTTCAGACCCCGTACATCGTTTCTCCTATGTTTGCAAAATATTTTTACAGCGAGGTAGTACTAAAATTAATCTTTTTAATTACTTCGTATCGTCTAAAGATTTTACAATGAATAAGAATGAAATAGCGCTTTAGAAACTTTACCTTAATCGTATGCTTTTCTCAATGTATCTCAATCGTGTGCATTTTTTTTTCCGATAGTCTTGAACTACATGCACAGAAAATTTTCTAAATCAACACCCCCAAAGCCTGGAGAAGGCAATTTCTTGTTGTCAAAAATCATTCATTAATGGCCTAGGCCATTCATTAATGGCCTTTAGAATCCTTTGTGTCAATCTTGGTGGAAAGAAATGTTCCCCTGCCGCTTGGTTTGAAACGAGCGCGAATAGCGGTATGCCTGTCCCAAGGCCAATTGGTGTACATGTACCCTATGTAGTATGTAAAATTTTACGGAATAAAAGTGAGAGAATGGTTGGTCTGGAAGTAGGAACATCTATTGAGGTTCAAAATTACTTTAAATATGAAACCTAGGAATATCTTTACATAAAAATGAGAAAATCCGCAATTTTTTTCTTCGAAACTCAAAAAAGGGGGCCCTAGGGGCACGTGTTAATATTCATGGATTGACTTAAAATTTTGCATGGATCATTTATTTGTATAATGGAACAAATTGAGGGGGCGTCGTGTAAAATATCTACAACTTCAAAAATAAGGACCACCCTAATATATATATATATATATATATATATATATATATATATATATATATATATATATATATATATATATATATATAGCGGCGGATTTAGACAGCAGGTCCCTAAGCTGTTTTAGGTATGAACGGGCCCCTTTTTGTAGTCCAGACAACTTGTTATGTCGGTGGCAAAACAGGCCATTTTTAAGCTTCATCTTTTGCCATGTGGTTTTATTTTATTATTTTACTTCTTTTTAATTCATTCATTGTCCTTTTTTTTGATTGATTTTGAAAGAAGAAGGGCAACAGGAGCAGTGGCGGATCCAGCTGATTGTTTTGGGAGGGACCATCCGAAATTTTTGAACAAACTCCCGAGGGCCGAATTTAGCTCCATGCCGCCCCTAGGCAAATTTGAAATCTGCCGCCCCCCCCCTAAAAGAAGCAAAATATCCTTGACTCAAAAAAACGTAAAAAAGTGTTCCCCCAGATTCAAACTGTCAAACTTATGAAGAAATGATGGCGTTTCACATTCTGAGGCGCCCCGATGAAGTGATCACAGTGATCTCCCAAAAAATTTTTTACTCGGCAAATTTTGCAGACGATTTGGCAAATACCATGATCGAAAGAGATTTGACTTTCATAAGATGTGTGAAAGTAATCATTATTAAATTACAAGAAAAAATTGTCTTTGTGGAAAATGAAAGAATGCTAATATTTTACTTTCAAGAATAACAAATTAATTCAAAAAATGTGTATTATAATAGCAAATTTGCCGCCCCTGAAAAGTTTGCCGCCCTAGGCAGCTGCCTACTTTGCCTATTGAGAAATTGGGCCCTGATAACTCCCCAGAAATTTTATTAAAATTAAGTTTTAAAAACTCAATTTTCGGGGTATCGAGACATTAGGTGCGGGGATGGATTTAGGAATCTCCCTCAAAAATGTTTCAAAATTTAAATTTCCGAGTAATTTTTGAAAATTAGGAAACTAAAAACGCATTTTGTCTATTTTTGGTGATGTACGGAGAAAGGTCAGGTTTCGGGCGCTGGCCCTAAATACTTTTTGAAAATAAAGCTATTCTGTCATTATACATTGAGAAGTTGGAAGAGGAGGCTGTTCCAGCTCTTCAGCTGCCCAGCCTAAAAATGCATCTTTAGGTAATGTTTGCTTACATTAAAAAAAGTGTGAAGGTGCTTAGAATCATCCCTTCTTGGAAATATTTTACATTTGAGGCTCAAAAAATCCGATTTTTAACTATATTTATACATATTTTAGAAAGGAATGGAAGATTCGTGAGCTCCTCCAAAAAACCTTCTTTTAAAGCTATCATCGCGATATAAACTAGGAAGGGAGGGGGTCCTATCAAAACTGGTTTGTAATTGAAGTCCCCCCCCCCCAAAAAAAAATCATTGATAAGGGCTGGATAAGCTAGTTTCCGTTGACATGTTTTCCAAATAAAAGACTTAAAATGCAATTTTTTGCTACATATCAAGGCATTTGTGAAAGGGCATGGAAAAAGGGGGTTCTCCCCCTAGTTTCGAAATTAAAGCCATAAAAACGAAAATTTAGGCTCTCTTTGGTCTCGTGAGCAATAGATATACTCTGAGAACCGCAGCATTTAGAAATCGTCCAAGTGTCTGTAGTTGGAATCAAGAAATGATGTAATAGATGGAGAAAAATTTTGGAAATAAAAGTTTTGTTTTGCCGATAGGGATATAATTTATCTCCCAATTAAGGCCTATACTTCTTTTTCAGTAAAATAAATGTGTTAAATTTTGTTATCTTCTCATAATATTTTTTTCTTTTTCCTTAAAAAAATTCCTACAATCACAAGGCTTTGGGAGGGACAATGACCCCCCTCTAGATCCGCCCCTGTACAGGAGAGTGATGCAGGGACCTTCTTTAAGGGGCTGCAGAATGTCCGAAATTTTAGGGGAAAATTTTGAAAATATATGTGCATTATTCTGCATTACGAGAACATTTAAGGGATGTTTGGAACTACAAAAATATCAGGGGAAAAATGTGAGAATTATTATTATTATTATTTTAATGTCATACACTATATAACAACTTAAGATGGTTCAAAATAAAAATTGTTTTTGGTTCGACAAATCGTTGACAGTAACTGACGGAGAGGAAGACCGAGGGAAAAGAAAAGATCACGCATTGTCACATGCTCACATCTGCTTTCGGTATTAGTTAAGGTTTTGATCATCCCTCCAAACCACCGACAAACACAGCACTGCATTAAATATAAAATGATCAATAGTAAAATATGCTTTAAAAGGAATGGTGAACATTTAGAAAACATTATTTATAAAGTAGCATCTTGCCAATTCGAACAATTCATATGTTATGTACTTTATAAAAAATAAAATTGAAGCACTTTTCAAGAAACTTTAAAAACTCATTTATTTATTTACAAGGAGTCGAGAACAATTAAAATTATTCAAAACACTTTATTTGCACTTTCCAGTCTCTGAAATTTTACTGCTTGATAGTACAGTTTTACGGAATTGTTCGAACTTATTAAGAAACACCTATTTTAAGTTTAATATGTACCATAGATTTCTCTTTACATTTTTTTTTTCAAGTACAAGTAGGGCAACGGACGAAAAAGAATAGAGCTAAAGTAACATTTTTTACTCGTGCTAAACAGATCGACAGCATGCATCAGAAGTAAGATAAAACCAAGCAACAGAACAATTTCCTAAACACTGAATTCGGCATTGAATCAATAGCAAGATATGGAAACATGTGAGTCACAAAAATTTATCTCAATCAATATCAGACAGAAAAATAAGAACCATGATTTTTTACACTTTTGCTGGATGCAGCAAAGAGCTGAATATGGCATATTTTAGCTTATAGCTTATGATATTGGAGAAAGGCAGTATAGGGACCATTGCCCGAATATTTTCTGAAATTCAAGTCTTAAAAACGCGATTGTAAGACCATGTTTTGAAAAAAAGGGCCAGTAATTTTTCAAAATTAAAGCTCTAAAAACGCAGCTTGAAGCGATTTTCGATTTTGTTCGGTAATTGAAAGCTTTCCCCTGGAAAATTCGCGACATTGAAGACCTGAAATCGAAATTTCAGATGCTCCATCCAGTGCGTGTGAGACAAAGGGGGCTTCGGATGAGCAGCATTTTTCCTATTTTCAGACGAACTAGAAAAAAAAAAAAGAGAAGAAACAGGACAGGAGGGGAGGGGGGCGATTAGCTGATCAATGAACTGTAACTTTTAAATATTTTTAATTCAGTTTAGTTTATTTTGGGAAGAAATTAAGATTTTCCATAATTTTAATATTAATTTATAAAAATCACTTTATTTACCAAAGACGTATTCTTATCTTCTCATCAATAATAAAGAATACTTTTGAAAAACAGTCAACTCAGCATTCTGGAGGGGAGGGGGCACGAGCCCCGTGAGCACCCTTTCTGGTTGCGCCACTGTTCTGTTTTGACCCGTCTATTACATGGTTGTAAATTCATTCATGTGAGAGCCAGTTAAACTATTAAAGGTAAATTTCGCTTTAAGAAAAACTTGAAAAAGGAAATGCAGCAACATTTCCGCTTTTTCCCGAAAACACTCATTGTTTTGGGCATGCAATCCGAGTTTACTACCTAAATTTAGCAGACTATGATTACAGGATTTTAGTAAGCTAGGCCTATATATATTGGGGGGGGGGGGGTCATCATCATTTTGGGATCAGGTACACGGGGTCTCATCTGGGCTTCTGCTTGCGCCGATGTGGTGCAGGTTAAAAGCAGATAAACTATGGGTTGAAATTACTAATTGGTGGTTGACTACAAGGATACAGCTTTTGCATATAGTTCATTAAAATTGCATCGGTAATATACGAATTACATTTTATTATCATTTGAAAATAAGGCATAGATCATTTGAAAAACAATTTCAAAAAATCTTTTGCTTAAAAACTAAGGGGCAAAATAATAACTCTGCTCATGACTGAAAAAAAGTAAGGGGGCCACTTGCCCCCCTATGCCCCCCCTAGTTTACCCCTATGGATGCGTGTCTGAAACTCTATTTCGTTAACTTCTTCCAGGATATTTTTTTTTAAACCAAAGCTATGAGCGGTGAGCATGAGGAAAGGTTTCACCAAGATATCTTTACAATGGAACGCAGATATCAGGTTATTGGGCTGAGTTAATGCTCACCAAATACTGCTAAATTATTACAAGAGATGGTCCCTCTTTGACGTACAAAAAACATTCGAAGATGAAGCGCTTACATCAATAAGCCAAAAGCAACCACTGCTGTCCAAAAAATGAGCATTGTTTTATAAAACAGGACCTATTTAATAACATTTGTTGCACAGAATTATTCTTTTCGTTTTTAACATTACCTTTAAATCAATGTGTGGTTGCTGTGCATCTTTCTCCAATAGGCTTTTATTCATCTTAAAAACAAGAGTTAATAAAAAGAAATCCACTATCATATTAGTTTTTCTCAACCCAAAATTAGTAGGAATAGACTATTTAAAACCAGGGTGCAGACAAAAAGTTATTTTTTGTTGACTAGTGTAATCAGAAGGGGAGGCCGCAGGAATGTTAGATTGATGAATCTGCCGCGAACATGTTCTGGGCATTTTGATACATATTTCCAAGAAGTTACATAAATCTTTTACTTTTATTAAAATTGCATTAAATTCTACATTTGATTCCATCCTGTGCTTGCAAAAAAACTTCCAGAAATTCATTCTTTATGACTTTATGCGCTGGTGAACGGAAAGTAATTCGAGGTTGAGAGATTGTAATTTATTCACAATTGGCTCCAAGTAAGATACCTTGTTATAATTCTGAAAGTAATTTCAGTGCAGATTAAAGTAATTAAAATTGGACGTTTTTAATAACTCATTAATCAATCACTGAAGAAAGAATGTTTTTATTTTTGCCGAAAAAATAGTACTAAACGTACGGAAATACTAATGTCTAAGAAAAGAACTCGAGCTCACTTGCCCCCCCCCCCCCTTCTCTTGACGAGGCAATAATTTCAGTCCAATTCCGCGACAAAAACTCATGCTGCTATCTAGTGATAGAACAACGAGTTGACTTCTAATTTATTACAGTTGATTGCAAAATTAGCGGGAAAAATATTGACTGGAATTTTGTTGAAACTATTTTTCGAATACAGAAGTAGTCAATTAAGGAAGAAAGCTGTTTCAGTCCGATTCCGCGTCAAAAACTTGTGCTGCTGTTATCTGGTAGAACAACTTCTATTTTATTGTAGTTGATTGCAAAATTGACGAAAAAATATTGACTGAAATGTTTTGTTATAATTATTTTTCGAATACGGAAGTGATCAATTAGGGAAGAAAGCTCTCACTTTTTTTTACAGCGAAAAAAGGAAGACTTCCGTATAAAAAAAAAATAAAAATAGCTGTTTAAATTCGTTCGAGATTTTTATAAATCATTACAAAATTAATCTTCAATTGTGACATAAGGATATTTATAAAACAAAGAATATAAATGTATATATGTGTGTATATATGTGTGTATGTTTCCTATATACAGGGCCTGATTATTGCTGATAAGGCAAATTTTTATGCCCTAATTTTTTTCCAAAATTTTAATCCCAGGTAGGTGATGTTTGATGAAGATAGAGAATAAAGGGAATTTGGTGATTTCCCACGGAAAACTTTCAAAATCAAAAGCTTTAAGGCGCATTTTGGACTATCATCGGTAACGTTAGAGGATTCGGTGGCTCTTTGAAAAATTTTCGATATTGAAGTGTTAAAAACGCAATTATAGACCCTGTTTGGAAACGAGAGGAAAAGGGAGGAGATTTCCTCCGGAATTTTTTTCGAAACTAACTTATGCTATCCATGGGAAGGACAGGTTCGGTAGAAAGGTAGCATTTTCTAAAAGGGAAATTTTAGCCAGTAGTGCTGATGCTAAGGAAAAGGGTCATAAGTCAAAAAAAAAAAAAAAAGGGTTTAGAGACCTGCCCCGGAAATGTTTCGAAATTTAAATCTTTAAAATGCTATTTTAGGTTTCCTTTGGAGGCATTAGGGGGGGGATTTATGAATCTTCCTTCTTTAGACATGTTTTTAAATTGAAAACTTAATGATGTGATTATTGTCATTTTTTTGTAAAAAAGTTGAGGTAAAAGAGGGCGTTCAAGTAGCCTTCCTCTGATTCTTTTTTGAAATTGCATTCTTAAAAACGTATATTCGGTCACGTTAGAGGAAATATCAGGGTTTGGTAGCTGCCCCAAGAAATTTTTTGGCATTGAAGATTGAAAAACCAAATTCCAGGCTGCATGTATAAACGTTGAGGTTTATTATTTATTCAATTATTTATTTATTTTTTGGAATTGCACCTACGTCAGGGTTAATTGCATACTAAAGAAAATTCATTGCTTTTGAGTTTTAGCATTTTTTATTAACACAAATGAAGAAAAAAAAATAATAGTAAAGTAAATTTTTAAATGAAATAGATAGCTTTGGAAATTCCTAAAATTTCATGGCTTCGAGGCAAATTCAGCATTTCCCATGAAGAGAATGATCCTGGGATACGGACCCTTAACCCTTATGTTATTGTTCACCGTATTAATTGCTGATAATCATAAAAAAAAATTGTACATTGGTTCCCCACTACTTAGTTCCTTTCTTTGAGTGGAAGTTATAGGCTACAGCAGGTACGACATTGGATAAGGATTTAAAAATGTTCAATTGGCCATGTACTTTAATATTTCTTCCAGAAATTTATTTGAAACCAGTAGCTTTGGAAATTTTTTTTGCTATCTTTAATAGAGATGCTAAAAGCTTCAGAAAATTCCCCTACTCCCTTAATCGCACTGAAAGTAGCTACATATAGTACTCCCAAATTAAATATCAATAATTAATATCAGTTAAGTTCATTTATTTTCGTGAGAAATGAAAAAAAAAAGGTTTTGTAAGTGCGGGGCTCCTGCTGGCGCGAGGCGCAATTCGGCCCTTTTGCTTTAATTGGTTTAAGGCCGGCTCTGCTTAGCTTGTACGTAAATCCAGGCCTGGCCCGTGCTTGGATATGCAAAACCTAGTTTGGAATTTAACTAGAAACTCACTTCATTTTAAGCACTTTACAATTATTATTATTTAATCCATACATTTTTATTTTACATTATTACTATTATTATTCAATGGGAGGGGGATGGCACTTGTCAATATTGTCTAGGGCAGCAGAGTGGGCCCTGATTGCAACTCGACCACAATAAATTCAAGCTTGTTGCTGATGTTACGCCATCTAGGACTTCAACAAGCTACGTTGTCCAACGTTGGCAGTACATTGGCTAATGTTGCGATAACTTGCTGATGCGTCCTGAATGTCGGCACAGCTAGAGTCCTTTCATATAGGGACTCTAGGCACAGCACATGTGTTTCTGCGGTTGCAATGGTAGAATGATATCAACAGCATTCTTCACTCCCAGGCAATATTCATGTGCTTGTTGAACAATTTTTCTTCCGTTTGAGAGTGATTTGATTCTACGACTTTCCCTCATCCTCCTTTCGATATAATTTTTTAAGGCTTTCTCGTATTCTGGTTAGGTTTGGACCGCCTCCTCTTGTATGTCTTCTCTCAACATTGAATTTTCTCTTTGATTTACTTTAATTCAATTTTATTTTAATGGCTAAGGTCGTCGATTCTCTCTTCAGAACGCTTTTGAAAGCTACCTTCTTGAATCTCGTATGGAACCCCTTATTTATTCCCCTTATTATTATGAGGGCCCTTGCAACTGCGACATGGTAAATTCGCCACCTATTCCTTTTACACTGAAGTAAAGATTTATTTTCGATGCGCTGAGTGGAGATAAGCATTTATGTGTAAGTGCTCCCCGTAATTATTTCAGCAGAAAATTATCTTATCCCGATTTTTCAGATCTATATTTAAAAATCTATGGAGGATGAAAATGGAAGAGACTCTAACAAAGAGCAACATTTTTAAACGTTTTGGCACAAGATGCATTAGTTATTTATTTTTTTATTACAGTAAATTGTGACATGATTTTTTTAACTGTCAACAGTCTGTGCTTGTAAATTTCAACTGAAGAACATTTGAATCCTTCTTTTCATTCGAGATATATTCTTTTCTTTTTTTTAAATGACCTACGACATTTAAAAATAAAGATTTCTATTAAAAAAAATAAAGATTATTAGGCGTGGTTATAGGCATCGTCAACCAATGAAATGCTCCTATTACTTTGACGTACAGGTCATTGTAGCCTGTGAAACGCGTGCAGGCTGCTGTGACAGCTCTCAGGAAAGCGTGTTGCCTGATGATCAACATGGCCGCGCTTGTAAATGGATTTGTTGATCCCGTCTCGCGTCAACTAAGTGTTGGACAAAATAACTGTGATAATCAAGCTCCTACAAAGGATCACGATGCTATAAAACTATTCATTGGCCAAATACCTCGAAATTTAGAAGAAAAAGAACTCAAACCTCTGTTCGAAAATTTCGGAAAAATATACGAGCTAACGGTTCTTAAAGATAAATTCACAGGGATGCACAAAGGTAAGTTTATATTTCTTTTGTGGATAAATAAAAGTGACAATCCCTCTGATTTTACTTTTAACTACTCGAGATATCAATCATGAGTCATGGTCATCACTGCTAATCCCGGCGTACATCTGCTGTTCTGAAGTCAGCGTTCTAGCCAGCTGTTTATTTTGTTCTATCTTTTATATTTTAAGTTCTCCGTGAATGAATTCTGTTTTCTCTTTTTTCGATTACCTGTTCACATTTTGTTTAACATCGTGACACTTGTAATCTGTAACATGGCTGTCATTTATTACAACTTGGTTCCCGAATTTTAGCAAAAGGGGTCTTTTGTTTGGGGGGCCGATAGTTGTGATGGTTGATAAGTTAAAAGGATTTGTCAGACTTTTTTAATGAGTCATGGTGATTATGGCTTTACTCTTGGCAGTCAGCCAAAAGTAAAAAGCTTCGATTTTAGATCTTTTGTTAGTTTTATGAAATAATACTCTGTTTTGACAGCAAATATGGTGATTTTTAACAGTTTGTTTATTATGTTTTTTTTTCTTTGTTACCCCGACTCGTTTAATGCAAGAGATTTCGCGTATGTGAACAACACCATTCAACTTTGATAACAAAACAAAATCTTTTTTTTTTTAAAGAAAAAATGATTTGAGTAGTTATATATTTTGATTAAAATTTATTTAGGAAAATGACACAAAGGGACCACACAAAAAAAAATCAATTTTATTACAACATATTTCTGCACCAAAGTTGAATATATATTCCAATACTTATTGTGATTACAACACATTAATATGATTATTTTTATTCATATTTTATTTTTACCTAATTTTAATCTTTTGAAAATATTTTTATATAATTTTTAGAAACAGATCAAAATTACATTTATGTGAATTATGTGTTCAAAAGTTCTCAAATGTTGCATTCAAAATGCAGCATAACATCTCAAAATTGTGTCTTTCACTTTTTATTATTCCTGATATTTTTCCTTTTATATAAAATAAATTACCAGTTTTCCAAACTGTTTTGATAAAATATTTATATTGTCCATATCCCATTTTAAAGCTGTAAATCATGATCTGAATTATTTCACATACACATTAGAACCTCATTAATATGGGACCAATAGGGGATCCTGGTCATCCGAATTAATGAAAGTTAATAAAAATTAAATAAAATAACTTCTAAATTGAGCTAAGACAGACTTTTTTCTGTGCAGAACTAAGACTGCACAGAAAAAATTGAATATTGTATTTTGAATTCTAGAGAATTAAATGTAAAATTGCATTTAAGAGAAAATTGCAAAAAGAAATGGGAAAAATATATAAAACACAGTCTACAAAAATACGTAATCAAGCAAACACGTCTTTTATTTATATGAGTTGTGTACATCTAAATAGTTTTCCGCAGGGGCATTGTAAAAGTAGAGGGAGCTGGAACCAGTGGTGTAGGAACTGGGGGAGCTTGAGCTTCCCCTGGAATATTTCAGAATGGCTCTGCTCCCCCGGAAAAATTTTCACACTACAGCTTTTTGAAGAACTGTTCAAAAAATTGATTTCCTTTTTATTTGAAATTTTCTAAAAAGTTCTATCAAGCTTACATTTATTTATTTTGGTTGGAAATATTGTCAAAAGAAAAAACCTCAATCATTGGCATACCCAGAAATGACTTTTGGGGGTGCATATCATAGCTGTGTGAAAAAAAAAAAAAAAAACGCTATTTCTAGAAGTATTGTATTGTAAAAACTATAAAAAAAATGTAGGGGAAGCTGCTGTACCCACGGACAAAATTTACTGTTCAATTTTTGCTGGTCTCTGGGAATGGATAATCAATCAGGAAAATTTTCTGGCAGAATCTACAACTTATCATCTAATTTCGCAATTTTTGTCAGGTGAAAATCGCAAAGCTTTCAACTTCAAAATTTTTTTCTTAAAAGCCATCTTTTTTGTCCTAGGGTACAACACCCCGTTTACCCTGCGGACAGGTAGGCAGGTGCCTTTGTACCCTTGGATATATTAAAAAATAATATATAAATACGTCTGAGGGGAACTAAATTATACTCAATACATTTTCATAAGCCATTTGATATTGAAATACTTCAAACATCCATTGAAAATAACATTAAGTAAAATATCCAACAGAAATTAAACTGTGAAAATTTACCGAAGGTTTTTTCACTTTCCTAAATTTTTAACATCAATGAACTCTTAAAAAAAATTATTACTCTTAAGATAGTTATTGATGTTATGAATAATTAATATGTTTAAAAAAAAAAAAAAAAAAAAAAAAAAAAAAACTAGATTCATGATAGTACAAGGCTCTATGTACCTACGTAATAACTTCAATTTATATGCAAATTGGAACCTTTAACAAAATTTAAATCATTATAAAAAACTAAGTTCAGATTAAACCAACAAAAATCTAGAAAAGTCGACTTCAAATGAAAACAGGTTGGATTGATGGTCTGTAGATCCTACAACAGGTAGGGTTTACTTCAACACTATATCTTCAAGCCCTACTTCAAATTCATCATCATTCATCACGATCAAGTGCCATCGTGTGGACGAGGGCACTCGATCATACTACAAAATGTTATGTTAGTGAGATTCTGGGCCACACTTTCTCACATACATTTTCACGATTAAAAGTAGAAAAAATGATCTACAGTCCCGTTTTTTAGGCTATGATTTCGAAAAATTTCCGTAAAGCAGCTCTTGATACTCTTCTCTCTGATACCAACAAAAGAACAACGAAAATTGCATTTTTAAAACTACAATTTCGAAAAATAAGAGGGGAAGGAACCTCAGAGATAACATTGAAAAACATCTTTTAGGACTTCAATATGGAAAATCCCCCCTCCCCTTTTCTGAAAGCATTGAAGATTATCTACAATTGCGTTTTGGAAGTCCAATTTCAAAATATTGGGAAGAAGATGTACATCGATTGAGGACAATCCCTGAGTCATATCATTTTCCTTAATGTTAACAAATGATAATCGGTTTTTTTTATAATCGTATTTTTAAGGCACCAATTCTGAATAATTTCCAGGGAGTGAACTCGAACCTTTCCTTCACTTAACATCACCACAGATTGTCAAAAACTACGTTTTTAGAACTAGAAATTTGAAAATTTTCCGGGAGAGAACCTTCCGGATCCCACTATTTCCTGACCGATCCCCTTCCAAAACCAGAAGTTGTATCACCTTATTCTCCCATTACACAATGTAAATCTTTACTAATAATAAAGCTGAAAGTCTCTCTGTCTGGATCTCTCTTTGTCCGTCAGAGAACGTTCTGCAGATTTTCATGAAATTTGGCACAAAATAAGTTTGTAGCATGGGAGTGTGCACCTCGAAGTGATTTTTGGAAAATTCGATTTTTTTTCTTTTTCTATTCCAATTTTAAGAACATTTTACCGAACAAATTATTGTAACGTGGACAAGTAAATTACCAAATTATCATAACGTAGAACCGTAACATGGGCGAGCAAATTGGCGAGAAATTCACCATCCATTATTTGTAAATAATCAGGCGAACCAAATGACCTTTTAATTTTCTACTATGGGTACCACTAGTATTAAATATGATTTAAAAAATCCTGGGAAAGAGAGAGACGGAGAGAAGGATCGGCGCTAATTTCATATTTGGAGATAACCAGTATGCGTGGTAGGTGAACCTCTCCTCTATCTTGGGGCAAGAGATGATACTAGTAGCCCTGGTAGTTGCTGCTATACAGCATGATTTAGAAAAAAATTTCAATGAAAGCCTACCTAGGAACTAATCTTTAAAGGCGTTTTACTCAAAACTTGAAAATGTCCACTTGCACCCCTTTGCTTCTCACTGCCTCATATGAGAAAACATTTTTAAATGCCCGCCCCCCCCCCCCACACACAAAAAAATTCTGGTTGTTCCACTGCTTCTGCCCCTTGGATCCAAGGCAGTTCCCACAATGGTCTTCAGCTCCCCCTACTTTCAAAGTTCCTACGCCACTGGCTGGAACAACATATTGTGGGAAGTGTCTGGTATCCAAGGGGCAGACGCAGTGGCGCAACCAGAATTTTTTTTTAGGAGGGGGGGGACTTCAATCCCTCCCCCCCATATGAAATTAGCATAGCTCCTTCCATCTCTCTCTGTCTCAGTAAGTTTTTCAATCTTTACATGGAGAGAATGAGGTGATGAAACTTTTGGTTTTGGACCGGGTCGGGCAGTAGTCCAAGTTGAGAGCGGAGGAATAGTGGAGTACGAGGGGGTTCTTCCCCAGTAAATTTTCGAAATTTTGGTTCTAAAACGGTAGTTTTAAACGATCATTGGCATTGTTGAAAGGAGAAAAAGTTCAAGTACCTACCCTTCCTGGGAAATTTTCAGACTTGATAATTTAAAATCTGGATTATATATCATATATGTTGATATTAGGAAAAATGATATGACTCAGAGATCGTTCTCAATAGATTTTTCAAATTGATTTCCATCTCCCTCCCAATATTTTGAAATTAAAGTTCTAAAAATGTAATTGTAGACAATCTTTAATGATGTCAGAGAATTGCTTCATAGGTTCTCCCCTGGAAGTTTTTCAAAATTAAAGTCCTAAAGAGCATTTTTCTATGATGTTATCGGAAGAGGTTTCTTCCCCTTAAGTTTTTCGAATTGTACTTCTAAAAATGCAATTTTCGTCATCCGTATGAGAAAGAAGGATTTTGGGGGCCGCTTTATGGAAATTTTTCAAAATTGTAATATAAACAATGCTAGTTGTAGATCATATTTGTTAATGTTAGGGGCGCAGCAATTTTTTAAAATTTAAGCTCCAAAAATGGAATGGAGGCAAGGTGTTCAGAGGCTCTCCCTAGGAAATCAAGCTAAGAAAACAGAATCTGAGACGCTCCGTAATACTTTTTAAGGAAGGGGAGAGCTTTGACAGCTTAGCATTTAGAAGACTTTCCTATTTTCTGCGAACTAGGACGTTAGAAATACGTTTAAATGAAAAGTTCATTATTGTTCAGATATATTTTAGTAAAAGTACTTGATAGAAACTAAATTATTGTTGGTGCTTTTTTCTATAACAATAAATGAAAAGTAACATTTTTAGATGTGAAAATGTTTGTGAAAAAGTTGCCCAGAATATCACAAACATTTTGAGGGGTACTCGAGCACCCTTGTTCACATGCATTTTTTTAAGTATGAAAATATACCTGTTAGTGACAAAAAATCTTAATTTTGAGAAAGCAAAAATGAAGAATAAATATAACTTCGTAAAGTCTAATCCGTTCAAAAATTTTCATTTTAATAAACTTACGCTGTTCAAACTGTCTTTTACATTGCAACTTTCTTTACAACTACAGTCAATTCGCGATAACTCGAATCTAAAGGGACCGACAAAACACTTCAACTTATCGGAAGTTCGACTTACCGCTAGTTTCGGTTTTCGGCATTTTAATATGAAAAAACCATCAAATATTTTAATTAATATGTACAAATAACAGACGAAATTATAGAACTTAAAAGTTTTTAAGCACAATATGCACAGTTTAATCAAAAATATTCAGAGAAAAAATGAAAAGTATGATTTTGATTTCGATATTGCTGGAACTACTTGAACAGAGCTGATTCTACTTTGTCAGGAAAGGGGCACATCTTCATTCGTTTCAAATTCGGATTCATAGATTCTGCAGCTTTAGAAATTTCACTTTTTCTTTTAATATCATTGACAGAGTACTTGCTTAGATATCTTTAATAGTAAACAAAACTCACTCTGTCTCAAAAACTTATCAACAAATGATCGAACTAAAGAATGAAGAGGAACGCATCTTAACTTAGGTCAGCCTTTGAATAAAGGTACAATCAGTTGACTTGAAAGCTAGACAGCTTAAAAGCAAATTTGTAGTTCAGCAACATGGCAAAGTGTAAGCAGTACAGTACAACAAAAGAATAATAAGCTAACTCATTTCCGCACATGTAACTATTTTATCGCACGCTGGCTGAACAGGCTTCTTGCTTTAGAGGTCTATTGTGCATTAATTTGAAGTGAAGGTGAATTAATTTTTCTCTCATAGTCACTTGTTTCTTTATTTTTTTTTTCCATTCTTTTGAAATAAATTTCGAGTCATCTTTGAAAAAACTTCCAGTTAAAGGAAGTTAACTTCGAGATATTGAGAATAATTAGCATGGAATTAAAGACAAAGGGGTCGGAACTTGATAAAACTTCGAATTATAAGAATATTTGAGTTATTGCAAATTGACTATATTTAAAAGAAACCAGAGTGTTCTGACCACTCCATCTATCCTCTTATCCCCTTTCTTTATTGCTCATTGTGTGAATTTCCTAGAAAAAGGAGATCACATTTATGTTGGTATTTGTTGATTTTAATCATTTAAAAGTTAACTTGGAATGCATATTTTAATTTTTACTCTTTACGGCTAGCTCTATACCTGTAATTTTTTTTATTTTATTGAAAGTGATAATCATCATACATGTTGATAATAGAGAAGCAATGTGTAAATTAAAATCTATTAATCTATATTGTTTCAGGATGTGCTTTTTTAACATACTGTGCGCGAGATAGTGCCATAAAAGCACAGAATGCTCTTCATGAACAAAAAACATTACCAGGGGTAAGTTGTGAACATGTTTGCTAAATTAGCAGTTTATTAATATTTGATTTCTTGAACTTTTTTGATGTGATGTGTATTTAACAAAGCCAATACATTGGACTCTCTCTATTCTGAACACTCATGGGACCGAACAAAATTGTTCAGATTATATGGGTGTTCATTATATAGGGAGACTGGAAATGCATGCATAGGCATTCTATTGGGTAAATGAACTATCATCAAAAACAATCCTGTTGTAAAAATTTCCCGCCCAAGAAAACCTTTCACTCTGCTCTACAAAAAAAAGAAGGCCTTCATCCTAAATCCCAAAACCCTCAGCCTTAAAACGTTATGATATCTAGTTTTCCCGCCAAGTATCTGCCAAACTACCATCTTCCCTGTTTTCCTCTTTCATCACAACTATTTTCGCTTGAACCTACCCCCACCACCAACTCCTAACCAGTGAGGATAGATCCTTTAAATTATTTTCAATTCTGTTTAACAGGAAGCTTTTTGCTCACCAAGCAACTTCCTCACTTTACAAAACTTCCCGCCAAACAGCATTGAAAACATTTTAAAGGATCGATCTCACTGGTAAGGAGTTGGTGATGGGGGCAGGTTCCAGAGAAAATAGTTGTTGTAGAATATATTACCGCTAATAGCGTTTATAACGTACATCCACCATGAAAATAACAATTTCCGTCTGTTGAGATCAGAAGACACTTATTTAAAAGCAAATCTTTTATTGAAGATATTATAACATACATGAATTTCATATCAACGATCTTTGTTGCTAACCAAATTAACGGCATAACCTTCTAAAAGCAAAAATCATCTTGTTTCCTTAACTTATAAGGACAGAACATTTGCATAATTCAGTTCACGGTTTGCAGTGATACTTTTCACTTTAAAAATATATAATAAAATATGCAAATGTGCTTTCAAATGTACGTACGAAAAACAAATTAAAAAAATTCTAACAATCGGCCCCATCGGGCGTACATTCATTCTTTCTTAGTTCAAAAATAATATTTACAATATACTGAAGTTTTTCCTTTGATAAAGGTTTTGTTAAGAAATCTGCTAAATTATTTTTACTACTGATATAACTTAAACTAAATAAGGTTTCTTTGATCAGATCTCTTATGAATTGATATTTTATATCTATATGCTTAGTTTTAACATTTTCTGGTGAATTTTTAGAAAAATATATAGCAGATTGATTATCACAAAATTGTATAGGAATATTTAAGTTTTTAACGACATTAATTTCTTTTAATACTCTCGGAAACCATACAAGTTCTTTAGCACTTTCTGTTAGAGATACAAATTCAGATTCCATTGAACTAAGAGCGATTGATTTCTGTTTATTCGATTTCCAGTTAAATGGAATACCGGCAAAATAAACAATATGCCCACTTGTAGAATACCTATTCGTTAACTTATAACCCCAGTTTGCATCAGAATACGCAATTAAACTAGAATTGTTATAAGATAAATAAATACCTTTGTGCTGAATAGTAAAGTCAGAACAAACAACGTAAGTAGAAGCACAAATTTGTAAATAACCGCAGACACGTGTTTCGGCGTTACAGGGAACGCCTTTTTCAATGCAAAAATAATGAGCTTATGGATGAAAAGACATCCGACAAAAGCCAAGAGCAGATAAGCATGCAGCTTAAAAGATAAAAACAACGGATTAGCCAAACACCAATGACAAAGTTATAAACCGATAAGGAACCAATAGGAATGCAAGCAAAGGCCAGGAGCTTTCCCTTAGGTACGAACCCAGAAAGAAAGAATTCAATTGGACAAGGATTAAGCCGAAGCTTAAACAAAAAGAAAAGAAATTGTCAGTAACCGTGAACCGCAAGAAAGGAAAATCAGAATGGAAAACCATGAAATAAAATAAACAGAAACAAAAAATATTCAAAAAAGGAAAAATAAAGATAAATAGAAGAAAATTGGGGGGGGGGGGGGTGTCAATCAAGACAAAAAGGTAAAAATAAACAAAGCAAGATAGATAAAAATGAGTGGGAAAAAAGGGGGGGGTATTAAAGATATGGGAGCCAAATGTTAGAAAAATATTTAAAGATATGGGAGCCAAATGTTAGAAAAATATGGAACTGAACTAAGATCGTTAACTAAGTTAGAACTGTTCCTCAAAATATGAAAAGATTCCCAAAAGTCAAGATCTGATGAATTGGGGCATTTTTGGATAATCTGATAAGAGTTAAAATCAAAAGAGTGATTCGAATCCCAACAATGTTGAGCAATACTAGACTTGTTTAATTGTTGTTTTTTCACATAATTTTGATGCTCTTTCAAGCGAATTTTTAAAGCACGCCGAGTCTGTCCAATATAGGCAAGTTTACAACTACAATTAATTCTATAAATTCCACAACAATTAAGAGCGTGAATAGGATCTTTAAGAGAAGAGAATGAAAGTTTATTAATAGGAGAGAACACCACCTGGAATTGGAAACGTTTTAGAATCTTAGCAACCTGATAGCTTACAGATGGAAAGAATGGCAAAACAACCAAATTCTTTCTGATGAAGGTTCGGTTAAGAACATTAGTTTGGGATTTATTTGAAAGTTTTTTATAAATGGAATCAATCAAAGTTGGCGGATAGTCTCTATCAATTGCCACAGCTTTAAGATAATTAAGTTCCACTTTAAGAAGTTCCGACGAAGAACAAATATTAATTGCGCGATAAACAAAAGAATTGAAAGCAGAATATTTTTGATTTGGAGGATGAGACGATAGTCTATGAGGAGGTAAAGAGACAGCAAAAGGTTTGCGATAAACAGTAGTTTCAAAACCAATTTCAGTATGAGAAACAAGTACATCAAGAAATGAAATGCAATTATTCCGTTCTTTCTCACAAGAAAACTGAATATGAGGATCAATGGAGTTTACAATAGATAAAACCTCATCACTCTCAAACTGATTCTGGTTCATTAGAACAAAACAATCATCAACATACCGAACATAAAATTGGAACTGCAGTTTTTGGAACAGCTTAACCTCAAAATAATGCATGTAAATATCACTAAGAATGGGGCTAAGTGGGTTACCCATAGCCAGACCATCTAACATAATATAAAAATTCCCATTAAAAACAAAAGAACATTGCTTAAGACAAGTACGGGTAAGGAAAATCTTTTATCTTTTAAGCTGCATGCTTATCTGCTCTTGGCTTTTGTCGGATGTCTTTTCATCCATAAGCTCATTATTTTTGCATTGAAAAAGGCGTTCCCTGTAACGCCGAAACACGTGTCTGCGGTTATTTACAAATTTGTGCTTCTACTTACGTTGTTTGTTCTGACTTTAGAATTGTTAACATTCGACAAATTAATTTTTAAACTTTTAGTATTAAACACATAATTCATGATATCTACAGTAACAGTCCAATGTTTAAATAAATAACCATTGCAAAATTGAGACATGACATTTACTGCAAAAGAAATATCTGGTCTGCTTCTCGCAGCTAGAAATGATAAACACCCAATCAAAGTTCTATACGGGTATTTTTTCATTACATCATTTTCCACAATTTCTTTCTCGTTAACCCTTTGAGGTAATTCAACACTGTTTTTGAAAGGTAAATTAACATGATTTCTTGGCAAATCTTTAAATTTTTCCATTAGTTTATTTATATAAGTTTCTTGATGCAAATAAATTTTATTGCCAATCTTTTCAAAATTTACACCCAGTAAAAATTTAATTTCCCCCAAATTTACGATGTCAAACTTACTTTTTAGTAATGCAATAATTTCATCAATTTTACTTTTACTTTTTCCAAATAATATTAAATCATCTACGTAAACCAACAAAACTATTTCATCTTTAAGTTTATAAGTACAATTACACCATTTCATTTTTTCAAACCCAAGTTTGTGTAAATTAGAGTCTAACTCCAAATTCCATTGTCTTCCGCTTTGATGAAGCCCATACAGCGCTTTATTAAGCAACCAAACCTTATGTTCTTCACCTTTAACTTCATGTCCAACAGGTTGGGTCATGTATACCTTCTCATTTAGACTTCCATACAAATAGGCAGATTTTATGTCTAAATGTACATGAGACCAACATAGCACGGATACAAATAAGATGAAAAACAATCGAACAATTGAAAAACAAATGACTGGCGAGAACACCAAATTGTAATCAATGTTTGCCGGCTGTTTCCAACCAAGAGCCACTAATCTTGCACGGAATTTTTTAATTTTATTCTTATCATCCCTTTTTATGCTATATACCCAACGGTTTCCTATGATTCTAGAATTTTTGGGGAGTTCAACTAAAGTAAATACTTTTCTTTCTTTGAATATTTTTAATTCTTCATTCATCGCTCGATCCCATTCAAGTTTTTCTGGAACATTTTGACTTTCCTGGAAGGTTCTAGGTAATTCTACGTTATTTACTTCGTCCTGAAATAAAGCGAAATCTATTTCGTCACAAGTAAAATTATTTTCGTTCTCCGAATTAGACTCGTCACTATTTTCATTTTCTGACTCCGGTGTTTGATCATTTTTCGGCTTAAACAAAAATGCATCAGGTTTAAATTCAATTTGTTGCTCCTCACAATATTCTTTTACTTTTTTTAAAGATCTTAACCTAGGTTTTCCCTCAGGTGGATAGTAATAGACGTCAACTCTATTGCTCTTTTTTCGCGGTCGTTCTTTTCTTTCCCACTCAGAAATGTTTAAAGGTTTTAGTTTTCTATCAGCGTCAGATTTTTGTTCCTCAATAATTTCATGTTCCTCTTCAATCGGCCAATTTAGCGTACCAATTTTAAAGTTTGCGTACTCATTTTTACGACCTTCACCGAAAAGACTTTCTACCCCGTTTTTACGCTCGTCTATACTAACATGAATAGTTTCTTCTATAGTTTTCTCTTTCGGTAACCAAATTCTATACCCTTTTCTATTTGTTGCATATCCGACAAGTATGCCAATTTTAGCTCTGTAGTTTAATTTATGCCTTTTAAATTTAGGAATATGTACATATGCTAGCGATCCAAATAATCTGAAATGTTGTACTGAAGGTTTATGACCACTCCAAATTTCAATTGGTGTTTTACCTTTTGTAAGTTTATGCTCACAACGATTGTAAATGTGAACGAAAGTATGCAGGGCTTCAGCCCAAAACCTTTCTTGCAATCCACTTTCATGCAATAATGCTCTAACTCCATCTAAAGCTGTACGGTTAAATCTTTCTGCTACGCCTACTTGTTGAGGTGTATAAACAGAAGATCGTTCAATTTTTATCCCGCGTTCATTTAGAAATTTTTCGAATTGCTTATGGCAAAACTCTAAGCCATTATCAGTTCTAACTGATTTTAATTTACAATTTAATGTACGTTCAGATCTGGCTAGATAGGATTTAAAACAATCAAATACTTCACTTTTGTTTTTTATCGTAAATACATCTACTTTTCTAGAATAGTCGTCTATTATCGATAAAAAATACAAACTACCTCCTAGCGAACGAACTGGAGCGGGACCCCACAAATCCATATAACATTTATCCAACACATTATTAGTTAATGTTACATAATTTCTGTTTAAAGAAACTCTAGTAGATTTAGCAATTTTACAAGTCACACAAGAATCGAAATTTCCCATTACGTTTTCAATACCTTTGACACTATTGTTAACACTCATATTTTTTAGTAAATTAGCATTAACATGACCAAATCTTTTATGCAGATCATTTACAGGGTGGCGACAGATCAGGGAAATCAGGGAGATCAGGGAAAAGTCAGGGAACTTTACTAATCAGGGAAAAAATCAGGGAAATATCAGGGAATTTTGAAAAAATAGCAAAAAATCAGGGAAAATTGATTTTTTGAAGAAATTTTTTTTTTTTTTTTAAGTTATAAAATTAAGTACTCTAATTCCCTACGCATTTTCCGCCAATTATCTGTTAAAAATAATGTTAAATTAATGAGGTGCAATTATATACTGTCGCATATTTGTGCATCTTTTTTCCTCAACGTCAAAGTATTGAATCTTACTTATTAACCACAGGATGAACTTCCTACGATTGTTTATTTTACTGTTAGGTTGTTTATTTTACCTAGCTTGAAATTTCCTTTTACAATTTCAATGCTATGTAAAATAAACAACCATACAGGCAAAGAGGAAACCTTCATTAATGTCTTAGCTCCTTTGCCTTTATTCCATTGTCTCGAAGTAATTAAGTACTGTAATCATTATTTCAAGAAGAAATCTTTGTTTTTTGAATTAATACTATAAAAGCTTAAAAGTTATTACTTCTTCGGGTTTTTAATTTAATTGCTAAAATTGAACTTTAAATTAAAATAACTTTGTTTTTTGCCGTTATACCATTTATTGTCACAGCAGATTGTAAAGGTTTTCTTTTCTTCAGACTTAAGTATAATTCTTTAATTTTATAACCAAGTTGTATTATTCTTTTATATATTTTGAAATTAACTAATTGCTTTTTTTTTCTTGCATTTCAAAGTTGTTTGTTACAAAAGCAATCTAAGATTTTTTTTTTTCGTTACATGCTGAAATCATTTGAAATAAAGTTAACTTGTGTACTTAAGTAAATATCTTTATTTTTTTATTGTCAAAATGCTGTATTCATTCATTAAAACCTATGTTCTTGATTAAAGAAAAGCTCCCTATGAATGGATGTCAAATGGTTTCATCAGAATTGCATAAATATATCAATTAGTTATATAAGAATAACTACATTACTTCTATTCTTTCACTATTACTTGTTATTCTTGCAACAATTATTATACTGTTTGAAAACTTAATTCAAAATAATTTCAATTACTTTTTAGTTCTATCATAAATACACATATGTTTTTAAGAGTAATTTTAATAGTTTCTTAAAATTCTTATGCTAAGTGGGTTCTGGAAGTAAAGTATTTGTTTTTTTTTTCTATAATCTTTCCGTGTATAAAAATTTAATATACTGTTTTGTAGGTTCCCCCCCCCCCTCCCCGAAAAAATTGTCTTTTTTTTAAAAAACCATTTTATTAAAAAAGTAGCATCTTTTCAAAAAATATCTTTAGTTCAACAATTTTACACAACTTAAAACGTTTAAAATACTGCATTTTATACAAACATACAATGGATTTCAAGTAGAGCAAAGAAAGAAAACCATTCTCATTGGTAACGTAAATCAGGGAAATTTGGTGAACTTAATCAGGGAAATCGGGGAAAAGTCAGGGAACTTTTTTTCACAGTTTCTGTCGCCACCCTGATTTATGTTAATGGAAACATTATATGCATTCACATTAAATATTTCAGATTTCCTATAGTTAGGTATACCGTAAATAACATACAATTTCCCTACTCTATGAGCTGTTAAGAAATATTCATCATCTTTAGTAAAAATTCTCATTTTATTATTACACCAAATTATTTTGTACCCTCTTAAATCAATATTTGCACCTCCAATTAAATTCCTACGCATATTAGGTGTATAATAAACATTTTTAAGAATTAATTTCACAAAATTTCCATTATCTTTTACATAAAACACTATATCACCTATGCCCTTTATTTCACTAGTGCAATTTTTATCCCCAATTAAAACTTCACGTTTAGATACAGGATAAATGAATTCAAACCATTCTTTGTTGTTGCAAAAATTTCCTGTTGCTGCACTGTCTATCAAAAATTCCCCGAGTTCTATCGTATCTTCATTACTTGAGACTGACGAATTCTGCACTTCCATATGTTCCGTGTAAAAAATGCGGCTGTCTGGTTGAGACGATTTCCTTTTGACACCCGGTTTTCTTCTGTTCTTGAAATAACAGTTTTTAGATAAATGATTGTTCTTTCCACAAAATGTGCACGGCCCCAGAAGATTTCGTCTTTCATGCGATGTTTGCCTCAGCTTGCTTCCACTGTTAACGCTCGAGAACTGACTTTTCTTCCATTTAGGGGTTGTATTCAAGTTCGAACAGTCTTCCAATTTGGAAATGTGTGCGTTATCTACGGGTAGATATCCCTCGTCTTTCATCTTTAACTGAATTCTCCCCGATTCGCTTATTAACTGCTTTTCCACATTGTTGTAAGTGAATTCATTATCATCCAGGCGATATAATATTTGAACAAGGTTTTCAAACTCTTTGGGTAGTCTTCTAATTAACTGAAATGTTACTAACAGTTCAGGTATTTCAAATCCAGCATCTTTGATTTGAAGTTGCTTTTCCTTTACTCTTTGGCAGAAGATTCCAACTGTTTCTTCATCTGGATAATATCTCGGTTCATAAAATTCATCGATTAAAGTTGCTATACGAGCACGGGAACAAGGTTCGAAGTTTTCCTTTAAAATAGTCCAAGCTTCTTTTCCATCTTCGGTACACTGAATCAATTTTAAATATTGCCGTTCAACACTTGTGTAAATTGTTGTGTAAGCTCTGGCTTTCCTCTGCTCGAAATTTCTTATCAGTGCTTCCGGGGATGTTTCTGCTGGTTGTTTTGGTTCCCCGACGATGAATTCCCAACATCCTCTGTCAATTAGAACAACTTTTACATCACACTTCCATGAACTATAGTTGAACGCATTCAGCTTTGGAAAGTCGATACTACTGTAATTTTCTTCTAGGCTGTTCTCCATTCTTTTCTGATATATCAAGTCCAATAATATGACGAAAAGTCTATAGTTATTTATCAGGGTTTTTAAGGCCCCATAACCAATGTAGAATATATTACCGCTAATAGCGTTTATAACGTACATCCACCATGAAAATACCAATTTCCGTCTGTTGAGATCAGAAGACACTTATTTAAAAGCAAATCTTTTATTGAAGATATTATAACATACATGAATTTCATATCAACGATCTTTGTTGCTAACCAAATTAACGGCATAACCTTCTAAAAGCAAAAAACATCTTGTTTCCTTAACTTATAAGGACAGAACATTTGCATAATTCAGTTCACGGTTTGCAGTGATACTTTTCACTTTAAAAATATATAATAAAATATGCAAATGTGCTTTCAAATGTACGTACGAAAAACAAATTAAAAAATTCTAACAGTTGTGATGAAAAAGGAAAACAGGGGCGCTGACTTGCAAAAATTATTGAGGGGGCTAGACGTCGGCGGTGATCCATGGGTTATGTAATCCCACGGCGTCCCCCCCCCCCCCTTTTCCAAAAAAAAAAGGTTCAGATTTTTTGAACCTTGAAAATGCCAATTTACATATTTTCTAGTGTATACAGGGGTCTGTCCAAGATTTTTCACAAGGTCCGTTTTTTGTGAAAAATCAAATAATTTTGTAAAAAATGAATTTTATAAAAAATCAAAAAATTTCGCAAAAAAAAAAAAAAAAAAAAATTGTCAAAACAAAATTTTAGAATTTAGAGATGGCACAAACGGCATCAATTAAACTTAAAGTTGAGTGTTTTCCTCTTCTACGTCGAGAAAATCATTCTGGATTTTTTTTCTTCTGATATTTGGCAGGGGGGGGGGGGCATCGCTGTTTCAAGTATCAATATTTATCTACCATTCTACATTATGTTAAATTATACTAGATATATTTCTGTACAGTACTTAAAATAATTGTAACAAAAATATGAATAAATAAAATAAAATTCAGAATAGGGTTCAGCATTCAACTTTTTGACCCAAGACACTCTTAAAAAGCACAGAATTTCGTTTAAAACTTATAAATTCCGTGATTTTAACAAAAATAAAAAGATATTTCAATTGTTTACCTCTTAACAAAGCGTAATAATCATCAAAATTTCGTAAAATCGGATTCCCATAGCGGATGCAAAGAGATCGCAATTCTCAAAGTGAAGGCATCAAAAGTATAAAAACGGCTTGTAAAAGAAATGTTTTTGATAAAATTATTTTAAAATTGCATTTTAGAGTCTATGATAAATATATCATTAATATCTGTGGACACAGTTGACCCAAAAAATAAAATAAAAGAAACCATCTATTCAACATTTTAATTTTTGACTCATAACAGAAAATGGAATTTTGCTTTAAAAACTTGAAATGAGAGTTCTAACAGAAATAAAGAGACTTTTCATTTATTTGAATCCTAATAAAGCGAAGTTAGCTTGAAAAAAGAACAAAATATGATTCTCATATCGGATGTTAAAAGATTGCATTTTTCAAAATGTAGACATCTAAAGAAAAAAAAACGGTAATTAAAAGAGTTTATTTAAAGTTAATCATCCTTGTTAGCATCGAAAAATCAAAACCCATATAATTTCCTCCCAAAATAACAATTAAACATCGCACTGCACCGTAAAAACGCACATATTGACAAGCTGGCAAAATGATGAGAATATTTTCTAATCAAGACATTATAAAGGTTCAACACCAGACACTAAGTGGGGATAATTTTGAAGTTGGTAACCCTATCTAGCTGAAGCGATCCTATTTTTTCCCCACCCTTACTATCCTTTTGCAGTTCTAAGTTCATTTCGCAGATATATATTATTATTGTTTATTAAATCATGAGCGGGGGGGGGGGGGGGGAGAAAAGTGCTTACCAATGCCTTTTCAGAAAGTTTACAACAACTCCGCTGCTAATTAGCTGTGATAAAACAAACAACCATTATATTTATTTGGCAGTAGCAATTATTTATCGCTTGCAGGAGCATGGCAAGAGTGCCGAATTTTTTCTTTCAAAAATAGCCGATTTTGTATAAGCTGATCCCGCTAATTTGACTTCAAAAAAGGTTCTAAAAATTATCGGTTTATACACAGAAATATGCGTTATTTTGCTTTCAGATTTGCTCTTTCAATAAACAATTTGTGAAAGATTCGATTTTGTTTATCAGAATTTTGTGAAGGGTCCGTTTTGTTTGATCGGGATTTTGTGAAAGGTCCGTTTTGTTTGATCGGGATTTTATGAAAGGTCCATTTTGGTTGATCGGATTTTTGTGAAGGGTCTGTTAACAGACCCAAATATCCTCTGGCCAGACCCCTGGTATATGATTTATACAAACAAACAATATGTGGCATGGCGTTTTCAAAGTCAATCTAAGAATTTGTATACAAATTTTCTGGTTCAATTAGATCACGTCACTTGTCTTCAGTGTGGGACATTTTTACAGTTCATTTTGGGGGGATTTTTCAGGGACATTTTGGGGGAAGTCGTGCTGGTCCGTGGCTAGGCATTGATATAAGGTAGGGCACTTGACTTGCATGGAAGGACGCTCCCAGTGTGCCCAAATACAAAAAATATTAGTAGAGTGAGGGGCATACCGCAGGTTTAACCCCGGGAAATTTTCTAAATTGGAAATGGAAAAAGTAAGTTTTAGAGTTTTTTAAGCATTTAAGAGTAATATATTATCAACATTAGAATCCTGAAAATTCTACTCTCGCTAACTCAACACATGTTTTGGCTTTGAAAAACGAAAAAAAAAAAAAAAAAAAACCAGATGTCTGGTATTTTTGTAAAAAGTTAATTTAATTTATAGTATAATTATTTTGTTTTTAGACTATTGCAGAATAGTGAATATATATATAAAAAGATTGAAATTATATTTAAATAAATTTTAAACTATCTTTAAAAAAATTAAGCATAAGATATTGCTGTCGCACTTTGATTAATAAGTGAAATAGCTAATTTAAACTTGCTTTGAATAAGGCTCAGAGTTCATTAAATAAAAATAATATCTCACAGTTAATTAGTTTAATAAAATTAATATAGTATGTAAATAGCGGGTTTTTTTATAGGGTCTTATATCCTAAAAATATTTAAGTATTTGAAAATAACTAATGCAGTACTATAGTAATACGGTAATAAAATAGTACTAATATTTCAAAGTTTTAAATCTAACATTCTATATGTAGTTAATTCTCTATTTTACAAAGATTTTTAAAATTGCTTTAAGTTCAAGTTTTTTTTTTTAAGTTCAAGACAAAATAATGCATGGTATCTCTGAACAAGTAATGGCGGCAATGAATAAAATAAAAGTAATCTCGAAAAGGTTAAAAATAAGCCGCATCACGTACCTGTAGCGGAAAAGTACAAAGCAGTCTTCATACTGGCAGGGGTTATTTTAATTCAGCTTTTTACTTCACTTAACGGCTTCTTTTCATATATGGCGGATTATTTTACATTTTGACTGCTTCTATTAATTATTTGGCGAATTATTTTTCATTTTAATAGAACTCTTTGTCTTGTTCAATACTTTGTTTTGTTTAAAAGTTCATTAAAAAGACAAAATAACGTATGGTATCGCTGAAAAAAAAAGCCATTGAATGTATTAAATTTGGATGCATCAGAAGATCTATGCAACTATTCATGGCCCCACTAAATTTCGCTTAAGCTTATAGCGCCATCTGGTGGGCAATGAACTGTTGGATCTGTTTTAGTCTTGATTGAATTTCATTTCTTAAGATAACTTTTGAATAACTGTTAGATCTGTTTCTGCCTTGCAATTTCAGTCAGAGATTAATAAACCCTATGAGCTGAGAGTAAGTACACAAGAATTTAGGGGAAATTAGTGATTTTCAAAGTTTAATTACTCTAGCCCATGATGTTCCTGGGGTTGAATTTTTGCATATGCCCTCAATGCCCCCCAAGAATATGTATACAAAACATCATTAACAAAGACCCGGGGGGGGGGGGCTGTTACAGACGACCCCCGGGAAGGAATGATTCGGGAGATAGAAACGAGGGGGGAGGG
This sequence comes from Uloborus diversus, assembly GCF_026930045.1. Taxonomy (NCBI): domain Eukaryota; kingdom Metazoa; phylum Arthropoda; class Arachnida; order Araneae; family Uloboridae; genus Uloborus; species Uloborus diversus. The sequence goes on from NC_072734.1 coordinate 10,961,761, forward strand.
GGTCAAATGGCACAAATGGCACATCAGTAGGGCACAAGGAATGTGTGTGAGAAATTTCAGCTCAATCCCTGTTTTCGTCTGGGCTGTAGCCCTGTCAAAGAACAAGAAAAGGTTTTTGAATAGCGATTTTCTAACTTAAATTCCTCCTCCACCTGATGGTCCTGGAGATTGTATTTTGGTATACTTCGTCAGGGGCCACAAGAGATTTGAGTAAACCAAAAATAAACTCGGGGGGGGGGGGGTCTTCATGGGGCTGCGATACAGTGGGGTGAAAACCCCAACTTGTTCTGTCGTGTACACTGTCCTTAGTCGCGTGTTTAAAATTTCTTTCCTCTTTCTTGGCGGCGGATATTTGGCTTTCTTGGAGGTAGGCACTTGGTTTTCTTGGCAGTTGTGGGACGCTCCCGTGTCCCATGATCACTGATCAGTACTTTCTTAGTGAGCTATACAAGTTATTGGGATAGAGGTGCTAAATTTTGGATTGGCAGCTAGTGCAATGACTAGTTAAACGCGGGAGGACCTTAACTCCTGCATTTCTAATTTTTTTTTATAAAAAAAGTTTTACGTAGTATTCAACTATAAAATATTACAATACAGTTAACGGTACAATACTCGCAAAAAAGAATAATTTCAATCTGTTTTTGCATTGCGTATTCTCATGCAAAGTACATGTTATCATCCAATTGTTTTAGTGAAAAGTTCTCCAGTGATTCTCAGCCTCATTTTGCTTGAAGGTAATCAGATTTTAAATTTCTTGAATACTTCTAGATAGCATGGTTGCAGGGCTGTAAGGTAATCAGATTTTAAATTTCTTGAATACTTCTAGATAGCATGGTTGCAGGGCTGTAACTAGAAAACAATTTGGGGGAGGGTTTAAAAACTTTCATGCAGAGCTTTGCACTATTTGTGCTAATGTTCAAGTCATCGGGTTATCTATTATGAAAGGGTTTTATGCAATTAATATACATATTAAAGACATTTTAGTTTTGGAACAATATTTTTGGAAATTTTAAATATAAACAAACATTAAAATGTCAAACCGAATTTTTCGGGGAGGGGGGGGGGGGTTTAAACCCTAAGAACACCCTTCTCCTTGTATATGGCCCTGCATGGTTGGTTGCTTGAAATATGCAATTCAGTGGCAGAAACTTCAGGCTCATATTGCTCAACTGAATGATATTATGCAATGCAGCAATATCCAAGAAAATACAGTAGAATACTTTCATAACGCCGACCTATATAACGCAATTCTCTATAAACCGCACAACTTTTCAGAAGTAAACAATAGATTTTGAAGTTTTAAAAATCCCTTTGTTTTGCTTTGCAATCATAAAAATTAATAGGAAAATTAAATTTTGAAACTTTTTTATCTTCCCATCTTAATTCAAAGCTTTTAAATGAAAATTAATTCTCACAGTAAGCAGAAAATACCAGATGGCTCTTGAAAATGCAGCTGTTATGCAAACCATGAAGCTAGCAGAAGTGTAGAATAATTTACTTGTGAAACATATTAATTTGTGAATGACTAAATGTAATATTAGTACTTTAATACTCATTGCAGGTAAAACTCATTCTGAAGTGCTAATATATAGCTATATTCTGAATATTAGTTTCAAAATTTGACATACTCTATATAACGCAAAAACCTATATAACGCAAAAGCTCTGGTCCCAAGGTGTGTGTTATTACAGTCTTCTACTGTATTATTTTTTCTCCCTCTCTTCATCTTCTGAATACTGTTAAATCATGTAACAAAATTGAGAAGGTATTTCAGGTTTCTGAATTTTATTCAAAGGAATTCCTGAGTTCCGATTGTGAATATGTTCAGTATTATAAAGAGAGGTAATAATTGAACAGGGTTAAAAATAGCATTCATAATACTAGGGTGTTCACTGTTCATATTATAGGGTGTTCAGAGTACAGAGAGGTCAGTTTATCCATGGCTAAGGTGTAATACCTCGTAACTCAATATTGAAAAGTATAAGTTATGAGGTATCACACCTTAGCCATCGTTATGTTAAGTCTATGGAGTTTCGCCAGGACCATCAAAATGTTTTCAGAATATGGGGATGTTCACGTTACGGATTGTTCAGATAGAGAGAGTCTACTATAGATCTTAACAGAAGACGTGAAAATGTTTGGAAGTTGAAAAAATCTCTCTATTTATTTTTTTTTCATCTGGGCTTTACTTCTTTAAAAAAAAAAAATAAATAAAAATAAATAAATAAATAAAATGAAATATATAATTATAATAATAAAAAAACTGCCGGAGCCTTATATTCATATATAACTTGTTAATATTTGTCTGATTTGTAATTCATTGAACAACAACAAATTCTGAAGTGAAGCTCAACGCAGTTGATTATTGATTTCAATAAATATAATGGAAAAAACAATGTCTTTATTATTATCGCGTTTTCCTGCTTTGAGGCTGATGCATAAAGCTTCTGGCTGCATGGAGGGGGGGGGGGGGGTCAGAATTCTTGAATGTTTCATCATTTAGAAAGATAACATATTATTAAAATTAATAATAGGGTAAAAGATTCCATAAATTTTGCTTACTCTTGTTCCTGTATCATCAAGAAGTTTTAGGCTGTGCATTTATAATTTTTATAAATTTATAAAATTTGCTTTTCACTTTTGTAGTCTCTTGCTTAATGTGGTGCATATTATTCAACGCAAAGCTCATGAGTTGCTGTCAAAATTCTGGAGACCTCTCTGATGGTTACTGCAATCGTGTTGAATGTTTAGGCATTTCTATAGAATCAATTTGAAAGGCATTGCTATAGAATCAATTAAATTCTAAAAAACAGAATGCTCTTATGTTCAGAGGTGCCAGATGCAGTCAGCCTTGTTTTCAGTCTCAAATAAATGGTTTTCATGTTTAATTTCAATTAGTTACATAGCATCGACATTCAAGAAAGAGTCACTAAGTCCAAAACCCTAGTTTTGGGACATATCAGTTTAAACTTTCAAATTGTTATGAAAAATAGAAAAAAATCATTTTATGAACTCCACACTCTTACGACAAAATTATTTTATTTATACAGTAGTGTGTCAAAAATTCACACCAATTGGGAGAAGTGATGTGTAGATTTAGGATTTTGCAAATTTCAGGCCAAAAAGGTACTAACTGTAAGCTATATCTTAAAATGGGGGAAAAAAATAAATAAAAACTTTAAGATATTCATAAATAACTTCATCCAACGAATGAATATTTTAAAATCATTAGAAAAAATATGATGAAAACTAATTCTTTCAGCTGTTACTTAAAAAACTTTTAATCCAAAAGAAATATATTTTTTCTTGGAGAAACCAGCACCATGAGGAAACAAAAACCTGTAAAGGTCGTCATTTTGAAAAAACTTGGTATTTATTTTCAATAGTTAAGGCACTTGTTTTTAATTAAAATATCCAAAGTCATTCACATTTTGCTTTTACATGCTGATTTTTTTTGAGCAATCACGATTGCTTATTGCTTTCATTTGACTGGTTTGATGTGCTATCATTTTAATTTCCCGCCAGCACCCTCTGCAGCATCACCGTCGACCGGGTCCTCACGATGCTGCTCCTATAGCGAAAGCCGTCTCCAGCTTGCGTCAATATCCTACACTTACACGCATACAGACACGCACCTACACAGACACACAAACACATACACACATACATACACCTACACACACAAACACATACACACGTTCAAACACATACACACACGCATACATACAGACACCTGCACATACGTACACAACTACCCATACACTCATACCTGCACACAGACAGGAACACACATACACATACCCCCTACACACAAATACATGTACCCCCACAAACACATAAACACACACGCTTACATACACATACACACACGTGATTGCAAAAAAATATAATTTGAATTCAAAAAGTCAAAATTCAAATTAATTTTTAAAATTATTATTTTTTATTTTTGTTTTATTTTTGTTTTTCTTTGATGCCACATGTCACACAATATTAGCGGTTTGTTGTAACTCTGTAGCCATCTTTTAGCATCTGCCTTCAGTTTGCAATATTTTGTATTATTTTTTCAATAGTACACAACATGTACAACATTAAGAGAAAATTCAAACGTAATTTTTGGAATTAATATGTTTTTATTTGTTTGCATCATTCTGCATGCATATGTTGCATAATATTTAAGGCAGATCATATTATCCTTGAATTGTGTGTTAAAAAATATTGTTTGCGCAAATACAGTGGCCGCCGCTTATATGAATCACGTTTGTTCCAAACAGTTTTGATTCCATAAAGCGGCTGATTCAATAAAACAGCTTAGTCGATAAAACTGGATTTTGTTCTGATTTTGACAATTAGATTCATTAAGTGGTTGATACAATTAACCACTGATTCAATTAACCGGCATTCTCTGTAATCACAATTCGGAGTATAAATGGATAGAAATCAGCGGAAAGTAAATTAATTTGTGGTGTGAAAAAAAAAGAAAATTGGAAAAAATAGATGCTGATTTCGGACGTTGGTGGATTTGTGGAACACCCAGGGTTTGTACGCTTCTTCAAAACTCCTCCAATACTCCTTCATTTATAAAATTTTTTTGAATGGGGCCTTTCAAACTTCTTCATTTTGATTTTAACTCCTTCAAAACTCTTTCTTTTTTAATTCAAGACTACATAATCTTCCTCTATAACAGAAACTAAAAGTACTTCGATCGACAACTAAGTGGGTATGGGTAGGATGTGGGTATTAGCTGTGTGTTAGATAGTGGGAAAATTCCAGAGGTAAAGGGGAATGTTATTGCTGAGGTGACTGACTGGGAAACAAAGGGTATAATTTTGGGAGATTCAATGGTGCGCGAGGTGGGAAACTCAATAGGCAGAGTTAGACGTAAGGTGGCTAGATGTTGTTTGCCAGGGGCTCGGGCGAGAGATGTAAATAGGGTTGCTGAAAAGAAGGGGGTATTTAATAAAGAGGATGTAGTTACTTTGTGGGTGGGAACTAACGATGTAGGCCATAGTAACAACGATGAGTTTACAAAGGAATGGGATTCCCTGTTGGACAAAGCAACCAACTGTTCGGCAAATGTCCAAGTGGTTGGTTTGCTTCCCAGGTATGGAGTGCATAGGAGTTGGTTAAATCAACGGGCTAGGTGTATGAACCTGGTACTCAAGGAAATTTGCTTTAAGCGTAGTATCAGGTTTATTGATGTGTGGAGTAAATGTAAACGAGATTGGATTGCTAGGGATGGCCTGCATCTGAGCTCTACAGGGGTCAAAATGGTTAGTGGTTTGGTTTTAGAGGCTTCAGAATCAAAAAACTAAGTTGGAATGGGGGGCATGGTTTAAGGAGCAGAATTCGAAAGGGTACTAACTATTGGGATTTTAGTAGAAACGCAAATAGGGTGGCTAATAAGAGAAAAGATTTTAACAGTTGGGATTCAAACAATCGTGCAGCATTAAATAAAAGTAAGATGGGCTTACTTAAGGTTTTTTATACAAATGCTCGTAGTATTAGGAACAAGATGGAAGAATTGAAAAGCATAATTATAGACGAGAGGTTGGATATTATTGGTGTTACCGAGACATGGGCTACCGAAAGTGATGATGATTTATTATCTATTGCTGGGTATAATTTGTTTAGACGAGATAGAGTAGGTAAAAGAGGTGGTGGGGTTTTATTTTATGTCAGAGACACTTTAATTTGCAATGAATTGGTAATTAATGATAAACCTAATGAGATTGATATGATTTGGCTGGAGTTTATTAGTAATAAGGGCGAAAAACTATGTTTGGGGAATATTTATAGGCCACCCAACTTAAGCCAGGGTCAAGACGAACAGATGTTTAGTATTATTAGTGACATTTCTAGCAAGGGGTCAGTCATCATAATGGGAGATTTTAATTTTCCAGTAATTGATTGGAATAATTTTTACCATAGTAATAGCAGAGAAGAGGAATTTTTGAAAGTAATTGGTGACTTTCTTAGATCAAATTGTAACTCAGGGTACTCGACAGGACGCGATTTTGGATCTAGTTTTCTGCGACATGGAAGGCTCTGTTCAGGGGTTATGTGTAGGGAACACATTGGAGATAGTGACCACAACAGTATTAGGTTTGGGATTAAATTTGATATGCACAAAGTAGAGAATTTTAGGTTTGTGCCCAATTTCAGAAATACTGACTTTGTGGCACTTCGGCAGAGTTTGAAAGCAGTTTTTTCTTCTGGATTGGACAATAGCGATGTGAATCTTCAGTGGGCAGAGTTTAAGGAAAATCTAGCGAATACGGTTAGGGATCATGTTCCTTTTAGGAGAAAGGGTGTCAACACTAAAATTTGGTCAATGTGGTTCTCCAGGGAAACTAAAGACGCTCTAAATTACAAGCAAGCTGCTTTTCATAGGTTTAGAGAAACAGGTCACAGTGCAGATAGGCTCCAATATTGTAAGGCAAGGCGTAAATTTAAGTATTTGGTACGGATTCAGAAAAGAGAGTTGGAGCAAAGACTGGCAGATAACATAAACAGGAATTCCAAGAGGTTTTTTGCATACGCTAATTCGGGGAAAGTTCGAAATAGTCATACTGGGCCACTGGTTGATGAGCACGGAATTTTAATTCAGGACGATAGTGATATTGCTAATGTTCTTAATAACTTTTTTTCAAGTGTTTTTAACGATAACTGTATCTCAACAGTTGACACCAACAAGACACAAGCTATAGTACAGCTTGAGGACCTTGTATTTTCCAGGGATGACGTTTTACTTCATTTGAAAAAAATTAAAGAGACTAAGGCTCCGGGGCCAGATAATATTTATCCGAAAATTTTAGTTGAATGTGCAGAGGAATTAGCAGATGTAATCGCAAACATTTTCAATGCTTCTTATAATTCGGGGACAGTGCCAGAGGACTGGAAGCTGGCTAACATTACACCGCTCTTCAAGAAAGGGTCTAAAGGGAGTGCGGGAAATTATAGACCTGTGAGTCTAACTTCGGTGGTTTGCAAAATTTTTGAAACATTGATGAAAATTAAGATAGTAAATTTTCTAGAGACTAATAATCTATTGACTAGTTTTCAGTACGGTTTCAGGAAAGGTAAATCTTGTGCAACTAATTTATTACATTTCTATGACAAAGTTACCATGGCTTTGGACAATAAGAAGCCTGTAGATGTTGTTTACATTGATTTTCAAAAAGCTTTCGATAAGGTACCGCATGTTGCTCTACTTAGCAAATTAACTGATATAGGAATAGGAGGGAAAACTTTCATTTGGGTAAAAAACTGGCTGACCAGAAGGAAACAAAAGAGTCGTTGTAAGGGGAAATTATTCTAATTGGAGTGAGGTCTTTAGCGGGGTTCCTCAAGGATCAGTGTTAGGGCCTGTTTTGTTCATTGTCTTTATGAACGATATTCACAAAAATATTTCTGGGAACATGAATTGTTTTGCTGATGATGTCAAAGTTATGGGGACTGTAGAAAATGAAGAACAAGCAAATCAGCTGCAAGAGGATCTAGATCATATTACAGAGTGGGCTGATAAATGGGGTATGGCTGTTAATGTTGGGAAATGTCAAGTGCTACATTTAGGGCATGGAAATAAGTGTACAAGTTATTATTTGCAAGGTTCAGCCATTAGTCAGGCAGACAAAGTTACTGATCTGGGGGTCTTAATAAGTCAGGATTTAAAGTTTAGCCAACAGTGCAGCATTGCTACCTACAAAGCCAATAAGATGCTTGGGTTTATCAATAGATCTATTTCAAATAAATCTAAAGAAGTTCTTCTGCCATTATATAGAAGTTTGGTAAGACCCCATTTGGAGTATGCTGATCAGTTTTGGTCTCCTTATCTTAAGAAAGACATTAATGTATTGGAAAGGGTTAAAAGGCGGGCTACAAGGCTAATAAGTGGACTTTCCTACTTAGATTATGATTCCAGGCTTAGAAGGCTAAAAATGTACAGTCTTGAGCAAAGAAGAGATCGAGGGGACATGATTCAGCTGTTTAAATTTATTAAAACGAAAGATGTTACGGGGCTAAAGTTTAGCACTGAAAACAGGACAAGGGGTCATTGTTTTAAGCTATTTAAATCTCAGGCTCACATGGATATTAGGAAAAATTATTATTTTAGCAGGGTAGTGGAACCTTGGAACAGCTTACCGGAAGAGGTGGTAACGAACAAAGGAGTAGACAGTTTTAAGAGGGCCATTGATCTTCACTGGGGATTGTAAATTGACTAGGACCAGTCTAGCTGGGCCCCAGAGCCTGTTGCTGGTCGTCACTTTTGTATTTGTATTTGTATAACTTCGTCACTAAGGCAATTTTAATGTAGTAATTTCATGCATTTATTTTTTTTTTTTGATTTACAAATTGATCATAGTTAATTCATAAAAGTTGAAGGTGAAATTTTTATTAGTAGACTAAGACATTTCATAAGTGAAGTAAAACATGTTTAAATGGTGCTTGGCTATTTTTTCAAGTTTTATGATTATTGTTTTTTCCTTCACCACACTCTCAGCAGCAAAAGTCAAGTTGTCTAATTATTATTTAAATATTTAAAACTACATAAGTAAGTGTACTGCATTAAGTGATTGCGTTAAAAAAAACAATTGTTTAGTTAATTGCAGTTATGATATTGTAAAAAGGCTCATCCACAAGTGATGTCATGCTTTGAGAAGGAGACGGGCTCATGAAATTGTGACAAGGGGAAGAGAGAGAGAGAGAGGGTGACAAGTGACACCACACAGTTATTGTAACAATATGTTTGTAAAAAATATGACGTGACAAGAGGAGAAGTTTGGGGTGAAGTGTGACACTTTGTGATAAAGGGTGCTGATGGTGAAATATATTGAAAAAAAGTGACATCATTTAATGACATTCCATTAGTACTCCTTCAAAATCTCATTTTACTCCTTCAAAACTCCTTCATTTTATTTCTGAAACTGAGTACGAACTCTGACACCACTATTTAATTTTAAAACTATAATTGGTTTGCATCATTATCTAAATACAATAACTGGAATGAAGTGTGATTCAGTACAGTGATTCATCATTTTTAGTTAGATTTAATGATTTTTGTCTGAATACTGATCATATGATGCTTCTGTGCATCAACTGCTGTGATTGTAAGCGAAGAAAAATTGCATTTTAATTAAAATCTGGTTCATTGTTCAATTTCTTTTCCTCTTAGATGTCACGACCCATTCAAGTGAAGCCAGCCGACAGTGAAAATAAAGGTGGTAAGTAAATCCAGTATTTATTATTTTTTTCCCCGGACATTTTAAGACGCACAAAGTTTTCCTTCCAATTCGTCATAGAGGGATGAAAGATCAATTTCCCCCCGTCCTAAAGCAGCATTTCTCATAACTAGTTACAATAAATCTCGAACATACACTTGCACCAGCAGATAATCACGGCCAAATCTTTCCTTTAATTGCTGTACTGCGTTACTGTAATTTTCTCCGGTAGCAGGAAAACTCAACAGTAATCTTTCTGCTTTAGAACCAGGTTCCATTGATTGAATTAAATATTGCTTTTTGTCTTCATTATCAATGTCCTTGTCCTCATGAATTTCTTAAATTGGCTCCGAAAATTTAAATACTCTCTTGCTTCGCCGTTAAACTTTTTAAGTTCTATCAACGACAGCTTAAATTTGTGCTTACTAATGTTTCCGTTACGCTGAACATTTTCAAAATTTAAATCAAGCAGAGAGCAAATTTGAATAAACTTGTCCCGATAATTTTCTGCTTCTTCACAATCTTCATAATATGCCTCCTCGACATTTTCATCTTCCAACAACAACTCAGATATCGTATTTTGACAACCATCTAGCCATTTGAATTTGTTAGAAATATGATTTCTTAAAATTAAAAGTTCATTTGAATCAGTAATTTCCTTCAAAAGTTCAGTTTCAATTTTTGTCATACTGTGGGTAAAAGACGTCCTCATTCCTTTTCTCTGAGCTTAAACTTTCTCTGAGCTCTGAGCAGTTAAATCCATCGACTTCTTACATAAGTTCCAAGCACCCGTCCTGTCATGGACGCCAAATATGTTGAATACAAACTAAAATTCGAACGGTGAATTACTTTGTCAGGATTGCACTAATCAATGCAGGGTGCTAGAATCAATAAGATCTCCTTTTCTTCATAAAAAGACATTTATTTTACTGAACTACAAGAAAACTAGAGCCAAAATATCTTTGCAATACAGCACCAGTATCAAACTCATACTAATTTCATTTTAATTTTACACAGTGTTCTGACAATTGTATGTATCTATGTGTTTATGTCTTTAATTGTTTAAACACCAGTTTTTCTTTTAAAAATTCACTTAAATTATGGCTTTAGTAGGTTAAATAAAGAAGTAAGTAAAATCGGTATCTATTGGTAGAAAGATACACTATAGTATCAGTGTAATCACAAAAAACCATTAAGACATGCACTACACTGAATTTCCAGCCTATTTATCTCGTAGGATGTTTTGGAAATATCTGTGGGACATATGTATGTCCCAGTAGGGCTGAAAGGGTTAAGAACGGCAGAGGCTTAAGGGTCGACCAAAAATCAAAAAATTCAAAATTTTCTGAGGATCATGGATAGCCTGATTTCATCTTTTTGCGACTATAATTTGCAGAGACAATGAAACTACAAGTTTCGGCATTGTTTCATTTATTCCAAAATGTGTGAAGCAGTTGGCTGCTTGCCATCAACAGTGGTTCGAGCGAAAGTAGATTAAATAAGATGCATTCATCGGTTCCTGTTACCACTCCAAACAAATTTTGTATTTCCTGTTTTCGTTGTATCATATTCAAACTTGAGATCTGGCAACCCATTTTTGGTTTTGAAAAATGGTAGCAAAATTATTAGCGTTCTTGTAGAATTACGTTACGCATACGTTACGAAAAGAGTTGTGTTATATATTCATTTTTAAGATGTACGGATCATAAGATCAAAATGAGTCATCTTCATCACTGTAAATATCTTCATCAAACTTTCTTTCCTGTGCTGTGAAATAAATTGTGTTTAAAAACAAAAGCCGAGTCTGTAGTTACAACAGTTCCGGAATAGATGAAGCAAGGGGCTGCTTGCCAGTAATGACTGGTTGGAGCAAAATCGGGTCAAGTAAGATGCATATTTGAAGTTTGCACTAACTTAAGCCAACTCAGGCCAAAGACAGTATACTTTAGGTGAACGGAGGTGTACCAACTGGCTTCGGTGGGTAGTAAAATCTTATTTACAATTTTCACTCAGCATTTAAATTTCTAAAGATTGCTCTGTGATACTTATTTTTTTAACTACGATGTATTTTTGCGTTGGTTTCTTAAGTCTGAAATTGTGAGTTAATTCTATCTTTAAATATATATCTTTTTGTGAGCCTTTTTTCTTTCAGAAGACCGGAAACTGTTTGTTGGTATGTTGAGCAAACAGCAAACAGATGAAGATGTTTTGAAACTATTCCAACCTTTCGGACCTATTGAAGAGTGCACAATTTTAAGAGGACCCGATGGTCAAAGTAAAGGTACTTACTGTGCATGTTACTTGTTTTTATTCTCCCTCCCAAATAAGATGAAAGAAAAAAATAATGTACAAAGCCATATAGTGCCCAGAACAAATAGTACATCTCCAATATTATTTATAATGTACTTTTGAGCAGAAAAAAAGTTTTTTTTTTGTATGAGTTTTACTGATTGTTATCAGTGATATCATCACCAAATAGCATATAGATTTAACATTCAAAATAAGTTTTAGTTCCATTCCGTCAATCACAATTTATCATTGGAGATGAATTGTATCCAGTTGAACTTATTTTCTTATATTAGGTTCATGTTCTTCCCCACAGATGGAAGTGAGGGATGCTACAGCAAGGGGGCCCTGGCCCAAAAGGGGTCTGAAGTGAAAAAATCAAATATAAAACTTATTTTTTATGTACCTATTTCTAGGTTTAGGAAAAAATGGAAGGTTCCCATTGCATGATCTGGCAAGGGAACCTTGGAATAATTGTGGGAGTCCATTAATAGAACTAGCACTGTTCGTTAAACTCAAGAAAAATCCCATATTTATTTAAAATTTTTGGGACATAATAAATTATCAGCATTCATCTGTTGCGTTCTCTTCTCTTATCGCAAAAGCAGTTGATGATAGACATAGTATGTCAATCTAAGTGAAGCTTTATTATCATTATTTTTCATGTTAGATAACATTTAGATATTTGCATGTTTCATGTCATTGTTCCTTAACGAACGCTAGAATCCGTGACTAGTCTTGGAATAGAGAACGGCACGTGTAGTGGGCGTTGCCCATGACGTGACTACTTTGACGTCGATCCTTCTAGAACAAGTGACGTCACGTGCACACGCTTCGGGCTTGGCCACTGAAGGTCACGATCAGGTAGCATTGAAGTGAAGATATGCTAATGAGATTCGGAATATAAGCGAGGCTGTTATCAGTTGATCTCACTCTCACTTCTTGCACAGCCTAGACGCGTTGGCTCATGTCAGGCAAGCCAACTTGCTGTTTGTTCAACAAGCTTAGGCTGTTAGCCTTTATGTTTAAATTGAAGTAGTATGACGTTTGTCCATTGAAGACTTCGTTCCTTATGAACGATAGTCGGGTCAATTGATAATTACTTATTAGTCTAGGTCAACTGGGTATTTGCAATAATGGTATACTTATTCTTATTTACTTTTGTTAAAGCCATATACTATGTTTTTATCTCTTAATAAATTAATTGATGTTTACTAAGCTATTTGTCTTCAATCATACTGATTCACGAACTCGAATTTCACACTCTGCTAAATGTATTACGTTGTTTGGGTAAGAGAGTTAGTTTTAATCATACCTTCCCATCCAACAGTTAAACCGTATTGTAAATTCTCCTGAAAAAATTAAAGATATTAACAATGGAATTTTCACCTAAATAATGATTGCAACCAAATTTTTATTCACTATTCACATTTAGAAACATCAATGAATAAATTACTGCTGCTGCCTAAATCAAACATCTCTAACCACCCCTGTGGTTAACCCGCGAGAACGCGCGCTACTCGGACGAACACGAGAATGCGCAAGGGGTGTCCTGCACCCCAGTGAAGAATTTCCACAATTTACTTAGCAAAAGTATATTTTTCACGGTGTTTTTTTAAACTTCCTTACGCCAAACATAATTATTACTTTAAACTTTGCAAATCAACCTGTTTCATGAGTGATTTTCACCAAATTAAGATCAAAATTTGAAATTTATTTCATATAAATGCACACTTACATTAGTTGATGCATTCGGTACACATGACATCAGAATGACTTTTGCAAAAAATATTTAAGCATTTTAAACAACAAGACTCGTTCTCACTACCACAGATATAAAAACACTTGTATGACATCTTTTTTGTTTTTGGAGTTGGCTCCGTTGAAAAATTACCTCTCAAATTTCAATTTTGTTTAATGCTTGACATAGCTCTCTGATCCGCATGGTTTTTGACAAGTTGAACTGCCAAATCTTTAATGGAAGGTCTCTCCTTTTTAATATACTTATTTGAGAATCTTTGATTAAGAGCAGCAAAACTCTGCGGTTGAATATAGCTATATTTAGAAGAGACAAAAATAGCACCATTGGCCTTTTTTTTTTTTGTAACCCATGCCGTAGAATAAGCAGCTAACCAATACATGTCTTCAGTTCATCTTTGCTGATATCATTGGCATTTCTTTATAGTGAAAAATTATATAAAACTCTTTCAATAGGTATTAGTAAACTTCATTATAAAAACCAGAATGCTTTCAAAATAAAATTGAAAATGATTCTGAAGGTGTTGAAATCTCGCATGGTTTGGTATTTCCCAGAAGTTAATAAATAATGCTCTTTTCTGGTGTTCTTACGTTGGAATGGTATTTTCTTTCATCCCTTTTGTTTGACAATCTTTTCCAATCGAAAAAGTTTCTCTTTTACTACCAATTACTTCAACATCTACAGATAAATCCTCAGGTTCACTATCAGAATTATGGCGACTATAATTTAACACTATTATCAGGCTCCTCATCAGATTCATATATCTATTGATCATCAGTGGAAACTTCATCCAACAGCTTTTGCAAATGTCTCATACTCTCATCATACGTCATGTAGCGCGACATTTTCGAAGAAAATCGGAGAATCACAAGGACGCGCAAGGGGTGTTTGACACCCCATATGAGTAATTCCAGGAAAACCGCTGCAGGAATGCACACAGCAAACATACCCTTCATTAGCAAGTGACCTTCAAACCAGCTACACTGAGTTTGATCCATTTTCAATTAAGGGAACTTAAAAAGTTCGAATAATAAAGTTTTGTGGGGTGTCAAACATCCCCTTGCGTGTCCTCGCGGGTTAAGGACGTGCTTACATATGGAATTCTGAATCTGCCAGTCAAGTCTGAATGTCAGGTGTCTATATTGCACAAGTTTGTAGACTGTATAGTGTTTTAGGTAATATAACTACAAAAATTAATGTTTATACAATTAAATTACTTAAAAAAAAGAAACAGATTTATCTTTATTGATGATGTATTTTCTTATTACGGATTTTTAGTTATTATTAGTATCTTTATGAAAATTATGTATGAATCAAACCTTTTGGTTGCAAAATTACTTATAAAGGATTTTTTGTTTGCTTCTATTCCAATATAACTTGCTAAATGTCAACTTAAGCTTATTTTTAAAAATTTCTTTTCTGTTGAACATTGTTTCTGAAAATTATTTTATTATAGGATGTGCTTTTGTGAAATTTGAAAACCCTAGTGATGCACATTCTGCAATTAGTACCCTGCATGGTAGTCAAACAATGCCAGTAAGTATTTGTCATGTTTTTACTGTGTAATTTTTTCTCCCTTCGCTTTTACTTGTAATATTTCATTGAGTATTCATTTGAGTCTTGGGCATAACCTTGGCAAAAGTAAACAATTTATTTTAATTGTTAATTGTTTTAAACTACAGTGAAGATACAACAAACTTCAATGGACCACAAGTTTGTTACCGAAATTTCATCGTAATGGAATACAAGCTATGTAATTAAATCAAGACTCAAAATTAATTTTGTTGAAATGTATATTTTGTTGTATTGGTATTCGTTGTTATGAGATTTCACTGTATTTAATTATGAAACTGTATAATTAAGCTCATTTTGCTTTCTTGTGCTAAATGTTAGCTCATCAGCATGTTCCATTCTAATAAATATAAGCAATTGCGTGAGTCATATTCTTTCCATCTCCTCTTTCTAGTTAGGGATAGCAAGCTGTGTGGGACCTTTTACTTTAAGTTATATTGAAATGCAAACTATCATAAGGGTCCCCAATGTTTTCTTTGCCTAGGATACCCCAAATTCAAAATCAGGCCTTTTGGTTGAGTCATGTTGGGAAGGCAACTTAAGCAGTAGTGTAGGAAAACCTCTGAATCAGTTGATCAGTAACTACCTTCACGGTTGATTCTTCTCTGAAAGGACAGTGAGGACTTGCCTCACTAAGTAATGATTTGCCTTACTTGTGTTGATCTCATCAGCAGTCAGTTGGACAACCCTTTGAAAGCAACATTATTTTTGCTATTACTAGTCTTAAAAATGCTTTTACCCTCTTTTTTTTCCTGAATTTGCAGTCATTTGGTCATCTACATTCTAAACAAGCACTGTTCACTCTCACTTTTCTCTGGGTTCATTTTATGCTTGAACTTAGTGTATATGCTACCGTTAAAGTATGAAATCCATTATTTTATAGAATACGTAGTTATTTCATGGAATAACTAATTGTGTCCGTTAAAGTGTAAATCTCTCATGTATTTCATGGTTTAACTAGTTATTTCATAGAATAACGATCTGCAGCCCGTTAAAGTGTAAAATAATCTATATCCGGTCGGTTGCTACAGCTCAAAGTTTAGGTACTGGTCAGGGATTTAAAAAATGTTCGTGTAAAACCCTGTGTGTCAACAAAAAATGTTTTTGTTTTATAAATAATGTTCTTTGTAATTCCAAATGTCATTTTAGTAATCCTTGTTGTAAAAAATGATTTTGTGGTATGTTTCCATAAATACCATTTATATGCTGCATAAATTAGATAAATTGCTTCTTTTTCATTTTAATTGTCTATCATTAGTTTATTTATAGACTACCTAGTTATTTCATTTTAGATAAATTGTTTATTTTACACTTTAACTGTCTCTCATCAGTTAATTTATAGAATACCTAGTTATTTCATAGAATACCTAGTTATTTCATAGAATAACTAGTTAAAGTATGAAATTAATAACTTATTACACACTTTAACGGACACGATCTGTTATTTCATGGAATAACTAGGTATTCTATAAAATAACTGCATTATATACTTTAACAGTAACATATATACTAAAGTAGTAATGTAGTAAAATATAGTGTTGTAATGTAGTAATAATTATATAGTTGAGTGCAATATAGTTAAAAGCACACTGATGTGCAAAAATTGTCTATGTATTAGATGTTTATTGATAAGTGAAGTTCAGTTTTCAAATAAAAATTCTCTTTTTTGTGACAGGGCGCTTCATCTAGTCTAGTAGTAAAATTTGCTGACACAGAAAAGGAACGTCAGCTAAGAAAAATGCAACAAATGTCTGGAAACGTGAACATATTGAATCCTTTTGTTTTCAGTCATCTAGGAGCCTATGGCGCCTACGCACAGGTGAATGTTTAATTATTAATGTTATTTTAATATGTCTATGCATTGTTTAAATAATGGGATCGTTTCCGAAATTTTGAAAGTATTTTTTTCTGAAAGAGCATGCTTAAAAACGTAGGATTTGCCCCTTTTTAAATAATTTAACTAAGTGAATTATTTTTGAAAAATTATTTAAATCAGTGTTTAGACTCAATTTCATTTTTCACGCTTCTGCGCATGACATCACAAATGATGAACTGCCATTCACTGTTGCCATTAGTGCAGAGCGCAATAGTTAATTCACTTTACTCATATACAGAGAGTAGAAGAGAGGAGAAGAATCTTCATGATAGCAGTTTAGCGACAAAATTTCACTTCCGCCAGAGGGCGCCGTCCCCAAATAACTATTCATGTTCACATGCGTCTTCCATAGTCTAGCGTTGTAAACAAATGCGCGTTTTAAAATATAAGACCTGAAAATTTGAAAGAATAAAGCTCATTTTGCCATGAAAGTTCTTCATAATACTTACAGTTTCACCATACATTTGAACTATTTGCATTCAATGCGTATAATTTTTGTTTATGAAGCAATAATTTTAATTGAACTTGATCTGGGTGTCACTAGCTTGACAATTCATAAATTTCTCCACTGGACAGGAGCAGCGTTTTTACGAAATAATTAATTCATTCCTCTGTTATGTGCTAGGTAATTGATGTTTTATTTTGTATATTGTATTAGAAATCTCTGTTCTACTTATTTGTTATTATAAAACTAAAAACGATTTTAGCTGTCTTTTGACAATAATGTTTTCTCCTAATAAAGTCTGTAGCCTGCATTTCTTTTGTCCGAATTCTTCAGATTAAGATGCATTTAATTTTTAGAGTAAATGAGAAAATTTTATTTTGTAGTTTTCAATTTGAAAAATAAGAATGAAAATAGCTATGAACAATTACAAAATTTTGGGATTTAAATTACTGCAATATTTTTTTGCTATGTTTTTTATCACTTGCATACCCTGATTTGCATCCGGGAACAAAGCAGTATGCAAGCGGCATATTTATGAAAGAAAAAATTAAAACTAATTAGCAAAAGGATATAGAAATAGCCAAGATGTACATTCTGTATTAACTTAATGAAAACCTAAAAAATAATGCAATAATTTTGATGGTTAAAACACTATATAATTATAAAAATCGAAAATAAATTTCAGAAAAAAAGTTATTTTGGAATGAGATTATTGAAGATTATTCATTTCCATCTTGACGACAGCATGGAATTATTGAGCTCCGGCAATTTCTTCGCATCAGCAGCCCAAATTAGCTAACTGCCGGCAACCACCCCATGGAGAACTCAGGGTCGGGTGAAATTCTCCTTTCCCTTCTCAATAAACAAGAGCATAATGGAACCGAAGCGCCACCAGTGGCGATGCAAAAATCGTGCCACATTTCTCTGCATTGTCAAAGGAGATGAAGCTCCTTTATTTTAGCCTTCTTGCTCATATGTAGTGGCAACAATAAGGTTGATAGCAAGTGTAGAGCGCAATATTTAATTTGCTTCTGAATTATAATAATGTGAAAACGCAGTAGACAGAATGCGTAAGCATTCAGTGCCCCTTGAAATACGTGGCAAAGTACAGCATTTGTGACGTCATAAAGACCACACCTTGTTCGAAAAATCGGACATTTAAAAAAATTAATTAAAAAATAACTGTTGAAAAAACGAAAGTATTTTCTGGGTCCATGTTATTTTTTTTGCTCATTCTATCAACTTTAGTGACTAAAAGTAGTACTTTTGACTGAAGGAAACAACCTCATTAACTAAACTGTTGTGATTGATTACCTAAATACCTAAAAAAAATTAAAAACCCTATTTTCTGCAGTCTGAGAAATTGGATAAGCTTTCTAGCTAACAATAAAGGGGGAAAATGTGACAAAAAAAAAAAAAAAAAAAGATTTGCATTAAATTCCATACAGGTGTTCAGGTTTTCACAGAACACCTTTTTCAATGCAAAAAATTGTGAGATTTTGGATGTAAAGCCACTAGCAAAAGTTTTGCCTGCAAAACCCTCATCTTTGAAATCCGAAAAGACCTGTGCCAAATTTGTTGCATATTTATGCATTTATTATGTTGATTTTCTTACTGTTACTTTAGCATAAACAGGGGTGCCCATCCCCCTAAGTGTGATTAGGCACCCTCCTCAAATGCTACAACGCACCCTTCCCATTAGGAGAGCCAGAGCCCCACAAATGAAGTAAAACACTCTCTAAAATGAGTCCCCAACTCTCTAAATCTCTCTTTAAAAATTTCAATGCCACTTTCTATGCCATGGTCCCCTCTTCCTCATCGACACCCCTGGCATAAAGGTATTTTTTCATTTCATATTCTATAGATCACTTGTTAGACAATTTGGACTAAATTTTCTGTAGAATTTCATATACTCATTTTTAAAATAATTAATGTTGAAAGTTAAAAGTTTGTTGACGTAGTAAAGGTACTTGACTCGTGTGATTTGTTAAGTCCAATTTTTTTTCCTAATTTCTTTTTCAATTGTTTTTTTTTTTTTTGAAATGAAGTCCTGTCACTTTTGTTACATACTTTTGAGCATCAGGTTTAGAGATCTTGACCCTAGCAATATGTCTTTCAAATCTGTTGTTGCAAATTTATTTAATACTAGTGGTATCCGCACGGCTTTGCCCATAGTAGAACATTAAAAGGTCATTTGGTTTGCTTGTATATTTACAAATAATGGAAGATGAATTTCTCGCCAATATGTTATGTTCATTTGCTAGCCAATGTTATGGTTCCACGTTATGATAGTTTCGTAATTTTCTCTTCCATGTTATGATATTTGGAATAGAAAAGGAACAAAATCGAATTTTCGAAAAATTGCTTCGAGGTGCACACCCCCATGCTACAAACTAATTTTGTGTCAAATTTCATGAAAATTGGCCGAATGGTTTAGATGCTGTGTGTGTCACAGAGATCCAGACTGAGAGACTTTGAGCTTTATTATTAGTAAAGATATGCTTTGCTCTCCTACTAATTTTTTTTTCAAATGTTAGTTTCAAAAAGAAGCAAATAGTGGGCCATTCCACAGAACATTTCTCCCACATGTGATAGCTCTATATTTTGCGTCGAAAGTAGTTTAAAATTTGTAAATTTGTAATAAACAAACTTTTTTCTCCCAAGAAATAACTCTTACACAAAATAATTACTTAGGCAAAAAACTTTTGCTTATTACATGTTTTGAAATTAAATATAGATTGGTTATGTGTGGGCCAAAATGTTTGTTTTTTTGTCGATTGACCCTATAGCTGTTGAATCATCTGTTTTCTGGTGGATATCTTATTCAAAGCTCCTTTTTTAAAATATATTTTGTGTTACTTTTTTTTGAATTAAATATTTATTTACATTTTTAAATACTTATTTTATTACCTACCTTTTTCTTCATGTAATGCAGAAGTTGCTTTTTCTTGTGGAGATGAAATTAAGGGGGTTTTTTTCCTTCAAACATCTATAATAGGTTCTACATTTTCGACAGAAGTCTGTGAACATTTTTCAACCACTGACAATATGCAGCTGTATATTTTAACCAGAGTCATAAGAGGGCATAGTTGGTTCTTTACCAAGCTTTGTGTACTCAATATTAGAGAAGTAAAGAGTTTACGTTCAGGTTGTTATTTGCTTCTTTAGCACTTCTTAAACAGAAAATCTTAAAAACGTCTTTCATGTTCAGTAAATTTGTTGAATGAAGAAAAGTTGTAGTTTTGCGGTTTCATCATAAAGGTTTTTTTCTTGACACTTTTTAGTGCCTTGAACTTTCTTTAACCAAAACCCCAGACTATATTTCTCTTTACTTTGAAACAGTGGCATTGTCAGAAAAAATTTCAGAGGTAGATATGGTTATTTTTAGTTATTTTCTATGGTCTGGAAAGGAACACTGTTGAGTTTCAGGAGGGGGAGGGGGATAGATATACCCCTGGCTACACCCCTGCTCTGAAATACTACATATACAGAATAATTTGATATGATCAAGTATTTTAACAATTCTGAAATCAGCTAATATTTCTATTCATATTAGTTAGAGAAACTTAGTGAATCCACCTGTTGCCATTATTTCATAAAGATTAGATGACTTATCTGGATGTGCATTTTTTAAAATTTTATTCGAACTCTAGTTAACATGAAAAGCCTAATGCTTTGTCTGTAATAGATTACCAATGTTAACTTTTTTTCAGATGGTTCACCAGCATGCTCTTGCAACTGCTGTAGCACAGCAGGGATATATCAATTCTGTTTCCCCAGTCGGACCTTTGCAACTTCCACCAATCAGTCCAGTATCAAATGGCATACCAAGTCCAACCATCACAGCTAATGCAGGTAGGATTTGTTTTACTTAGATGAGCAGTGCTCAACCTTTTTTTACCTGAGCAGAGCACACCACATCTCATATTGTGTTGAATCTGGCGGGCCAGAACACATATTATCAAATTTAAATATGTTTGATTTTTTCCTCTATATAATGTAGGAAAACACATGGAAAGTGAAAAGAAAATTACAAACCGAGAATTGTTGTTTCCATTACTGCATGCCTATTTTATAAATTCAAAGTTTCCAGATGTCTTTTGGAAACCAATTTCTGCTTATTTGTTTTCAAGTTTGCGACAATCAATCTTAATACCAAATGAAAATGATCAGTTTTAGAAGTTTCCAGAGCATACTTTTTTAATTCCTAACATTGAACAGAAATACAATTTTGGGCCCCATGGATTAACTTTGTGGGCCGAATGTGACCATTTAAAATTGATTATATATATATATATATATATATATATATATATATATATATATATATATATATATATATATATATATATATATATATACTAGCTGCATTACCCGGCTTCGCTCGGTCTACCTTTAAAATAAAAATTGTGTCAAGTGACTCATATTCAACAATCAGGCTTAAATGAAAGAAAAAGAAAAAAAAAATCATGCAAAATTTCCCTTCCAAACAGGATGACAAATATTAAAATACTCTAAAAGAAATCAAAATGAGAAAGAGGGAAAGAAATGATGTATTTAAAAAGCGTAATCATGGGAAAACACAAAATAAAATAAGTTTAAGAAATTAAAATGAGAAAGAAGGAAAGAAACAATGGATTCAAAAAGCGTAACCGTGAAAACGCAAAATAAAATGACAACTTTTGAATGGAGGTGAGATTTTTTGAACTTGATTTAAAACGGCTTGTAACTTTTTTTTCCTTTGGAGATATGAGCTTAGTTTTTAACCGACTTCAAAAAGGAGGCGGTTATCAATTCATACCGTATGTATGTTTTTTTTTTGTTTGTCCACTCATAGCGTCTCACCTAGTGAACCGATTTTGATGATTCTTTCGTTAATGGATAGGGGATGGCTCAACTTAGGTCCCATTACTTTGTTTGACCATATTTGTTCTTTAGAAAAAAAGTTATGAGCAAAAAACAGTAAATTTTATGCAATTTCCCTATTAAATGATTTTGTAGCGAAGTTCACACTTTTCATCCGTGGATAGCGGTGGCTCAGTGGTAGAATTCTCGCTTCCCACACGAGCGACCCCAGTTCAAATCCTGACTAGGACAAAGTGAATTTTACTAAAATTTCGTTTCTACTGTTTCCCGTATTTTCTCGAATCTTCTATTAATTTCTGTATCTTTCCAAGTCTGGAAAGTTCCAGCACTTTCTCAAGTTGTATATAAGTAGATGTAACGTTCATTCGTGGTTCTGAATAAAGATCTCGAGTTGAGACTAACGAGCATTCGCTTCATTTGGCTTTCACATTGTCTTCGCTATCTTCATCTACGCGACAATATGAAACTCATTGTTATAAAACTTTGGTGCCCTATAACAGTAACATTAATAGTAATTGTAATGATAGTTTTTAATGAAGGCTTCTCTGAAGCAAGCATCATATTTCTTCAAGGGATATTTCGATAATGGGGAATCTGGCGCTGTCGTCTCATTTTTGGCGTAAATAATTTTATTTTAGTAACCCTGCTGATTTATAGTAACCCTATGTGAATTATCAAAATCTTCCTTTCTTCAGTGCTATTGCTCCATAGTAGGGGTAAACCTAACCTGGAAGCGAGGTGATGCAGTGATTAGGATCTGCTTAGCCTCCACAATGCTACCATTAGGTTTGACTCAACTACTCTGTAGTATTTTTATCGTTATCATCTATGCGATAACAGATGATCGGGGCTAAGTAAGAAAATACAGGATTGCATCATGAGCAACTTAGATGCTGTGGAATGTAAATTAGTTAGGAAAAACGTAATACTTAAATGGTTATAATTAAATTAACTACGCATGATTTCCAGAGAGGAACAAATATAAGTTTTTAGTGCCAATCGCTTAAAATTTAACGCGTGTCAATAGTTTTTTTTTTTTAGTATTTAGCATTTTTAAGAAAAAAATGTGAAGTTTCGTGATGGTAACTTCTTATTATTTCTGAAATACTTACATTTACACTAAAAAGAATGAAATAAAAAAATTTTGAAAAAAAAATAGAACCGACTTCAAAATTGCTCTAAAAAGTGAAAAATAATTTTATTCTTTAAACACCATCGATAATGCTTTTAAACATAATTTTTGAAGTTGGCGCAAAAACGATAGATAAAATCATTCACAGTCATAACTCAAATACAACTATAAATTTAACCAGGACCAGTTTCTTCACTATCACATACATTATGCATTGATGACAGCATATTTGAATAGCGATATAAATGTTTCTTCGTAACTTAGGATGCTTTTTCTGAAAAAAAATATGAACGAAGCATGGTTACACTGGATTTTAAGTTTTGTTTTTGCGCCAACTTCAAAAATTATGTTTAAAAGCATTATCGATGGTGTTTAAAGAATAAAATTATTTTTCACTTTTTAGAGCAATTTTGAAGTCGGTTCTATTTTTTTTTCAAAATTTTTTTATTTGACCATACAGGTAGGACGATCGACCATAGGTCGAGATGAATCTGGAGTAAAAAATATTGCTTTTTCCAATGGTGTCAAAAAGAAAACTGTGGGACAATTCCTTCACTTTTTATTGATGTTTTTAATGAAAAAAGTAGTGTCTAAATTTCAGCTAAGCCTAAAACAATTCAAGGTAAAAACATAAATATCTGCCGCCGTAGTTAAGTTACAGCATTGAAACAAATTGCGTAGAATGTCGAAAATTCTACCCTTTCTAACAATATGTAATATTAAAATGTGCATACAATTTTTCATTCCCATGTTCGGAAATTTATGTGAAAATTGGGCCTAAATTGGAATAAAAAAGAACTATTGTATTTGTTTCGAACTGATCTGCAAACCCTATCGCAAAGGTAGGAGTTGTTCTAAAAATCCTAAAATTTCAAGTTTTGTCCTAAAATTCTTAAAATTTTTCGAATTTGTCCTAAAATTCATCATAAAAATGAAACCTTTCATGATGATATGCCTATAATTTAAGGTAAAATAAACTTTGTAGCTGTAGACCCTAATAAATTTTCCTTAAAAAGAAACAGAAAAACTTATGCTGCTGCTGCTTTTTGTTCTGGAGAAGGGGGTGGAGGGGGGGGGGGGAGAACAGTTAACCAAAACACATGCTCAATATAAAGGTCAAATAATAAAGAAAATAAAAACAGCTGTGCAGCAAATTTTGCAAAAGAAAATAGGGGAAAGGAATTAGATCTGATGTGTTTAATTTTTTTCCCTTTGAAGAGAAATGAAAAATATGTGAACCAGGGGGGGGGGGACAAGAAAGGTATCATAGCTAATTGAAATAAAATAAATACAATGTGTTGATGTGTTGAGTTAAAACCCAAATATATACACTTAATTCCAAAAAAATTATTTAGAGCAAAATTCAAACGCTAGTCCCCAGGTGGGAAGTAATATTTATTTTTGTGATGCTTATCTTGCTTGTGGTTTGAGCATTAGTTTGTTCTTGCAGTTCAAAGAGTCAGTTTGCTTTGTGTTTCTGTTCACTGAAGTTGGATTATTTCTTGCACATATAATTAACAAAATTCTCTTCTTTGTGGTGGGCAAAAGCAGACAAAAATGGATGCAAGATCTATTGCATCCATTTTGATGCAAGATTCATCCATGGTGCCCCGTGCAGAAAAGGATGAGATTTTGTTCTAGGTGTACATTTTCTTTTTAATATTGATAATCAAGAATTTTCACAGGTATTGCCTCATGCTGATGGGGCAAGACATAAAAAGTTGACAAGTAGCTTGAAAAATCAAGCTGTATTTTTTAATTTCTTGTTCTTCGTCTTCTACTGAAAACGAATTATGATAAAGCAATCTAAAGCGTTTGTTCCAAATTCATTCCTAGATGAAATTTCAAAAGAGGAGGTTTTCTTTGTTTTAGTTGCTGTAAGAAATTATTCATTTGCATTTTAAAATGATTTATCTGTAAATTACAGGGATGTTTTTGATGATTCTGTGATAGCAAAAAGTATCAGATTATCTGATCTCATGTACATAATAAATTTTGGACTTACACCTTACTTAAAATCATTCCTTATTGAGAATATCATTTTTAGCCTACTTTCCCCGTAAAAATCAGAGAAAGACAAAGAAAAGCATGAAAGAAGGTTTAAGGCGAGTACACCTCATTCCCATATTTCACTTTTTGATTTGAACTATTTTTTGTTCAATTTTGAACAGTTCAAAAAAAACTTAACATTAGCCCCTACGGGGATATTCAAGGCAATTCCGAACTATGTGGCGAATTTGCTTCAAACTTTGTAGGAAAAAGCTTTTGATGAAAAACTTGTATATAAAATATCTTTTTGACTTGAACAATTTTTCGTTTAATTTTGAACAGTTCAAATCCCTTAACATTAGCGCCTACGGGGAAACTGAAAGTCAGTGCAGATTCTGTACTTGGAGGTGGATTTACTTCAAACAAATTTTGTTGGAAATAGTCCTTGATGACAAACTCCAGACTCCGACTCCGAAAATTTAGGGGCACCTGACTCCGACTCCCCGATTTCGACTCTGACTCCCCGATTTCGACTCTGACTTCGTAGCTTTGGTAAAAATTTATGCATAAAGGACAAATGACTGACTCTGATTCTTGGATATTCAACTCCAACTCCTTCATCCCAAAATGAGATTGACTCCGACTCCGCAGCTATGGTTTTAACTGTGAAATAATTATTGTTAATGTGACTAGTTTTTATTTTCACGCTAAAGTTTTAATTTAGGTATTCAGATTTCGGCGGATAAACTTGAAGTCATTTATGTTTCTACATAAAGATATGGGCAGACGTTTTTTTTTTTTTTACAGTGAAAATTATTTTTTTAAGTTGACATTTTATTGTTTTTATTTATTTTGGTAAGTGCATTAATTCATTAAAAAAATTATTTTTGGCAACGGGGGAAAAGAAATGATTTTGTTTTAGATGATGTATTTATTTTGATGAGCTTATTAATTTTAATTATTATTTTTTCGTTTTGAAAGCTGTTAAAGAATTTTTTTAATGGAAAAAATTGCATTAGCTGCTTTTTTTAAAAAGTGCTGCTATTTTATTTGTTCGTTTATTTATTTATTTATTTTTTTTACGCATCTAATTTTTTAGGTGAGTAAGGAATATTTTATTCCAAGAAATAAGCTTAAAATATAAAAAAATATGTTTGAAACAATTTGCGATTTTAGCTGTTTTTGAGAATATTGATCAGGTACTAGAAAGTAGTGTGGGTATACGGGAAAGTAGGCTCATTTAGTTCTAGACGGAACTTCTTGTTTGTAATTCACTTTGATAAAACAACAACAAGGCAATAAATAAAGGAGCAATTGGACAATAGACGTACATTTATCATACTGGTATGTTGTATAAACTTCTACTTCATAATGTGTCACTATGTTGTAGAATCAAAGATTAAATGCAGTTTTTTTTAGTTTTCAACAGGGTTCGTTCATATATATCAGTCGACATATATAACGATGTATATCCGATATTTATTTTGAAAATGTCATGATATTTTGATATTTATTTTTTCAACTACAGTATTTTCAATTAAAAAAGTATATTAATCATAGTAATATTGTTCATTTATTATTAAAGATAACCGAAAGGTTATATACTGTATTTTTATGATGTATTGAGATAACAAAGTAATATAACATTCCTTTTTTACATGTATTTTATATTCCTAAAATTATTAGTAATGTAACAATTTTAATTCATATTAAAAGTGCCTACTTAAATATTAAACACTGCTCAGTAAAAAAGAAAATGTATCATGACTATGCACTGACTAATGCATATTATTTATTTCTGAATCATATAACTATAAAAGTAGCTATTGAGCAAAACAGCTAACGCTAAATTAACTCCTTTAAAATTGATAGGAATGTAAAATGAAATGTAAGATATAAATAATGAAAGAATCACTAATTTTAAGTCTACATTTTGTAATTATAATGTAAGAAAATAAAGAGAGATTTGAGGATGCATTTACTATTTTGAAGACTAGTTTATGCGTATTGAAAATATCCGATATGTATCAAAATATCCGATATACAGAGTGTCCGAAAAGCCCTTGACACATTTAAAAAATTCGCAGAAAACCAACAAATTATCGTATGAATTTGCGGTTTGCACTATAATTCTTTACAGGTTCAACTGTTTTAATGACATTGGAAAAAAAAAAAGAAAAGGGGGGAAAAAAGAAGAAAAAAGGCATTTCACAGTCAGGGTGTCAGTACATGCTATGTTTGTAATTCGTTGTTTAGTAATTTTCATTCCTTTTTGCGTTTTCCCATGTCAAAAAAAAAAAAAAAAAGTTTGTCAACAAAAACGGTTTAAAAGTAATTTTCAAATTGTTTTTGTTGACATGGGAAAATGCAAAAAGGAATGAAAATTACTAAGCGAAGAATTACAAGCATAGCATATACTGAAACCCTCTTTTTTCTTCTTTTTTCCCCTTTTCATTTTTTCCCCCGATGTCTTTAAAACTGTTGAACCTGTGAAATATTATGGTGCAAACCGCAAATTCATACGACAATTTGTTAGTTTTCTATGAATTTTTTAAATCTGTCAAGGACTTTTCGGACACCCTGTATATCAGAATATCGGATATTTACGATATTTTCGAACCCTGGTTTTCAAGATTGAATTTGAAGCGTTTTATCATCCACTGTGAAAATTAAACTTATAAATTAGCATTAAGTTAGAAAAACTTGATTTTTATTGTCCTAAAATGTTCTGAAATGTTATCAAAATTGTGTCCTAAAATTTTTGAAATCACCACTCCAACCCCTGCCTTCCGGTGCTGAAAGAAAGATACTCTGAAAATTTCCACGAAATCGACCAGATAGTTCTCATTTTTTGCACATTCACACAAACAGAAGTTTTTGGAGACTTCCTTTCAATACTATGTAGAGATTTTTTAAATGTTTCGTTTCTGTGTGGCTCTTTTAGTAAATATGACATCAAAGAATAAATGCAAATAGTTCAGGTTTACCTTGCATTGAACTCATCAGTCTGATGAGCCCAAAAAGGGTGAAATTTTAGCCCCAGGATTCTACAACTGAGATTTTGGGTGATATTTGCAATTTTGCTTTATCTCCAATTACAGTGTGGTAATTTGTAGCTTCATACCCTAACTTTTGTCTTCAACTTTTTTGAAAAGCCACATCAAGGTTGCTCACTTCTTGCTAGTGTGCTAAAATGTTTTAGCTACCAGTGTGAAGATATACTCTTCTTCTGAACAAGGTTATTTGCCTGCAGCTTGTTTATAGCCATTCCAGTACTTTAATTTTTACTCTGAAAATACATCTGCTGAAATGAATCTTTTTGAGAATTACTTTAAAAACCTATTGTTTCTAATCATCTCATGTTAACTTAACTGCAAACTGAATAATATTTTAATCACTAGCATCCACACAGAAAAATTTGTTTTTATATACATTTGTCGTTCTTGTGCAGGTGTGACTACTCATCATCCACTCACTGGAGCTTTACCAGCATGCCCTCCATCTGCAGTCCACAATTTTGCCTTGGGAGAAATACCGACTCAGCCAGATATTTATGCAAATGATGTAGCAAATTTGTCAAGTATGGGCGTTTAAATATTTTAATAATGCAGTAATCTCTCATAATACGTTTTCTATTTAAAGACTTTGGTTAATCCAGATGTACATACTGTATGCTGTATTTTCTTCAAAATTTGTGCTTTTTTTACATTGGTTTTTTCACTTTAATTCACTTTAATCGTACATATTGTAGTAGAAATAAAAGGCAAGTTGTTGCAATAAGGTATTTTTTTAGGCCCGTCATCTGATGTTTATTATCAGGGTGGCGACAGATCAGGGAAATCAGGGAGATCAGGGAAAAGTCAGGGAACTTTATTAATCAGGGAAAAGTCAGGGAAATATCAGGGAATTTTGAAAAAATAACAAAAAATCAGGGAAAATTGATTTTATGAAGAAAAAAAATTTTTTTTTTGCTTTACAAAATTAAGTACTTTAATTCCCTACGCATTTTCCGCCAATTATCTGTTCAAAAAGAAAGTAAAATTAATGAGGTGCGATTATACACTGCCGTATATTTGTGCATCTTTTTTCCTCTACGCCAAAGTATTGAATCTTGCTTATTAACAACAGGATGAACTTCCTAAGATTGCTTCTGTGTTTTTTAGGTTGTTTATTTTACGTAGCTTGAAATTTCCTTTTACGCTTTCAATGCTATGTAAAATAAACAACCCTACAGGCAAAGAGGAAGCCTTCATTAATGCCTCAGCTCCTTTGCCTTTATTTCATTGTCTCGAAGTAATTAGCGTATTGCAATCACAATTTCAAGAAATCTTCGGTTTTTGAATTAATACTATACAAGCTTAAAAGTTATTACTTCTTCGCGTTTTTAATTAAATTGCTAAAATTGAACTTTCAATAAAAAAAACTTGCCGTTATACTATTTGTTGTCACTGCAGATTATAAAGGTTTTCTTTTCTTCAGACTTAAGTGATTCTTTAATTTTATAACCAAGTTGTATTCTTCTTTCATATATTTTGAAATTAACTAATTGCTTTTTTTTTCTTCTTGCAGTTCAAAATTGTTTGTTACAAAAGCAATCTAAGATTTTTTTTTCGTTACATACTGAAATCATTTGAAATAGAGTTAACTTGTGTACTTAAGTAAATATATTTATTTTTTGTTTTTAAAATGCTGTATTCATTCGTTAAAACCTATGTTTTTGATTAGAGAAAAGCTCCCTATGAATGGATGTCAAATGGTTTCATCTGTTTTGCATAAATATGTCAATTAGTTGTGTAAGAATAACTACAGTACTTCTATTCTTTCACTATTACTTGTTATTCTTGCAACAATTATTATACTGTTTGAGAACTTAGTTCAAAATAATTTCAATTACTTTTTAGTAATATCATAAATACACATATGTTTTTAAGAGATTTCAATAGTTTCTTAAAATTCTTATGCTAAGTGTTTTCTGGAAGCAAAGTATTTTTTAAAAAAATTTTCTATAATATTTCCATTGTAGAAAAATTTAATATACTGTTTTGTAGGTTTTTTCTCCCAAAAAAATTGACTTGATATATTTTTTTAAACCATTTTATTAAAAAAGTAGCATCTTTTTAAAATATATCTTTAGTTACACAACTTAAAACGTTTAAAATAATGCATTTTATACAAACATGCAATGGATTTCAAATAGAGCAAAGAAAGAAAACCATTATCATTGGTAATGTAAATCACGGAAATTTGGTGAACTTAATCAGGGAAAAGTCTGGGAACTTTTTTTCACAGTTCCTGTCGCCACCCTGTTATTATAAGTAAAATAATGTATGTACTTGTACATACTATACTTTATTTTCTCTTATACAGTTTTACATCTTATTATCTTGAATTTGAAATACAGTAAAACTTGTGAAGTTGACCACCCTTGTAGGTTGACCACCTGTCTAAGTTGACTGCTTTTTTCAGGCACGAAATTAGCCCTCATCATACAAATCAACCTTGGTAAGTTGACCACTAAAAAGGTGCTCCGAAAGTGGTCAACTTACACAGGTTTCACTGTACTACAATTTTTATTTTATCCAGTAGTTTATGTACCTTGGCTCAATTTATAGTTTATTTTGTTTAATCCACACTTTCATTTATTCAGGCAACCCTCCCTATTAGTCTGTATTAACGAGGTTCAACTGTAGTAGTTTCAAGGGTTGCATAATTGAACATCATGAGCAGGGCTGAAATGTTGATAATTAATGCTGCTGCTTCTTTTTTTTTTTTTTTTTTTTGCATTTTCAGCTGTTTTTTCCTTTATAATGCATTTTATTCATGATCTTATAGCTCATTTTAGAATCTTTTGAACCATTTTAGATCTTTTTAGAATATTTTTCCGGAATTTTAAAGGACAATTTTATTTTTGAAAAGGTTTTCCTTGTAAGAAAAATATATTCTTTCATACCATCAAGTAAACTAATTGGAAAAAAAAAAGCGAATTTGGGAGAAGAAATTTCTGTAAGGGAAACTTGTTATTTTAATGTGCTCCAACGACCAATGTAGTTTTCGAACAGAGTAGTTCAGGGTTATCGAAATTGCTTTTGGATAACAGGTTTTCTATCAATTTTAAGAAAATGAAAAAGGTTTTTGACAATACGAAGCAACTCTGGTGTTATTGAAGATTTACACTAGAGAGTTATAAATTCTTATTTGCTTTGTCAAGTATTTATTTTATTCATAAATTACTTTATTTTAAATATAACTTTAAAAAAAAAAAAAAACTAAAGCTATAGTGCATGAGTTCATATTTTTACACTATATTTACAAATACAAGTTAAGATTTGTATTTAAAAATAGATTGCAATAAAACACTGTGTAAAACATTTCTTTGTGCAATCGTAGGGCATTACTTATTATTTCGAGGCCATTTTTGTTGATTTTAGAAGCTTTTTTGCATATTTAAAGAATTTTTAAGTCTTCAATATCCTATCCCTGGTTATGAGTATTTCACATTATGAAACCTACAACTAAGCTTTTTTATTGGTGAAACTTTATTAAAGATTTACATGTTCAAATATTTCTGATTTATTAAATAAATGTTGCAAATCTTTCAATTTGTGCTGTACAGATCTCAAAACCCTCATAGAAACTATTTGAAGCTTTATAATGATTTTTTCCTCCCTCTTTAGGAAGTTCTTTCTTTTTGCTGTACCCCACAGATTACACAGAAGCATTAGAAAAGGGTGAATAGAGTTCTTCTATTTCCATTTGTGTACTGATTGTTGTCAATCGATTTGCATGAATGTGCCCAGTTAATGTTCTTTCCCTTTCAGGTCCCGCCCTAGCAAATGCTGAACCCTTACAATCTGCCACATTTTCTAGTCTCCCTTCCTTTCCTTGCATGTGTGAGTATTATTGTGTGTTTTTGCATTGACGTGTAAATTTGTTTGAAGTGTATAAGTATTTATAAACTAGGCTACATACACAGCTTCTCAAGAAAGTATGAAGTTTGTATAGTTTCCATAAATGAAATTTTATAAGTCAGATTACCCTCAGAATGATTCTGTATATCCTGTGTTAGTTATGCATATAATTTTTGATTTTTTTTTTAAATTAACTTTTTCAATGCTCTCATGGTACTTTGATTTTTTTGAAAATGACAGTCAGCAGAAACAATCAGATTTTCACTAATATAGCATTATGAGGACATTTATTAAACCATTCCCTCCACCTCTTTTTTTTTTTGTTTTAGAAAATATTTATTTCCATATTGTTTAATTTCTTCCAGATGTTCTTGTTTGCTGTATATCAAGAAAAATATTTTTCACATAAATACATAAATAGCTAATTGCTTTACATACATACAGTGAAGCACCATTTATACGTTTGAAGTTTGAAGGGAATGGGGGAGAAAAGCATAAACAGTCAATTCTCAAATATGAAGGGACCGATGAAAAACTTGGACTTATCGGGAGTTCAACTTACCGCCATTTTCGACATTTTAATATGAAAAATCATCGAATATTTTAGTTAATATGTATGAGGGGGGACCCAAAAGAAACTGGACTAACGGTGCAATGCTAATCTTAGATGTCGTGGAGGGTTCTCCAGCTAGATGGCTCAAGCAGAGACCTTCACAAACCAGCTGTGCAAGTGGCGCCAGTTTTGTTAATAATGTCTGATCGTAGTGTTGGTTTTCTCAAGTGTTGCTGCTTTCCGCCTGCGAACTCATTATGGCAGTATTAAAAGAACAAACTGTAAGCTTTAAATTTTGCTTCCTGCTTGAAAAATTGGCAATGGAATATCTTACCAAATGCTTCATTAAGCTTTCAAGAACGATGCTATGAGCCGTACACAAGTTTTTGAGGGGCTCGGGCTCTTTAAACGTGGTAGCATGAATGTTGAAGATCATGCACACTCTGAGCACCCTTCAACATCTCGAAATGATGAAAACGTTGAAAAAATCCGCCAAAAAATCAACGAGAGTCGTCGTTTTACGATTGACGAAACTTAAGAAGAAGCAAGAGTGAGTTGGAGCTCGCGCGGGAGATCAGAAGAATGGTTCCTTCACCTTGATAACACTCTTGTACACAGAGCCTTCATTATTAACCACTACTTGGCTTCGCCAGACCTAGCCCTCTGTGATCTTTTTCAGTTCTCAAGGATGAAAACAATTCTGAAAGTAAAGCGTTTTGATGATGTAGAGGCTGTAAAAACTGCTTTGGAACAGGCACTGAACATGGTCAAGGTTAAAGAGTTCTAGGGGAGCTTCTAACAGTGGAAAAAAGGAATTAACAAGTGTATTGCATCTAAGGGTGAACACTTTGAAGGAGACTAAAGAAATTTTGTGAAAAAACTAATATATAAATATTTTAGAACAAAAATCCGGTTATTTTTGGATCCCCCCATCGTACATGTAACAGACAAAATTATAGAACATATAATTTTGTAGGCAGAATATGCACAGTTTCTCCGTGAAGAGTTCTGAAGACAGTTGTGTCTGGTCTTGAACTTCTCCAACCATCCAGCACTGGCATAGAAATTTTCTATGTTCAGTAATATAGCAAAATTCGTTGTTTTCCCAAGCAGCAAACATCTACTTATATAAATGGCATGGTCTTGAATTCGATACTGCTGGAACCACTTGAATAGAACTGATTCTTCTTCAGGAAAAGTGCACATCTTCATTTGTTTCAACTTCGGATTCATGGATTTGTACCGCTTTTGAAGTTTCTCTTTTAAAATCGTTGACAGAGTATTTGGAGCCATGTTTCAATGCATTATCTTTCTTTTTGATTTTTGGATTCCTTTCAATATTATAAATAAGATTTACTTTCTAAATCCAAGGTTTTTAGCTTTTGCTTAGACATCTGTCATGATGCGCGCGATTAATTTTGCAAAGTTATTCGAAAACCAAAAAGATAACGATTTTAGGCCGTGGAAGTGGAAGCATCGCAGCCGCGCATAACCTCAGATCAACGACTGCCTTGAATGCCAAAGAACAAAATTTAAAAGACTTACCCAGGGGTTGTGTGTTTGTAGACGATAGTAAGAACAAAATTCATTGCCGTACATTCTTTATTCTATGTTAACTTCAGAGCAGACACGAAGACAGGAATTTGGCATGGTGATCACCAGAACATTTCCCACTTGGTAAAAAAAACACAAATCCGAGGAATACAGACTTAAGAGTTCAAAAAAAAAAGGAGCTGGCGTATGCTAAGTTCGTTAAAGATCAAAAACGGAGAGTTCACTCAGAGGGTGGTGAAATATTCAAATTGTAATGGACGGAGGACGGCCAGTTCATTATGAAGATGGTGGGGTGTAATTCAGGAATGGATCAAGAACAAAGATGTCCGTTGCAGGCCAATGTACGTTGAGACAAAAAATGGCGCTGGCTGTAATCTCCATGGTGACAATGTTGAGATCGTCACACGATTAAAAATGAATCAGGGTAATTTCGGGGGCAATTGCGGATCCATGTCGTCACCTCATGCAATGTTGATCATCAAAAGGGTAGTTACTTAAGGGCACGATTCAGGTGCACTCTGCGTGCCGCCATCGGACGCCATCATTCACGCAGGTGATGGATCTCCTATGCTCTCATCTTCGGCTGCGACGAAGTATAACACGCTTGATTATTATATTTTCAAACACATTTAAAAATAAGAAAAATTTTCACCTCATTTTGAGGTCTTAACCATATCGCGGAGAGCAACGGCCGTCCCCTGACGCCGTGCACACTTCCATCTCTTTCGCCATCATCGGAGAGAAAACAGAGCAACGAGATGCACGTCCGGTTGCACTGGAAGCAGCAAGCAGAGTGAAGTGGGGTGGAAAAATGAATCGGCAAATGAGCGATCAGATCCGGGTACGCGGGAACCAATGAGTGCGTTTGGCGCCCAAACAACGAAGGGAAGGGGACGCTACGCCATTTTAATGGCCGACAAGAAGATGCAAAAAATCGGATCGACGCTTGAAAAATTGACAAAAAGCTAAACGATGGGAAAAGTGAATAAGTCACACATTTGATATCATAAAGTGCGCGAAATTTAACGGGGAACGCGGGAAAAACGTGGAATGCACAGGAAAATAAAAAAACAACAAAATGGGGGAAGAAAACGATTAAAATGACCGAAAACATGGGAAAAATGTAAATGGGTAAAAAATGTGATATGCATTATCACAAAATCTAAAGAAAACTCTCTCTCTCTCTCTCGGGAACTTATTAGCAAATGATTGAACTAAAGAATGAAGTGGATCTTAACTTAGGCCATCCTTTGAATAAAGGTACAATAACTTGACTTAGCAACGTGATAGCTTAAAAGCAGATTCGTAGTCCAGCAAAATAATGTCTAAGTGTAAGCACTTCAGTACAACAAAAGAAAACAAGTTATACTCATTTCCACACATGTAACTCCTTTATCACACATTGACTCAACATGTGTTCTCCTTGCTTTAGAGGTCTAAAGTAAAGGTAAATGAATTTTTCTCTCATAGTCACTTGAATTATATTTCTTCTTCTTTTTTTTCGTTCTTCCAAAATAAATTTCACAGGTTTCGTACGCTCCTTCAAAACTCCTCCAATACTCCTTCATTTAGAAATTTTTTTTGAAGGGCCCTTCAAACTCCTTCATTTGAGTTTGAACTCCTTCAAAACTCCTTCTTTCTTGGTTTAAGACTACATAGTCTTCCTCTATTGTCAGTAGCTTAAATATTTCGATTGACAACTTAACTTTGTCACAAGAGCGAAAAGGGCGATTTTAATGTAGTAATTTCGTTTTTTTTTTTTTTTTTTTTTTTTTTCATAAAAATGTGATTTACAAATTGATCATAGTTAAGTCATAAATGTTGAAGGTGAAAGTTTTATTAGAAGACTAAGTGAATTAAAACATGCTTAAATTGTGCTTGGCTATTTTTTCAAGTTTTATGATTATTGCTTTTCCCTCCACCCCACTCTCAGCTGCAAAAGTCATTTTGTCTAATTATTATTAAAATACTCAAAAATACATAAGCAGATGTACTATGTTAAGTGATTGTGTTAAAAAAACAATTGTTTAGCAAAGTACAGTTATGACATTGTAAAATGAATCATCCACAAGTGATGTCATGCCTTGAGGGGGAGACGGGTTCATGAAAATGTGACAAGGGGAAGAGAGAGAGGGTGACAAAAAGTAACATCACGCTGTTGTTATAACAATGTGTTTTTAAAAAATATAGTATGTGACAAGAGTAGGAGTAAGATAAAGTGTTACACTTTGTGACAAAGGAGAAGGGGGTCAAACATGTTGAAAAAAAAAGTGCGACATCATTTAAGGACAGCCCATTAGTACTCCTTCAAAATCTCATTTTACTCCTTCAAAACTCCTCTAAAACTCCTTCATTTTATTTCTGAAACTGAGTATGAACCCTCAAGTCATTTAAAAAAGAACTTCGAGTTAAAGGAAGTTAACTTCGAGGTATGGAGCATAATTAGCATGGAATTAAAGACAAAGGGATTGGGCTTGATAAAAACTGTGAGTTATAGTAATATTTGAGTTATTGCACTTGGAGTTATCGTGAATTGACTGTAATTGAAAAACGTATAATAGGTATACATTAATATGTATTGGACTCTGAATTGACCAATTTTAAAAGACATATAAATGGCGAAAACATATAAAAGAGAAAGGCATAAACGGTGCATCACTGTATGTTATACAAATTCAGTGCTCATAATATGATTAAATACAACCTTTACTAATACAATGCATTTATTTTATTTACCATCACGTAGAGATTGAGTTTATTGCATGTGCTGAGCATTTTGTTTGCAAGAAAAGTTAGTTGGAACATTAGTTAGTTTTAAAGTGATCATGTTTGTACCTGCTGAATATGTTGATGAATTCCAATATTCAGCACAAATTTTTAATGAAAATTGTTCACTATTTCTGTAACTCAAAAGGATTACAAGTTCTCTTTTGCAGTTTCAAATGACAGTATGTGAGGGAAATGGCATAACTTATTTTGATAGGAACTCACATTATCATTTAAAGAGTTTAAAACGTATAAATTTTATTAACGTAGTATTCTTGTTATTTTGCATCGCAATTGCAATTGTGTGCAATATAAAAATTGTTTATTTATTGAATTTGAATGATTTGTAAACATGTTGATGATATTTATAAATACAACTAATCAATGAATTATTTGATAAATTAATAAACTCTTACTGAGTAGAAATGCTATATTGTGCAATTTGTTACTTAAAATTTCTTTTAAAAGATTCTGTTTATTGTTGGTTATTCTTTTCTATGTTGTATTATATTAATTAATAATAATTCAAAAAATAAATTGTTAATGAACATTTTGATTCAGCTGCATATCCTGCAACATATGGACAGTATACTCCCACATTGTGTCAACCACCCCCTGTTACATCACCTGTTCAAAGAGAGGGTAAAAAAGATTTTTTTGCTTGCTTTTCAGCTTTGGTTTGTGTTGTTAAAAATATTTGTATGTATTTAGTTTTAGTAGCTATTGCATGGGAAAATATTTGGCTCCTCTTTGAAATTTTTAAGTGAATATAGGTCTTAGTAATACTCCCTCTTATTCAAGGTAAAAATAGAACGTTTTAAAGAGAAAGAATGGCTAAATCTGTTAAATTGATTCAGACAAAGTTTGTTAGAAAGAGCTTTGCAATATATGTTTACGCTTGTCATTTGAAAAATTTACAGCACTTGCAGTGTATATATTCAATACACATTATGCAAAAATGAAAGGGCACTTAAATGACCTTAAATGAGGAATTCATTCAGTTATTTTTGTGATCTTTTAGTTGGTCGACACTTACCACAGCATCATAGCATCATGATTTGGTGGCTGGTACATAAGTTATAACGCACTGAAGTCAATGACGCTTAAATTTAACGATACAAATGTTGTAAAAAACAAGTTTAAATTCTTATATGAGGCAGTGAGAAGCAAAAGGATGTAAGTGGACTCTCTAAAGTTTTGAGTAAATCACGTTTAAAGTTCAGACCCCCAGGTAGGTTTTCATTTTTTCTCCCAAATTTTTCCGAAATCATGCTGTACAGCAGCACCTACTTGGGATAATAGTATTATCTCTTACCCCAAGACAGAGGAGAGGTCCACCTACCATTTGCACTGATTATCTCCAAATTTTTAATTTTGTCACTTACATCCCTTTGCTTCTCACTGCCTCATAATATGTGAATCCATTTTATTTTGGAACCATATTTGGAATTTATTATTACGTGCTATAGTAATAACTAGCTGCGTTGCCCGGCTTTGCCCAGTCCACCTTGAAAATAAAAATTGTATGAAGTGACATATATTCAACGATCAGGCTTAAATAAATAAATTTTTAAGAAAGGCAAAATTTCCCTCCCAAACAATGACGACAGCTATTAAAATACTTTTGAGATATTAAATCGAAAAAGATAGATTTAAAAAGCGTAACCATGAAAGTACAAAATAAAATAAGTTTAAGAAATTAAAATGCAAAAGAAAATAGTTAACAATTTGAATGGAAATGAGATTTTTTGAACTTGATTTAAAAAGGCTTGTATCTTTTTTTCCTTTTGAATTAAAAGCTTAGTTTTTTGACCATAGATCGAGATGAAATCGAGTAAAAAATATCACTTTTTCCAATGGTGTCAAAAAGAAAACTGTGGGGCACTTCCTTCACTTTTTATTGATAGATTTAATGAAGAAAGTACTGCCTAAATTTCAGCTAAGCCTATAAAAATTCGAGCTAAAAACGCAAATAACTCCCACCGTAATTAAGTTAGAGCATTGGAACAAATTGTGTAGAACACGGAAAATTCTACCCTTTCCAACGATATGTAATATTAATATTTGTGAATCATTTTTCACCCCGATATTCAGGGTGAAAATTGGGTCTAAATAGGAATTTAAAAAAAACTACTCGTCGAATTTTTTTTGAACCGGTCTGCAAACCTTTCTGGGGCTAAAAGAAAGGTGTGAAAATTTCAGCGAAATCAGCCGGGGGGTAGTTGTCTAGTTTTGCGCGTTGGAACAAACAGACGCTTTTTGGAGACTTCATTTTATACTATATGTAGAGATGATAGATCATGTAACATTTCAAATATTGATGGGAATGGTTATCATACTCATTCTCCCAGTATGTATTATTTATTGTCATCTATGCTGATTGTTCAGATTTTCCTTTTATCTTGAGAATTAAGCTGGTAGAGTGATATAGTGGTTAGTTGTTGGCTTCTTATGCTCAAAGGTGCAATTATAACTTGACTTCAGTCAGTGGATTTTTAAGATGGAGAATGTTGCGTGTCCATTTCAAATGATAATGCAGCATGTAAAAGATGCCTTGAGTATTTGTTTGGCCTCAACTAGTATTGGCAAAATTAAATTCTTGGTGCAGAGTCTAAGAGCTTCCAGCTGGTGGGGAAACTGGGTGTCAAAATTCTCATGGTTATGGTTATCCGCTGATAGAGATGTCACATGAAAGATTAGATAACAGCTCTTGGGGAATGCTCTAGGTCTGCAAAAAGGTGAGAAAGCAATATGCAGCTGCATCACAAATAAACTTGAAGGATTAAGCCTGGAACATTTTCCTGGGACATGAATGGATAAAAGAAAAAAAATATCCTACCTGTCTTTACTGTGGACATTATGACAATAAAAGCATACTATGTCGTGAGAACTATTTGTTGATGGCTGTGCTGCTCAATTTTTTTTTTTTTTTTAAATACAACAAGGATGCAGTGATGAACTAGTGCTTGTTCTTCAGTCACTGGTATTTATTTGTTGTTGACTGTCAAGTAAACAGTGACGCTGCATGAACTTCATATTTTACCCTTAAAATCAAAATGTATAAAAACAAAAAGAAAGAAAAGAAAACTTTATAAAAGATGAAATGTCAATTATTCATGCCAGAGAACAGAATGGCCTAATAACTTTTTTTTAGAACCATATGTGCTGAAACACTAGTTCAGTCAAAGTTTTCTATTGAGAGGGAGTGTTTGTTCATAACAGACAGTCCATCCATACTACAATTCTAGGATTGGTAATATGGCTAAAAGCCTAGAGTTCTGGAATTGGCACCTCCCCCCCTCCACCATCCTGTCTACCTGGACTGTAGTATAACTGTCTTTTCTTGCAAAAATGGGAACCCCTTATTAATTAAAATTCAATGTAGTGGACAAGTGATCTATTTCCCTTGTATTATCCAGTAGATCAAGGGTTGCTCAGCTCCTGGTCTGTATCAAAAAACAAAACTATCTGCAAGAGGAAACAAAACACTTAAACAATGTGTAGGTACGGGGGACCCTCAAGTGTAGTATAATACAGTAGAAGACCGTTATAACGCACACCTTGGGACCACAGCTTTTGCGTTATACAGGTTTTTGCGTTATATAGATCATTTCACAAATTTTGAAACTAACATTCAGAATACATCTATATATTAGCACTTTATATTGAGTTTTATCTGCAATGAGTATTAAAGCACCAGTATTACAATTAGTTATTCACAAATAAATATGTTTCACAATCAAAAGAAAGTGCATTATCCGGCACTTTTGCTAACTTCATGGCTTGCATAACAGCTGCATTTTCAACAGCCATCTGGTATTTTCTGTTTACTATGAGTACAAATTTTAAATTTAAAAGCTTTGAATTAAGGTGGAAAGATGAAAAACTTGCAAAATTTAATTTACCTAACCATTTTTTATGTTTGCAAAGCAAAACAAAGGGATTTTTTAAGCTTCCAAAACCTACTGTTTACTTCTGAAAAGTTGTGCGTTTTATAGAGAATTGCATTATATAGGTCGGCGTTATAATGGTCTTCTACTGTATAGTGAATTGTCAAGTAAAAGTTCCACAGGTTCCACTGTGCATTTACAAGTAAAATCAAGTTGTACAGGACAGTCTGGATTATAGTATAGAATAGTGAATTGTCAAGTCGAAGTCAACCAGGTTCTAATGTGTGTTTACAATTTCCCAAGGGACTCTCATCTGGTTAATCACTGAAGAATCGAAACAGGGAGCCTCCGGGGGTTATGTGTATTTATAAGTAAAATCAAACTGTTTCTAAAAATTCAATAAAATTAAAAATGATTTTTGTACCAAAATTTTAATAATTCATGTCAAATAATATTTTTTTCTTTTAATTAAATAATAAGAAAAAAAGTAAAATGATTTTTTTTCAGTCTTGCTTGACCATTATAGGCAAATTTTGAGATAAGACAGCATTTTTTGATGAATTACAATTACCATACGTTTTCAATTGTTCAAACAATTTCTTTCAGCAAAACTGCTACCATTTTCAACTACCTTCTATAATTGTAAGGTAGCATGTTATGTTCTACTGTTGACTGCAGGGTGCTTTGAGAAAAGCTATGAACGTGTCATGAAATGAAAGATGTTATTAGGTTAAGTTTTTGCACGGGAAGCAGGACTAAGGGTCAATGTTTTTTGCTGTTCAAATCTCAGGCTAATCCGTCACTGGTGGTGGCTGATGACATATGGTTTGGTGGTGTGGTTTTTGATGGATGTCTTTATTTGGAGGCTAATGTGTAGAGTAGTTTCATCTGGTGAAGGTGATGAAAAGAATGGCGAAACATAAATAATGAACCAGTAGTAAAGTACATAATTCATTAAAAATTGCTGTCTTGTGGAAAATTTTTGAAGTATTTTTATTCGCTCTAACAATTTTTCCACATAAACTTTTGTTCATTTCTCAGCAAAATTTTGCCGCTACAACTTTAAAGACTGGTTGTTTAATTACAGCCCGCCCCATGGTTTGCTTTTTGAAAGATATTTTTTTAAAAACAGCTAAGTTTCTTCAAACAATGATTTTATCAATTATTGTTTAATTTTTCTCATCATTCATCATTGAAATTTGGTTTAATTTAAAATTTCCCCTCCATAATTTGCTACCTTTCACTGTATATCTATGCGGTACAAACTTCATTAAAGCTTACAAAAAAAAAAAAACAAGGGGGCGGGGGGAATATGTGTTATGTACACATAACTACACAAGTTTTAGTTTATAATTTCTTCAATACCCATATGAGGTAGTAAAAGCAAAGGGATGTTAGTGACAAAATTAAAAAGTTGGAGATAACTAGTACAAATGAAAGGAGAACCTTTCTTCTGTAATAGGACAAGAGTACTAGTAGCTTTTTTGGGTGCTGCTACACATCATGATTAAAAAGAAATCTATGAAAACCTACTTAGGATCTGAATTTCAAATGTGTTACTAAAAATTTTAAAACGTCCACTTATATCTCTTTGCTTCTCATTTCCTCATATAGTTTTGAAAATAAGTTGATATTCTAAATATTATGGTTTCAGGGGAATTAAGATTTTAGTTTAGAAAGAAAAAATTTCTTTCAAAAAAATAAA
The DNA here is from genome assembly GCF_026930045.1 of Uloborus diversus. Taxonomy (NCBI): domain Eukaryota; kingdom Metazoa; phylum Arthropoda; class Arachnida; order Araneae; family Uloboridae; genus Uloborus; species Uloborus diversus. The sequence continues at coordinate 11,004,280 of NC_072734.1, forward strand.
ATATTTTAAATGTTTTTATTCTTTTGCTCTTTTGTAATGCATGTACTTGTTTTTGTTATTAAGTAATATTTTATGTTAAAGTATGCAGTGCACACCAAAATTCCCATCCCTACATATAGGTGTTCAATAGGTACATTTCGTTAATTGCTTTTAACTTAAATTTCTACCTCTTTATCATTTTTTTTGTTAATAATTGGTGTATCCATTAATGACAATTAAATCAAGAATAAATAGATGTGCTTTTGTTGTTGATGCATGCATTGGTGTAATGTAGTAAATGTTTTTAATAAAGTTTGATGAATGTGGCTACAGCCTATGAATTGTGAGTTCGAAAATCGAACACCTTGTTTTAGGATTGACGTGGAAGTTTTCGATGCGTTTAGGTCCTGAGGGCTGCAATCTCTTCATCTACCATTTGCCGCAGGAATTTGGAGACATGGAACTGATGCAGATCTTTGTGCCATTTGGCAATATCGTCAGTGCTAAAGTATTCATCGATCGAGTCACCAATCAAAGCAAATGTTTTGGTTTGTTGTTTTATGTTTCTAATCAATAATTTTTTGTACAGTAACCATTTACCCAATATCTTATATATTAGAAAGTTTTAATTGTAGTTGATTCTGTGAGTTGTGGATATTTAAGGTTGGTGTGTGATATTTGAAATGAAAATGCCGGGGGATATTTGAGTGTATTCTATGCTGCATGCCATGTATCTGTACCTCAGAGCCAGAACAACGTGAGTCACATAATCGCCATTTTACGGAGAGAGGGAAAAAGCAAAGGATGGGACACACACTCTTTTAACACTGGTGAATAATTACGAAGTTTTTTTTTTTTTTTTTTGGAATTACGTTCACATGGTTCGATGCAAAACAGGATTTTACATACAATGCACTTATAAACAGAAAGCCGCAATTTTTGGACTTGCTCTAGTCTGACTCAGAGGTACAGATATTATACCTTAAGGCTTAATATGTATATCCTGGAGCAAAGGAGAGTCAGAAGGGACGTGATTCAGTTGTTTAAATTTATTAAAATGAAAGATGTTAATGGGTTAAATTTTTGCACGGAAAGCAGGACGAGGGTTCATTGTTGCAAGCTGTTAAAATCTCAGGCTAACCTGAAAATTAGGAAAAATTACTACTTTAGTAGGGTTGTGTGGGCACTTGGAACCCGGGCCTCGAAGAAAATTTTACACAAAATGTGGTGGGATACAGCTTTATACGAATATCTTTGAAATTATACTTATATTTCTTCTTCTCTCAATTTTGAACTAAATTTTATTGGCTGCTCTAAAATTAACCTTAATGTAAAGATTTTAAGATTAACTTCTATTGAGCATTGTTATCAAGAAATAGTATAGTCATTTTATTTCATGCGTTTTAATGAAAACCAAGTTTATAGAATAGTCTTTAGAATTAAAAAAAAAATGTGTTAAGTTTTATTTTATTGGACCTTTTGGATCAACACTTTTGCGCCAAAACTTATTTGAGTTTACCGCCCCCTCAGAAGTTTCCAGTCAGGCTATGATCCCCGACTTGCCCCAGGGATACATCTTTTACTATTTCATAACTGAGATCAAAGTAAAAAATATATTATTATTATTATTTGAAAGTAATTAATTTTTATTCAAAAACTGCTTCTACTTGTAAAATATTAGGGAACAAAACCTTTACTGATAGTTGAAATTAGTTAAAGAACATTATTAAAACAGGCAAAATAGCGGGTCGACGAAGATAGCTGTTACGGAAAGTGAAAGTTCGATAAGTAAAGAAGCCACCTAGTTGCCAGAGATAGTTATTTTCTTATTAGTAAGTCTTTTTACATAAATCAAACCAATTTGTAGTCCGTTTTTTAAAAAAAATGTAAGGACAGTCAGTGGAAATTAGAGAAAAAAAGATGCCCAGAGTCGGAGTTGGCATGTTTTCTAACAACTCTGACGCCGACTCCTTTACCTTGTAGAAACTGCTGCTTTCATAAACGGAGTCAATGATATAACCATGGGAATGTGGGATAAAGTGAAATAGTGGAGCTAAGTGGAATGGTAAAATATTTTCTGTTTGCAGCACTACCTATCTATCAATATTCGAACTATGTTCTGAAACATATAATGAATTTCAGTCTAAAAAGAAAGCTCTAAAGATCAATGGAAATAGTAATACAAATCATTTTTAAAATTTGATACATACATTGTAATATTTTTTGCTTATTTATCAAAAATAGTTTTTGATATTACAGGGTGCGGCAAAAAAACCCAGACAAGCAATTTTCCATGTAACTTTATTAAAAATTAAGAAATTAACAAAACACAGATAGTAAAAATTCGAGTAAACCTTTAGCAATCAATAAATTCAATTGGTTTCAAAATGGCCGACGTTTGCTACGATACAGAGGTGCAACTACTTACTGAACTTTTCAGTCAAAGGCCGCAAGTCTTTTACCTCTGATCAATCCTTTTCCCTCTAAAACAATTGGTTTAGAGAGTCCAAACTTTTGTGTAGTTTAGGGTAGACCTTTGACTTTAAAATAGGCCATACAGTTAATAAATGGTATTGAGGTCTATTGATAGAGCGCCCATTCTACAGATAACATGTCAAAAACAATGCGTCTTACGCCAGTGGCGTACCTAGCATGGGTGGCACCCGAGGCGGTAATGTGTGGTGTCACCCCCCCCCCCCACTCTACAGACAAAAAAGAAAAACAAATTTTTATGTAAACATGAAATTCATGCAATTTTCAGAACCAATCCTTTTTGTGTCATAATGAAATTTCAAGTGGGCTAAAGTACAGAAAAGAAATAAAAATGGAGGGTCTGGGGGTTTACTCTCGGAAAATTTTCAAATTTGTAGTCTTAAAGCTGCATTTTAGCTTCATCTTTTTCAAAAACTTGCAAGTTCATTTAGGGTGTCACCTCCCAGATGGTTGACACCCATGGCTGATGCCCCCCCACCCCTGTAGTGATACCACTGCTTACACCACTCTTGTGTTTTTGGCCATATGAACAGGTGTGGAGTTTGATTAAAATATCCAGTCTACATTGCTGAAGTGCTCTTAGGCCCACAGAAGTACAACAGCTTCTAACATGTCCTTTCGGTACACTTTTTGATTCATTTTAAGGCCCTCATCTCCAAAAAACCAGATTTTTTCTCGCTTGTGCTGATTTATTCTCAACCAAGATTGACTTCAAATTTTGGCGGTTTACATTTTCTAAGGTGCTTGGAGTGTTTACAGACCAAATCCTATCGTTCCGGGGGCTATGAGTTCCTTGAATGGTAAATCAGTGAAAAGTATCATTTCCAGCATGGACTTTTGGCCCTTTCAAATAATTCTGGCATCTTTGGAGTCATAGGAATTTGTTTTCTTCAGCAAAAGGCTGAACCTTTTGGAAGTCGTCATGCTTTTGTCCAAGCTCAGTTTTTGCCTTTAGTCGCACTTATCGGTCAAAAATTCCTGTCTCACAAACGACTTCTCTCGTGGAAATCGAAAAATTTCATTGAACTCATTTTTGGATGGCCTGACGATTAACGGAAATGTTCACTGTTCATTTTTGCACACTTTCTGGACGTCGACTATAATTTCCACTTGAAACGGCACCTTGTACCAAATAATGTTTGCTGAGGCACAACAAGCAATAAACTGCCGTTCACCTTTGTGAAACAACTTGAAAATAGCAGATCTTTTGCTTAAAATTGTAAGAAAACTAAAAAACAATACACTAACTAGGAGACATATTTTAAAGTCAGTGATCAGTCCCGGATATTTTTGGCTTTTATTTATCCTGATATTTTTCAGACTTCTTCAGCTCACAAATGAATTTGATCCTCTCCTTTGGAATTTGCTTCTCCAACGTGTGGTACATGGAGTGTTAGTGTTTAAGCAAGTGAGCTAGAAAGACATGGGTTTGTTGTTAACAAAGTTTGAGCGACATCGATCAACCGGGATCATTTTGATACGTCAGGATTTGAAATTAAGGTTGAATTTTAGTGGGAAACCCCTTAAGTGGAGTTTTGAAGAAAGACGTTTATGACTCAAAGAAGGACTTTAAAACAAGTGTTAAGAAATTTTAATGTAAGAAAAACCCTGTAACTTTACCCATAAAATGCAAAGTGCTTATTAAATCACTTGCATACTCAAAAAAAAAAAAAAAAAAAATGAATATTTTAAGGAGAAAATAGCAGCTTTATTTTACATTAGTTTTAATCCCTCTTTTATTTGAATCACAAAAAAAAAAAAAAAAAAACGTACAATTTAGCCTTGTTTTTGACCAATTAAAGAATAAAGGTTTTTTTTTTGTTTGTATTTTTTGCATGATAAATTTTGTGCAAAAAAAACCCCCTAAAAGAATTGTATTTTTAGAGGAAAAATCAATTGTACTTTCCTCATAACAGTTAAATACAGGGTTGGCATAAAAGAATATCCTGGTTTTAAAATTTATACTTCACAAACTATTACACTTACCACTATAAATGATACATAAAAATAAAGATAAACTGGAAGTTCTTTTGAACGCATGTAACTACTTAAACTTGTACGTTCCGCACTAGCGCAGCCAGAAGATCCTTACGTAAAGGGTTTTTTGGTCACAACAGTCCTTTCACGTGTATTAACTGCTGAATTAGGATTGACAACAATGTTAAAACCAAGACCTCTGGAGGGTGTCCCCCCCCCCCCAAACTTTGCTGTGGCACTGACGTTCCAAAAAAGTGGATTGGCCGTGCAGGTATTGATTATGTACCGTTTATGCATTGGCCAGCCAGATCTCCAAAACAAACCCCATGTTTTTTAAAAAAATTTATTGAGTTTCGTCAAAGACAGTGTTTATATACCACAATTGCCTACAACATTGCAGGAATTGAAAGATCGCACATGTGTGGCATTACGAAAAATTGGCAGTGAAACACTCCAAAATGTATGTTATAGTTGTGTGTTGCATCAGAAAAGGCGCCCACATCGAACATTTGTGCGGGGGAAAACCTTTCACAGTTTATCTTTATTTTTATGCACCATTTATAGTGCTAAGTGTAATAGTTTATGAAACATAAATTTTTAAAACCAGGATATCCTTTTATGCTAACTCTGTATAGTCTTCAGTTCATTTGAGTCAGAAAGAATAATTGTTTGATTTGAATAGAGTGGTAAATGTTGGTTTTCTCACTTTTTGCACAAAAGACAGAAACGGCCAGTATTGAAAGCTTATCGTTCACTCACCTTAAAATTAAGAAAGCATACTATTTTGATTGGATAGTTTTTTGAATTGTTTTCGCCTTAAATGTCTGTCAATGGGATGGAATGAGTAGTTTCAAGAAGCCACTTGATCATTATTGGAGATTAATAAGCAATGAAAAAATAACCTGGATGTGTTCAAGGCCTGTCTGCCTATTGTAACTTCTGAATTTTGAAATACATTCCTTTACATTGAAATCATAGTGTTGAGAACATTTTTCTTTAGTACTTTTCAGTGGTCCCCCCCCCCCCCCCTTTTAACGCTGGAACCCGGAAATAGCTTAAAACTAAAGTCTTCAACCCCCTTTAAAAAAAATTCTGGGGAAAACGTAGTTTTTCGCTACCTGAGATTTTAGAAATTGATGTCCTAAAAATATAATTTTAAATTATCTTTGGTGACATTAGGGACAAGCATAGAGATAAAACCTTCTCTTCTAGGGAGAGGCAGTTGCCCCTCTCTGCTCTGGCTATGCCCATGTCCTTGGATTGATAATTTTAATTTAATATTTTTTTTTTATTTGGTGGAATTAGAATTTGATTGCAGAGACCCAAAAGTTGGTATATAAACATCCATATTTTGAGCTTAAAGATGTAATCTGTGATTGAAAATGAAATACATATAAACTGAAGACAAATGTCTTCCAAGTTGTTTTTAGATAAGTTTATTTTTTATTTTATACCTTAAAGAAAAGAGGAACTGGTATAAACCGTATTTAAGTGTATTGCAATTTTTCACAATACTCCAGGAGAAAGTTTTCATCCTCTGTTTTGCATTCAGTAATGAACCTTGTATTACATTTCTTTATCCCAACCAATGAGTTCACAAATCTGGATTCTACCACCACAGGTTTTGTGAGCTTTGATAATCCTCAGAGTGCCCAAGCTGCAATCCAAGCCATGAACGGTTTCCAAGTGGGCACCAAAAGGCTCAAAGTGCAGTTGAAACGTCCAAGGGAATCTGGTAGACCCTACTGACATCCAATTTCTAAGTCTATTGGTAAGTCTTTTGTCAACAAAAATTTCCTTGCATTTGCCTTTGAATAACTAGCAATGCTGCACATTAATGACATTTATGGGAAAACTGAAATTTGCTGCATATGAAAGAATTGATACTGTCTTTTTCCTTTATGTTATTACTCAAAAATTAATTCGGAAAAAATTTCCATTAAAAGCAAAAATTAACACGGTGTAATTGCACAAAATTGCAGATGCAGTAATCTGCAGTTTCCTGCAATTATGCGTTGTAATTTTTATTTTTTCTTTTCAAGCACAAAGAGGTATTTATTCAACTCAATTTTTATTATTCTTTCATATTTTGACTGTTGTCCTCAACTTTTATATCATGGGGCCTGTCCAGGTTTTTTCACAGCGTCTGTTTTTTGTGAAAAATCAAAAAGTTTTTGCAAAAAAAAATTTTTTTTTGTGAAAACAAAATTTCAGAACTTTGATGGCACAAATACTGCATCATTGAAACGAGTGAAGTTGAGTGTTTTCCTCTTTTCTGTTAAAAATATCATTATTGAGTGTTTTTTCTAGTATTTTGGGCGGGGGGGGGGGGGGCATCGCTCTCTAAGGGATGGGCACTCCTCAAGTATCAATATTAATTTACCATTCTACATTGTGTTAAATTGTACAAGAAATGTTATATGTATAGTATTTAAAATTATGGTAACAAAAAATAAAATTCAGACAGTGGTTCAGCTTTTACTTTTTTGGCCCAAGACACTCTCGAAGAGCACAGAATTTCGTTTAAACAAAAGTCCGTGATTTTAACAAAAATAAAAAGAGGTTTTATTTGTTTACCTCTGAAAAAGGCGTACTAAACATCAAAAATCCGAAAAATCCGATTCCCATAGCGGATGCAAAAAGATTGCAATCCTCAAAGTGAAGGCATCAAAAGCATAAAAATGGCTTGTAAAAGAAATATTTTTGATAAAATTATTTTAGAATTGCATTTTAGAAGCCTATGATAAGCATATCATTAATATCTATCGGCACAGTTGAAGCAAAATAAAATTAAACCGTCGATTCAGCATTTTAATTTTTGACTCATACTAGAAAATTGAATTTTGCTTTAAAAACTTAAAATAAGCGTTGTAACGAAAATATAGAGACTTTTCATTTATTTGTATCCTAATAATGCGAAGTTAGTTCAAAAAAGGAATAAAATATCATTCTCATATCGGATGTAAAAGATTGTACTTTTCAAAATATAGACATCTAAAGAAAAAAAACGGTAATTAAAAGAGTTAATTTAAAGTTGATCATCCTTATTAACATCAAAAAATCAAACCCATATAATTTTCTCCCAAAATAACAGTTCCACATCGCACTGTAGAAACGCAAATATTGCCAAGTAGGTAAAATATTTTCTAACCATGTCACAATAAAGGTTTAACACCAGACTCTAAGTGGCAATAATTTTGAAGTTGGTAACCCTAACTTAAGCAATCACATTTTTTCTCACCCCTACTATCCATTTACAGTTCTAAGTTCATTTTTCTGATATATATTACTATTGTTCATTAAATCATGAGCGGGGAGAAAAGTGCTTAGGAGGCAAAGTGCTTACCAAGTCTTTTCAGAGAAGTTTACAACAACACTGCTGCAAAATAGCTGGGATAAAACAAACAAGCAAAATTATTTAAAACCAAACTGACTCCGCTGTTAATTTCTTTCAGAGAAAGAAACAAACAAGCATTATATTTATTTGGCAGTAGAGTTATTTATTGCTTGCAGGAGCATCACAAGTGTGTTAATTTGTTTTTGTATTTCAAAATTAGCAGATTTTGTATAAGCTCAGCCCTCTAACTTTAAAAAAGGTTCAAAAAATTATTGGTTTTATGCACCGGAAATGAGCCTTATTTTTATTTCAGATTCGCTCTTTCAATAAACAATTTGTGAAAGATCCATTCTTGTTTATCAGAATTTTGTGAATAATCCGTTTTGGTTGATGGGGATTTTGTGAATGGTCCGTTCTGAAAGATCGGATTTTTGTGAAGAGTCTGTTAAGGGACTCAAATTTCCTCTGGCCAGATTTCTGTGAGTATGATTTTTGAAATGAAGCACCTAAAAGCAAGTGCCAAAATTAAAAATTTTGAGAAAAATGGTCTAAATGGTAAGAGAAACTATCGTTTGTTTTGTGACAAGAGATGGTAGTTATAGCTCTTGAAATTGCTACTGTACAGCATGATTTTTCAATAAAAGCTTACTTAGGGTTTAAACTTTAATTGTTCTTTTCCCAAAAGTGCACTTATATCCCTTTGCTTCTCTCACTGCCTCAAATGTCTATAAAAAATAAAGTGCATCTTTACTTATTCACAGACTTACATTATTGTGGTTCTTACAGCTGAACTTATAAACTTCTGCTATCCATAGTTAGATAACGTAGACGCCCACACTGTGTGCGAATATATTTGCCACTGTGCAGATATGAATATCACCCAATAATTTTTAATTAATATCAATATTAAACAATAATTATACTCAAAACATGTAGATAAATTCATTGAAAAGTTCGTCTCTTGCTTTCATGGATACATGATTGAAAGCAAGATAAACACTGCATTACTGAAAATTTTACTTACCCACTGTATATTGTTTTACATACCTGCAGACTGCAGATAGTTTTGAGTTCTGTGTGCAGTTACTTCATATTTTATCTTACTATGCTATCTTTAGAAGAGGAATTGAAGCATATTATAAATATTTCAAAGTACTTAAATTTTAATTTTGGGTTTATTATGAAATGTTTTGCATTTTGAAAAACGATACTTGGAATTTATTATGTAGTTATTTTTTTGTAGAATTTTCATGAGCATGACGTTTTTATAGGTGCCAAAATAGACATCGTCTGATGTGCTTGCTACACCTGAGAGAAAGTGCTTTTTTGCTAAGGATAAAAAAAGGGTTTCTTAGATGATGATATCAACCTGTTCATTAAGGGAACCTGCTCCTGATGAGTATTAGTGGAAATTTTTTTTAAAAAAAATGTGTTTTCTACTATGTATTTAAAATACAGTACTTTATCAGTCTGTATTGTCAGGCCTATGCTAATCACGAACAATTAGAGAACTGAAAAATATGTTGAAGCATTAGTCATATCACTTGCTGGTAGCATTTTTCAGAAAATGTGTGCTAGCATTTTAACGGAATTGTATGGACAATTAATTTGAAATTTATATTATTCAAGATTTTATTCTTAACTGTAAATAATTGCTTTTCTCTTATTCCAGCCGACTTGAATGAATTATTTAGATAATTTTTATCAATTTTTGTGTATCCAAAAGTCGGTTTACATTTACAATGATAAAAGATCTTGTGAATGTTGCAGTAGTCTTTTTCCAAATGTTTTCATCATTTTTAATATTCAGTGTAATCAATGTTCTTAAAATAATTCATGAGATGTAAGATATTATTTAATGTAAAATGCCAAATTTTAGAAATCATGCTGATGCATTCTCGTGCAAAAAAAATGTAGCATTTAAGAATATCCTTTGTACTTGCAGTAATTTTATTGCATCTAACATAAAATATAATTTCTAAGAATGTTCTTTGCATAATGGCAACACTTCAGTGAAGTAATTATTGTCCATTCAAAGTGAATTGATATTTCAATCCATTTGTGCTTTTATACTGTTTGATATCGAATACGTCTGAAAAAGTTGAGATGCTCTGTTGCATGTGATAGGGTGACAAACTTTTTTTGTGTTATTTAAGTTTTGTTTCTCATATTTTATATATTTTTTGATTTGAGTATTGTGTAAAATGCTTCAAAATAACTTAGTTTTTTATCATAAGAACTTAAAGTGGAATTTAAAAAAAAAACCTTCCATTTTTAATGTTTACTTTTGATTCAAATGAGAATTTTGCAGATAATTTGTCTTTGATTTCTTATGATTGCAGATATATAGCGTAACAAGATGTAACAACTGGTAAGGGACTATTGAATATTATTGTTAAAAATCGGTATCGTTAAATCAGAGATACATGCAGTTCATCCAATCAAATATGGATCAGTAAAATCTATTGGTAAATTTAGGAAATCGCTAAATTGAATATTAAATTAAAATTATGCTCTACTCGATTTGAAATTTTAACTTAAAGTTAGAGTGTCCTTAATGCAAGCTTATCGTTGCATCTCCTTTTAAATCATTGATCACTATAATGTTAAAACTTTTCTCCATGTATTTTAACAGGAAATACTTTGGCTGAGAAATCGATAAAAGTTTGCCTAGTTTTTTGACCAGAGATTGAAAAAGTTTCGTTAAATTATATTCTTTGTTTAATATGTTAATATTTTTGTTAATAATATTTTGTTATTTATTTATATTTTGGTTTTAATTTATCATACTTGTTTGATAAGGGAGAACACGACATGTCAAACTTCTAATTTTGCATGTTTTCTCATTCAAATGTTACTTTTCTTTCACATCTTGTAACATGTTTAAAATTGTAACTTTATAAAAGAAAGAAATGTCTCATATATGCATTTTTAAATATTGATGTGCGAGGGTAGATCAAATATAAAGGATAATTATTTCATTACTGAGAATATCCTATCCATATTTTTATGTTCAAAATTGAGTGAAAAAAAGGAAAACTAAAAACTTTTTTTTTTTTTTTCACATAGATGATTGAAGTGGTAAATAAATTTTTGAGTTGAAATATATAAGAAAATAAAGACTAACAGCTCGTTACTTATTAAGAGGTCATCATATCAGTGGCATAGAATTAGTAAGAGAATACTGAAATATTGAAATCAATGACAAAATGAGAAATAAAATTAAGAAAACTTTTTATGCAGGAGTACAATATGTAGCACATATCTGTAGTGTCCATTAGTTTGACAGTAATTACTGTATAACCTAGCATTAGCCGACATGCCCAAAAAAAGCACGGTTGACCATTTGAGGTTTATTTTGCAACAAAACTATAGTGAATTTCTCCATTCAGTTTGAATCAGAAATCAAACCATTGTTACTGCAATTCGCCCATAATTTTTTTAAATAAATTATTTTTGGTTCCTTTCAAGAGATAAGTTTAATTTTTATTTATTGAATAGCTATGGTAACTTCTTTAGCACTGGCTTTAAGGCGGTAACTTACTGCTTAAATACTTGCTTAGTTTTAATTTAATTTTTATAAACATATTTGTTATTGAATAATATTTTTATTGCTTTGTTAGTATTTTAAAAACAAAATTAAACTGTTTAGTAATATTAATAGGATAGGTATAGAACTTATATAGTTATCGCTGTGAATATATATATATATATATTAATTTTTTTTCTTAATCTCGATGTTTCCGGCATGACGGAAAGGACCAGGCAAGTGTTGTTGAAAATCTGGTGACCCCCGAATTTTGCGGCATGCCAATTAATGCGGGGGAATACGGTATGCTCTCTAAGATCATATTTACTCAAACAATTTAAGAATACTTTTTGCTTTTTAATTTTCTCTGCATTTTAAAAATCTCATTCCTAAAATCCACTATAAATAGAGAAAAACAAACTTGAAAGCATTGTGAAGACTATGAAGAGCTAATCACACCATTATATGAGGTGACAGGTTAGCCTTAGCTACATAATTTTTAAATTCAATAATCTTTCATAAATCCCTTTTTAATTTCTTTACTTGACCACAGTTTCCGAGGAATTTCATTTTCTCAGCCAATAAATCCTATTTACAATAAGTATTTACAGAAAACATCTTTCCATTCAATACCTGTTAAAGAAACAGATTAAAGTCATTGGTAGAGAGTAAAGCTCTAGATTGGCGGTCGCCAGTTGCCAATGGGCGACCATTTCATTAAAAATGACTACCAAAAAAACAAGTCTTAGTCGCCAAAAGTGGCGACCATGTGTTTCTTTATTTGCCAAAAATCATATTATAAATAGTGCAATGACAGCACGCGTCCAATCCTGAGACCTTCACTGCATCAGTCAAGTCCATCTTAGCGACGTAATTCGGAGCAAACTCCCTTCAGGTTATTTATTTTTTGTGTTGTGTATTTTTTTTTCAAAAACTGGCCACTTAAAGTCCAAAATGACTACTATTTTTTGTGACTAGTAGCCAGTGGCTACTATTCAGAATTCCTAGTCCAGAGCTTTAACAGAGAAATTTCTCTATGCTGCTGATACAGTATTTTTGGTTTTGAAAGTTTACCAGAGTACGCCAAAAAACAAATAAACAAAAAAAAAAAAAAAAAACTGCTCATAGCAATGTTTTTCAGTGTTTTGTTGCACTTCTAACTTTGAATTAAAATTGAAATTACTAAAACCAAATCAAACAATGAAACAGAAAAAAAAAGAGACAAAATTTAAACATTAAACTTTTCATTTTAGAAAGAAATTTCTTTTTAATTGATCTGTTAACAACTAATGTTATGACCACATAGAGAGAAAATCTCTGGCAATTTTTTGATGGAAAAGTTCAGAATTCTATAGTCCCTTATGCTATAATCACTCTCTATTTCAGTACTTCCCTCTGATATTGAAAACCTCTCTTTATATTGGGTACTACCATCACATATTCACACATTAGAGTAATTAATGTTTTCACTTCTAATTTTAAAACCAATGTTTAGGTCACTTATTTTAAAGGAACATAATATGCAAGGGGCCTCATCCCCATCCCAAAGTGCAATGGCACCCTCTCATTACAGAGCAACCCCCAGAACAAGACGAAGACCCCCCTTAAACACTGTTCTAAAAAATTTAGTACCTCAGCCGCTGTATTGATCCCCATTAGAGCACCCCTGCAATAATGCATGATGTAATAGATTTGTAGAACTTTCTTCATTTCATTGTGTAGCTAATACAATTGGAGCATAGAATTCAAATGATTATGCTGAATACATTTAATTGTTTGACTTGTTAATAAATGGTTGTCACCCTTGATCTGCAGTCCACATCATTGAAGTAATACAGTTCTATTTTAATACAAATGTTATGTAATTAACTGCGGCCATTTGATACAACTATGTAAATGTGAAAAATGCTTGCCTACTGAATATTGATGCTTACGTAGGGTAGACATTATGATACGAGCTTTGAAAAATGTATTTGTAAAGTTATTGAGAAATGGCAGAAAGGTGTAATATCTCAGTTTTAGTCATGAAAAAATATATATATATACATATATGTATACAAACATAAATGTCTCCTTGTGACTTTTCAAAATATTGATTTTTATGTTTGTCTTTATCTTTTACAGCATAGAGATTGAGAAGTGTTAATCTTAGCTTTAATACTAAAAAATTGCTGATGTTTTCCAAAAATCTATTCTACAATTTGAAAATGTAGAATTTCTTTTTCAAATTTCCAATTATTCTCAAATCATATTTTAAAAAAATTGCCATCAAAATATGATGATAAATACTTAAAATGTATTTTTATGAAAATTTTATATACGGATTTCTAAAAATTGATGATTACGCAATTTCATAAGATGTTTCTTAAAAATTAATGAAATGTTTTTAAAAATTGGAAGGTATTTTACTAAAAATCTGTACATTACTTTTTTCATAATGCTGCAAACTTTATGGTTTTGATGTTATATTTTGTAATTTTCCCAAATTGTTAAAGCACTTAAAAAACTTATTTATAGAACTTTTAGATGTAATTTTAATTGATTTTTAATCATTGCTCAAAGCTTGTTTCTATTGGTGAGCGGGACAAAATTGGAAAAAAAGTCATTCAACTTTCACTTTCTTAGTAGTTCTTTCTACTTTCATAGTAGTGGGACAAGACTTTGACATTATGAGGCATTAATTTTTCTTTAAAATTTTTTTGAAGAAAAAAAAATATTCGGATTTGAATGCCTTTTGATGTGAAACTAATGCAGGAAAAAAGACCGAGCTTGCAAATTATATCGACATTTTTGAAAACATTAACTTTTTAAAATATTGTTACCAAGAGGTTTCTTCATGTTTTAACTGTAAAGTTTTTCCCATTGATGTAACTATTGAATCCATTTCTTCTTTTTGGGAAACAATGGCAACTTGTGCTACACATAAAATTTGTAATTCTAGTCTTGTTACTCATGATTGTGAAAAATTTCTGTTTTAGTATAGTACCTGAAGCACATTTGTATTGCTGTCTGGTGCACACGAAAGAGTATTTTTGAAGTCTGCATATCACAGAATGCTCTCTAGTTTGATACAAAGCAATTCTAATCTTGTAAATAATATACTTGATGTGAGTCTTCTATCTTGCTGCCATCACTCAAATATCAAGTCCATTTTTCCTTTAGCATTGTACCATTTTAGATAACTGGTGCTCATTCTAAAATATCGAATCAATGCCAAAGACTGAAAGATTTTAATGAGAGGTTGGTCATAAATTGTTGAACTCTCTTACTAAGTCCATTATAATTCAGTCCAGTTTTCTAGTTTGGATGGAAGACATAGTGTTATTTTCCTGCAAATGTTTTCTTGGCTTCAGATATGAATAAGCAGAAAAGTAAAAAAAACAACGTTAAAAAAAAGCACAAATTTGCCTATAACAGCAGACACATGTTTCGGCATTACAGGGATGAGCTTATGGATGAAAAGACATCCGACAAAAGCTTTTGTCGGATGTCTTTTCATCCATAAGCTCATTACTTTTTGCATTGAAAAAGGCGTTCCCTGTAACGCTGAAACACGTGTCTGCTGTAATAGGCAAATTTGTGCTTTTTTTAAACGTTTTTCTTACTTGACTGTTCAGCACAAATGTATTTATTTATCTTATGAATAAGCAGAGTCATTCTTCAACAGGGAAGTCCCAATGGGACGTCGCTGTTATCTCCCAAAAAATTCCTTATTTAGCAAATTTTGTCTGGCGATTAGTAAAATGTTCGGATGCTAGAAATGTTAAGTCATTCTGAAATATTTAATATTACTAAGAAAGTAATGCGGATCTATTTAAAATAGGCTTCTGTTATTAGTCAGTGCTCCAAAAGATTAATTACCAAAGTGTTTCCACTCAAGAAATTAAACTGCAAAATCAATTCGAACAATGCAATGCAGCAATAACTAAAAATAAGCAGACTATAAATAGTGACTGGCTCCCTACTTTATGCCCTTCCACTTACTTAGTAACAGAACCAAGAAAAGCAAAAGATCAAAATGTAAGGGAAAATATTTGAATGCGTTAAAAATTATTTACTACTTAATTAAAACAAAAAATAAATAGATGATTAAATAAATAATGAATAAATGAATAAAATAAACCAATATGAATAAAATAAAATTAATATGAATAAAATGGAAATGTGCAGCACTGAAACATAATTACAATGTTTCTCGGAGAAGTTTAGGATGACTCAATCGCGTCAATCATGCAGAAGTTCGGTAACTCCCCCCCCCCCCCCCAAGCCCCAAGATATATCCTAATCTGAGGTACTCGTCATCTTTAGTGGTGGATTTTATTTGGGACTGATTCAGTCATTTAAAAAAAAAAAGTGTGGTAAGGGTATTCATGCTCTTTTACAAGCGAATAAAAGTTCACCTTTTTTTGAACTTGAGAAATCAGATCCTTCTGTATAATGACGAGGTATTTTTTGCCCTCTGAAACATTTTATTTAATGAACCTTTCAAAACTTCCATCATAACACTAAAAAGGAACTTTATATATAAAAAATAATAATTATATAACATTCTTTTAACTGTGTGAAATCCATCCCTGATTCAAACTTAAAAAAAGAAAGTTTTTAAAAAGTTTAAAAAAAAAGAAAAAAATGCTAAAAAAAGTTTAGTACAACATTTCATATGATTTTAATAAAGGTGGAAAAACAAATTTTAATGTCATAACTCTTATCATTATGCAATTCTTACTTTCTTACCTATTTAACCATTTAGAAAGTAACATTTCATATGTTTTTATTAAGGGTGTAACTTTTAATTGTTTTTAATAAAGGGGTGAATCTTTATAAACTTGGAGATATTTGCTTTCCCCCCTTTTAACTAAATGACATTTTTTTGAGCTATTAGTCATAACTTGAATTTAAAACTCAACCTTCAAATAAAGCATATCCAAATGCATTTCAAAGAGCCACATAATAAAATTTTACTATGAGCAGTGATATATTTTGAAAAATGAAACCTCTAACTCTTTAAAAAAAATGCAAAAAATAAGTAGATTTTGTTGTAATTGATAATTACCATCAAGCTACAATTCTTTCTCTTTCTCTCTCCCTCTCTCTCTTTTTTTTCAGTTAATACAAAACCATACACAGTCTTTAAATGAGTGTAAAAAAGAAAAATCTTAGTGCAAGAATCAACTATTAAAGCACTTAATCTGTATTTTATAACTAAATGCTTCAAAAACCAGTACAACCAATGGTGTCAAAACATCAATTACTACCACATTTGTTAGCGCCGAAAACTGTAGAGTGCCAAAAATTCCCCAAATCAAACTCTGCTAAAGTCTGAATTCCGTTCCCAATTTTGTGTTAATCCACTGACATGTGTTGCATTAAAAAAAAAAAAAAAACCTAAGTTATGTTGGCGAACTACACTTAATGATTTTTTTTTTAAACTTACATTAGTTTTTTTAACAAAAGTTTGAAAGACATTAGAAATTGATCAGCTGAAAATTTCAAAAATAATATCTCAATTTTTAGTATATTGCTTTCATTGCTTAGAGTTTTAGTATTTAGTATTTTTTGTATGGATAACTGTAAAGAATTGATAAGAAGCTACCATGTGTTAGGTTCATTTTGTTTACATTATTATTCAGCTCTAATAAATTAAAATGATGATCGGTATTTTATAGCCCCAAACTCGACCAAATCCTGAAATCCGCACAACCTCCAATCCTAAATTGTGTGAATTTTCGACTGTCTATTGTACCACTTTATTCACTCTTTAAAAATTAGTTCTTATTACGCTTTCATATTTACCTAAGTTAAAAAGTATTTTTTAAATGTTTCATTTTCCCTTAAATTGCTGTCCTACTTTTGTGATTATGCAAATAGGCTTTAATAGGCAGTGTTCGCGCTCAACTATCCGTAACATGGGTCCCAGGGACCCATTAATGAAATAGATTTGGGTCTTTTGGTGGAAAAAATGAGTCCCTTAAATTTTAAACAGAAAATCTTAGTGCGTAAATGAATAATATAAAAATATTTATACTTGGGGGGGGGGGGAGGCATGAAATAAAATAAATTGGTTATTTTTGCCCTAATTCTTTTGTGATTTTATCATTGTAAAATTATTTTCAAATAATGCACTTGCAAGACTCAGTTATGTGAGAAACTATTTGGTCAGTTACAATGAGATTAACTCAAAATTTACTAAAAATGGGTTTTACCATAAAATATAAAACAAGTGCCTCTGATTGATCAAGCAAAAAGCACTCCCTTAACTTTTGTTTTCCTGGAAATTTTTCTTAGTGAAAAAAGCAAACAGACCCCCCCCCCCCTTCCCAATTATTATTGGCAATTGCATAATAATAATAATAAATCGCAAGCGAATAAACCCAACGCAAAAATCGCGATCGCAAAAACGAAACATTTTCTCATATGAGTGTGAAAATTGCTCATTTGCAATCTTAAATCAGTATATTTGACTTTATTTTGACTTGTTCAAAATATCTGCTTTGATTTTTGTTCTATTTTTAAAATCGCGCCATTTTGAAAATGGTGCGATCGATTAATACCCGACTTTTGCAAGTCCAAATAAAAATAACCCATCAGAAAGAGATGAATTATTAGAAAAAGAACAAGGTTAAAGTGCTTTTGTATAAAATTCAAGTATTCATAAGCAATTTAACAAGAAAAATGTAAAGTTCCGAACTCTTTGTGTTTAGCGCGATCTGGAAAATATTCGCCATTTTTTTCTCTCCTCTTTTTATTGGGGATGCAAAATGATGATTTTCAAAAGTAATTCTGGTTACATGGATACCAAATTGCAATATTTTTACTGTACAATTGTCTTGTATTAATCCTGAAGATTGCATTGAAAACCTCTCTCATTTTTAGTCTTCATTTCTGTTCTTAGGAATTTCCTCAAGACAAAAGTTGAGGGAAAGTTTATTCTTAGAATACAGTACAATGGGCTATTTGTGAACTTGCTCCCTGAGCTCTGCCCAGGAGGTCACTAAGCTCCAGTCTTATCACTAAAATTCCATTGACTGGTCCACAATTGGGGTGTGTTTGAATAGCTGATAAACAGATAGGGTCATTTTAGTCCCTTTGTTGATTCTCCTGGTCATTTTGAAGCTTAAAAGCATTTACTAAATAGATCTTTAGCATTTTCTCCCATTTTTTTCTGGTTCTTATCTTTCGGGTTTTCTGGGTCCCTGGGACCCGATTTTTCGCGGAAGTTGCGTCCCTTTCCCGCGAATTTGCGTAAAAAACCCGCTATAGCGCGTAAACGCGAACCCTGAATAGGTATACTTCCCTATGTCTATTTTAATTGAAAAGAAGTGCCAAAATGTATGAAGCATTTTCTATATTTGCTGGGAATGAACATTATTTCTTCTTTAATCAAAAGTTATATTGAAACGTGATTTGTGTAAAATTTTTGATTGCTTTAAAAACCAAATACACTCATTTTTTTGTTTTAGAAAATATATTCAGTCATAATATTGTTTCCTAACTCGTAAATTATATAAATTATTAGATATTTATGTGAATTATTTGTTTGTGTGAATTGCTGTACATATTTTAATTTATTGATTTCTTTTTCCATGGGTGTATACCTATAGATTACAAATGCCAAAGTTTATAATAAATTATAAGGTAAAAACAGACCTAATATTTTCTGTATATATTTCATGAATGTATAGTTCTTTTTCTACAACCGTTTGTTTTGATGTGCAGATTTTGTGGATTGTTTAATTGCATATCAGTGTTTCCAAAAATCTGACTAATATTTTAACAGATAAAGTGTAAGTTTTCTAGAGATGGCTTCATTTGATTTATTAAATTTTAAGTGTGCTATCATTATCAATTTTTGAGAAATCATTTAAAATACATGAGCACTAATTAATATTTTATATTTGTGTAATTATTTGCAGAGCAGTTTTTATTTTATTTTGTTAACAATGCTTTTGTTGTTTAATATCCCCAAAAATTACTCATTGAACACTTCTTCCACACTGTTGTGTGTGTGTGTTCTTTTTTGGAAATACATATGTAGCATATTTATAATTACTTTTTAATTTTTATGCACTTTTAGAAAATGAGTTTTTTTGTCAGGTATCATGAAAATTTGATTTTCAAAATAAGCTGAGCAAATACAATTTCTTACATATATTTAAAAAAAAAAAAGCTTTTAGTGAAATGTTATGCACATTGCACTCTTCAAGCTTTTAGATGTAAAATTTATTTTTGATTACTTTAATATTGTATAATTTTCTTGCCTGATGTTTTATTACTTTTTCTACTTTTTACTAAAGTAATCTTACAAAATTCCATTGTAAATTATTTATGTATATGTGTTTTGTAAATATTGTATTATGTTGAAATTTGAAATAGTTTTTATCTCACAAAATTTTATTCACTCTTTTATTTGTGTCAAAAATTTATTATTTCTGTTTTATATGTTTCATGGCACATAAATTAATTCATTTTCTATATAATCCTGAAATGACAGATAAAATTGAACTTGACTTTTGCTATTTGTTTGAATTAAATAACAGAATAACAAATTACATATTCCACCTTTATTTGTTAGTTGCTTTACAATAAAGCAACATTCAGACTGCGTCCATGCGGCACGTGAGCTCCGCCTTTTTCTCTCCCCAAAACCAGTTTTCGATTGGCATTGCCATGGCAGCAAACCGTATTGTACAGGACCCATCGATGGGACAAGAGGCCAGATATCTGACATCCGTAGAGTTGGGAGTCTCATTTCATTGGTCTCCACGAGATGAGCGCGCTCTCTCTATTGGGTGATAGTACTGACATGTGCTTTTTCTTGCATTCCCAATGTATGAATGCTTCTCCCTTTTCAGAAAACGTAAGTCTGTCAGCTTTACGTGGCAAACGAGATGTGCGGACGCTGTCTGAGTTACGCTTAACTTTAGATTCATAAAATTTTATTAAGTTTTCTTCTGTATTTTTTTTATAAAACTTAAATGCACTTTTCATTAACTCCTTTTCTTTTTTTCTGAAATAAAAAACTTTAGAAATCATTTCTGCATAGCTGTGCATACCACTTTTGTAATTCATTTTCATGTTTGAAATGAGAGTAACATTAAAAAAATGTAGCATTCCTCAAAAAGTGTATTGAAAATGTACTTGGTAAACAGTTGGTAGCTATTTTGTTAGCTCTGGCAGCTTTATCAAATGATAGAATGTTCTCCGTTGGTTTAATAGTATAGCAAGTCTTGCTTTTTGGACATCCTTTTTATTTTTAATGATATTCATGTAGTAAACTAATAAAATAGCTATCAACAGGTAATTTTTATGCCTTTTTTAAAAATGTGTTTCATGTAATTTTCAACACATGCTGCATTCATAAGTATGAATATAATATATGTTGCATGTGTCAATCGATCATATTAGCACAATTCATCAACATTCTTCAAAGTTTTTCAGCAACTTTATGAAATTTTAAAGGAAAACTGTTCCGCAATAAAAGTAACATTCATACACATCATGTAACACTCGTAGTATGTATATCAGGGGTGAATTGGTTCTGGTAGTGCTTTTCCAGAAAGATTAATTCCCCTGTAATATAAAATTGGTCATGATCAAAATTCAATTATTTATCATTGATTTTCCGATGCTAGCAAACTTACATATCGACTCTGATGTACAGTTGCCGTTCAATTTTATGAGCAACATCTAATTTATGAGCACTCGCGATTTTACAAACTATCCCAAAAACCCTTATTAATAAAATGTAAATTTTCATTCTTTTTTACAAACTGGAAATGGAAAAAAAAATCTCCTTGTTACGGACTTGGCGTAAAGTTAATGTAGCTCTTTTCTAAAAAGTCCAACACCAGAAACGAAAAATCTCAGGGGAAAAACAATCCCTTTTATTAAAATTGCAATTTCACCTCTCAAAGTCTTAGCTTATATTTTTATAAAGAAATAAATAACCTTGCAATATGAACTGCTGTATGTCTGTGTCTAAACACAATTGGTATTTGGCCCAAAAATAAAATATCTATTAGTGTTCATAGCTCTTTCCATGGAAATGTGCTCACCATACGTAGTATGTTTTTTGATGCATTAGTATTTTACAAATTCTCATTTTTATGAACTTTTTTCTTGGGCCCAAGGAGTTTTTAAAATTGAACGTCAACTGTATATGAGAAGGTTAAAAACAAGACAAACACTTTTAACTTAGGTCAAATTACAAAAAATTTGGCTCAAGAATATCATTCTGCACTAGTCATTTCATTAACTCCAAGTACCCTGACTTTCAATTTATCTTTCATTTTTGTTGAACTTGTTACATGAAAAGTGTTTTAGTTCCTTTATATATTTTATCATTTATATCATAATTTATATTACAAATATATAAAAAAAATAAACTTGCCAATGAGTACGAGTTGTTGCATTTATGTCAATTAAGGAATTTTTTTAAAAATTGGTTTTATAGGGAAATGTGTTGCAATACTTATTGCATCATGATTTTATAACTATAAACTCGAGCTGTTGTTTCTGGTGTCTGTATCGTCTACCAAAAGTCAAATACTAGTTTTTTACTGGATGCTTAAAATTGAAGCAATGTGCAGTAACTAAAATATTCTTAGATTTATGAGAAGAAACCAATATTTTTCACCAAATGTTAGTCGTTGAACAGTGTTTTGAGGGCTGATTTGCTGTAATCTACATTTTGCCAAGTTGTAAAAATAACTTTTTCCCTATGATGTAATTTTCAAACTGATAAGATGTCTCCATTGAAGCAAGTTATATTGTTTAACTGGGAAAGCTGTTTTTAATTTTTGGTAAGTAATCAATTGTTCCAGTAACCGTCATATAAGCTGTAAATGACTTACAAATTAAGATTTTGTGAGTTGTTTGTTTTTACTAATATAAAAAGAAATGTCTGTTTTACTAACAATTTTTATGTTTCCTCAGACAGAGTATCCTTTACATATTAGATTTTCTTTCTGAAAATTTCTGTTTGGAAAGTTTTAATGAAAATTTAAAAATGATGATTCATTTAAATTAAATTTGATGAGTTTAAAATAGAAAAATTATCTTTTCAGAATCATTGTTCCTTTCAGATTTATAAATCTAGTTTTGTCCGTATCGGTTCAACTTATTTGTTATATTTAATTACCTTGCTTCTGTAGGAGGTTTTAACTAACATAAGCTGTCCACTCTACTAAAGTTTTTAAAAGGAAGCCCACCTTTTGTTTTTTACCCAATGATTTGGTGTTTATGAATTTTATTCTTTTAACTCTTAGAAAAGTTATATTGCTGTTTTTTTTTTAAGTATGCAGCTGTTCAAAGTTAAATAAATAAAAAAATTCTGCTGGAAATTCTGTTCGCAAGAAGGGAAAAAGGTTTTATGTTGAGGACATTTTCTTTATCTTTATCTGTTCATTATGGTGGCTAGCAGCAAAACCCCAAAGTTGTAACTGTATGAAGAAAGGAAAAGAAGTTCTTTCCGAAAATAACTTCTAATAAGTAAACTTATATTTTGATGCAGATATTTTCAAAACTTCCTTCAATTTCTTGAGGTTGATTTGGTATTGTAATTATTTTTACTTTTGTGTCAAGAATTCCTTTGAACTGCTGCATCATTTTAATATATTTCATATCAGAGTTTACTATAGTCCAAGATATTTTCTTTAACTTAAATTTTTCAAGTATTTTTTCTCAAATTCAAACTCAATTGGTGCTAAATTTTCGTTTTTGTCAATTTCATGCAACTGGCTTCTTGTATTTAACCTTATGAAAAACACGGAAAGCACAATGTAATTTTATACAGAGAAGCACTTAGAAGTGCTAAACTTAATATTTACTAATGTGAGCTTACTACTGAAAATGTACGAATTTTCAACTAAAATCGTAATAGTCAGGTAAAATAAATTCCTTATAGATCTTTGTGATGTTGTATAAAGTTTTGTTGCTTTTTTTTAAAACCTAACCAAAGATGTGAAACCTAATCAAGATCGTACAACTGCCAATTATGTTTAGTCATTTTTCAGGTTTTTATTTGTGTAGTTAGCTTTTAGCTGGTTGTAAACTATATTTGTAAAATTAAATTAACTATACTCTTTTCACAAACATATATTTATTCATATATTTATCAGATATTCATTCATATTTTACCTCATTATTTTTGACATATGTGATACAATTTTGTGTTTATTTGTGTCATTGCACCAATGCCACAAAGAAATGCAGACATATGGATGTATATTTTAGTAGTTATTTTTATGAACAAAACTGGCATTTATTGCTGAAAATGCTGCATAATGTTACAGATTAATTGTAATTGCCTGAATAGCAAGGAAAATAGCGTAAAATTATATCTTATCGACTAAAAATAGAATATAATACTCTTTTAGTGTATAAAATTTGGTAATTTATTCATATTACCGTCAAGGTTCTTGATTTAAAAATGCATACTGTATATGTTTTGAAGTAAAATTAATTTCGAATAACTATTCATTAAGCTAAATAAATGCTCTCATAGTCCCCCCCCCCCCCATATCGCAATGTAGTGAATTAATGTACGATAATTATTATTATTAGAACTAACATCTTTTATGGCCTCTTTTAAGCTATGGGAGACATTTTGTTTAGAAATGTTTATTTATTAGCTGAAAGTAAATTAAAATAATCATTTGTCACATTGAACTTAAATCAATTAATGTATGTTTTAATGATAAATCATACAAGAGAATGCACTGCAAGAAATAATGGAGGTGATGATTTTTGAAAGGTAATTATTACGATTAAAAAGTTTTTCAAATATAAATGACAAGATGATGAGAAAATTGTAAAGAAGATAAATTTATAAACATGAATGTATCATTGATAAAGGTAGTGTGATGTGTTATAATGTGCAAAAAATCGATACATATTTGGGGTGTAATCTAACTCTAATGAAATCATTCAAATCTATGTACAAAGTAGGAAACTTAAAAAAAGATAGTTGAAATCTCAGTGAGAAAACTGATTTTTTATAGAAAAAATGCATAAAATTTTAACATTTATTGATTTTTAAATGTTTTCTTGATTTTGTGCCAAGAAGAAAATTTGTTGAAAAACAAGATAAGCTTTCATTTGAATCAGAACTTCCTGAAAAAGGCTTTTTAACTATTTAACTTGTATTTGAAATATTTCCTTCATTATTATTATTATTATTTATACTTCTGTATTTTCCGTTTTCTTTAACATTGTCTTTAAAAGCTATCTTAATACTGATAATGGTGACATATTGAAATTAAACACAAACTAACACTAATCATTTAGAAACTTGTCTGGTTGAGAAAAGGCCTAGTTTGTCTAGAAATTCAAATAATATAAAATGTGTAAAAGAAAATACGCATGATGTGAAATTCTTGTTTCCAAAATGTAATTTGGAACAGAGTTACATAAATATTTTACAATACTAAATTTTAATCTTAAAATTTTTATAAAAATTTATTTGTTGAAAAATTAAAGTTGCATGCAATAAACTATCATCCATTTCTTGCCAAACTTCAGGAAAGTTCAAATGTGCATGATTAATTCCATACTGGTCAATGATTATTTTTATAAAATGGATGTTACCAGAAAGGTGGTGTTAAAAGTATCCTTCAATAAGCCATAAAATAATTCAATCAAATGCAGTGCAAATCATTGGTCTTTAAGCACAAACTATAAAAATATTGCCACCACTTATTTAGAGTTTAGAAATAAGTCTTACGACCAAATGACATGACCTTGAGGGTCATGTATCTGTGCAAAATTTTAGATATAGGTCTATTTCCATTAGTAATGAAGCCAGGTAAAGCGGTTTGACTGCATAGGCCCTAGTTTGACTGCAATGAGGGTCCAAAGTTGTTAGTTTGGCCCCAGAAATGCAATGGAGTTTCCGACTTCTACACTATGTTTGATGTCGAAAAGATCTTTTTTTTCTTATGTGCCATGTGCAATGAGCAGACGATAAATGTCCAGTTAAAGTAAATGTTTTCATTAGCCAACGATAAATACTTTTTACTAGCAGAAAATTAATACAAAACGAAAATAACTAGTTTAATTTGCAAATGATAAATATCATGCAACTATGTTATTTTGGCATTCAAGTTACTGAAATTAAAAGTAGTATGCATTTAATTTTGAGAACCACTTATTAAAAATTAGTATTCAACGTAATTAGTTCAAAGGTAAATGCATGCGACTGGTTCATACTGTAGTACAATAGCCGAAAAAGGAGAAAAAATTGTAATTCAAGGACTCAATATTGCATTTCTGGGTCCAAATGATCAACTTTGGACCCTTGGTTGCAGGCGAACTAGGGCTTATGCAGTCAAACCGCTTGACCTGAGCTAATACCTAGTGGGAATTGACCTATACCTAGGATTTTGTCTAAATCCGTGACCCTCAAAGTCGTGCCGTTTGGTAGTTAGCAGTGTAAAAATTTCCATTTTGTCCTTGTAGTTAAGATTTGCCTCTACCAAAATTGTTTCTATCTCAAATGATAACAACAAACTTGTTTCTTTAACGAATTTTTTGTTCCTGCATATTTGTGTTAGCTAAGTCTATGCAGCATTTTTGCAATTTTTGCTTGATATTTCTACTTCGGTTTAAATTTACTGCCATGTTCAGTGTTTTTTTTCCCTTCATGAAGGAAAAACTAGTTGGTACACAATCTTTCATGCCAAACATAAATAAACTCCACTAGCACCGTTCCAAACTAGTTCTTGTATGTTTATTAAACACGGAATGAGGCTTCATGTTTTAGCTTCATTTTAGTCGAATATGCTTTTGATGTTAGTCCAAGCAGGTCAACAAAAATAATTTTTCCTGAGTTGAATGAAATCAGATGTTATTTATTTGTACAGTTTTTTGTAACTTTTATTCACCCTTAAATGTGCTTGTAAATATCGCAACCATATTAAAGCATTCCATTATCATTGTCATCTAATGTTGTAGATAGTTTGTAATTAATGCAAAATACTATAAAGCAGTGTATTGTTGCCAAGTCAGCGAAAAGAAACGTGTCCAAATCTTTATCATATTACTTCTTAAACTATTGTAAGTGCTACCTGATGTAGGTTTTTTTTTAAATATAGATCATTACGTGAAACTTTGGGGATTTAAATAGAAGAAACCGGTGGATTCAAATTGAAGATAAAAAATCTAAGTTAACTTTTAGTTTGCTGTTAAAATATTTATAGAAACATTACAAAAGATAGATGTGTCTATTGTTTGGAATAGAAGGTTAAACCCGGAAAGAATTAAAGTTTATTTCAGAACAGCAGCTCTTAAAAATGTTCATTTTTAGTCTTCAAGATTTTTTAAAAATATTTATACATGTCTACCTCATTAGTAAGTGAGAAACCTTCATCCCAAATGAAAAATGCTTTGCTATGCCTCTAAAAATTAGTAAGATCCATCAGTTCATGTCATATCAAAGTTAATTCAAACATGTGTACTATGTTAGATATTTAACCTGTTTACGTTAAAGAAGATGGCTTTTAGTTCACATTATTAAAAATGTCATTAGTTTTGAAAACTTTTTAATTAAATACATTTTTAAGCACAGAGTATTGCAAATTATCAAATTCTTGGCTGTACGAATAGTTTTGATTCTGTTTTCTTGAGGATTTTTGACAGATATCAACAATGTTTAATTTTTTATGCATGCCAAATGCCTCACATTAACTTCAACAAAAAGTAACAGTGATAAAGTTGCTTTGAAACAGTGAGTAGTCATATCCAAATGACGTGAGCTCATGTAAGATATTTAAATTTTTGTGTCTGGGTTACTATTCTATTGTGGAATGCCTTTTTATTATGGTTTTAAATACTACATGGAGCATTGTTTAATATTGCCTAGCTATCTATAATAAATTTCTTTAAATTTCATAAAAATGATGCTTTTTATTGAAAGTTTTAAAATTTGTATTAATTTTCCACCTTCAAAAGCTAATTGTTAAAAAACTACAATAACAGTTGACATGCAAAAGATTTTGCTTGTTCACAAGGCTTTCATTTGTTTATATATATCAAATCTTCTTTCAAAAAAATAAAAATCAATGGTTATAATTTGTGCAAAACAAATTTTGACTGATAAGTTGAAATCAAAAAGCTATAAAATTTTAGAGCCAAGTACTTGGCATCAGTTTAGGTGGCACTTTGATTACTGAAATGACTTATTAGGTTAACCTATCTTAGGCCAAAAGTTTCAGTTTCTTAAATCGTTTCAGAACTTACGATTTGCATTTTTCACTTTAAACTGACTTGGCTGAAATACACTGCTTGCTCTAATGAATGCAGACATTGCATTATTAGAAAAAGAGAAATGGTGTAGAATTTAAGCAGTTAGTGTAATTTATAATGTTATCAAAATGAGACATGCCTGTGCTACTCCATTTTTAATCGAAACATACAAATTTTCTGTACACTTATAATAAAGTATATTAAGAATAAAAATGTCATTTTCAAATTTTTGCTTCATTTCTTTCACACTGTGATGCAAAGTGGTTGATGTCGACCCCTTGGGCCGATATAATATAATTAGAGGTGCATTCAATCAAAGGTCGGTGAATAACATTGCAATTCAATCACTAATTTATCAACAGCAACACAATTAATATGATTTTTGTTTGGAAATTGTTTGAGCCTTATAGTATACAGTCAAACCCCTCTATAGCGAACCCGGGATATAGCGATCTCCCGGTTGTAGCGAACCTTTTAATTGGTCCGAACTGAAGCCCTATGTCATTAATACAATTCGATATGCTTATAACGATCCAGAAACACGAAAAAATCGGCTATAACGATCCTAAAATGTCTGTTTTTTCAAGTTCTTCTTTGCACATGCCCCAATGAAATTCATTAGCAATTGTTCTCTCAGCAAACTCCATCTTCTACAATTCTCAACCCTTTTTCTAGGAAATCTCTAGTCCAAACCACATTCCTCATTTATTGTTCCTTGCAAGAGCAGCTACTTCTTCAGGAGGGGGGGGGGGGGCGAGCCGGTTTTCAAGCTCCCTCAATTTTCTCAACTGGTTTTAGTCAGAGGACGAGATTATTGGTCACTCGTGCGTTTGCTCTGATTTTTAGTTTAATTTCCACTGCAGATAATCGTGTGAACTAGGTAGAAATCATCATGGCCAGGCGAAATAAAGGCAAAGCATTTTCTGTTGAAGAAAATGTGCAATTAATTCGCAAATTAGAAAGTGGTGAAACCCAATCCTCACTTTGCAAAAAATTTTCGCTCTCAAAATCTACTGTAGCCACTATTTGGCAGAACCGTGATGCAATTGTTTCTGCCTATGAAACAAACATAAACGGCTGTAAAAAAAATGCGAAAAGCAGTAAGGGAAAATGTAGACGAAGCGTTATTTAAGTGGTTCACTCTGCAGAGGAACAGAAATGTACCGATAACGGGAGCCATTCTGCAGGCAAAGGCAAATGAATTTGCCGAACATTTTAATGAAAAAGGGTTTGTCTGTTCTAACGGGTGGTTGGATAGAACGGCACAACATAACGAGTGGAAAAGTTGTGGGTGAAGCTGTAAGTGTGTGCTCTTCTGATGTGAAGGATTGGATGCAAAATGTGTGGCCGGACATCATTCGAGATTACGACGAAAAGGATATTTTTAACGCCGACGAAGCGGGCTTATTTTATAAGCTGACTCCAAATCAAACATTGAAGTTAAAAGGTGAAAAATGTGTCGGCGGAAAACACTCAAACACACGGATAACCACTTATTTGTGCTAACATGACTGGCTCTGAAAAACGAAAGTTGATGGTTATTGGAAAATCGAATAAACCCAGGTGCTTTAAGAACGTGAAGAAACTCTCTCTAGTTTATAAATCAAACAAAAAATCTGGGGTCCATTTCTGCTGCAAAAGCAGCTGTAAATATTTTGAACAATTTTTTTGCGACTGAAAGCATTGACAAACATATTGTGGACTCTTTTGCAGTAGTTGAGAAAAAAATTGATATGTATATAAAATCCAAAAGTTTTCAACCGAAAATAACGTCTTTCTTCCATGCTACTGATAAATAAAAAAAAGTAAAATTTTAATTTGCTTATTATTGAGTAAAATATAGTTACTAGTTATTTCTAAAACTTAATTTTATTACCCTAACTACTAATTAAGTCATTGTGCAATTATGATGATTATTATTGTAAAATATTACCGAATTTTGACTTTTTTTTGGAAAATCGGATGTAGCGAACCCCCGGTTATAGCGATCTCTCAAGTCGGTCCATTGAGGGTTCGTTATAGCAGGGTTTGACTGTATAAACTAAACAATTTTTAAATAATTGAACTATGATTAAACTTTGTAAGGGGTGTTTTTTTTAGAGGTATAGAACCAAGGCCGTATCCAGAAATGTTTTTCGGGAGGGGCCCGGATTAGCACATTGCCCTAACACACACACATATAGTATATATAGACACACCAAACGCATAAAGATGTTAACATAGAACCCTTTTTGTCTCGATTTTTAATGATTCCACTGTTTGAATTTTGTTATTTTATTTTAATTTCTTATTATTTTTCTTATTCACCTTGTAGTGGTAAGGATAACAGGAGAGTGTCCCTTTAAGTCGGATATAGAACATCCATAATTTCAGGGAATCCGGGGTTTTCTCCCCCCGAGAAATTTTTGGAAAAAAAATCTGTATTTTGAGGCCTGATATTAGGTAATTGAAACAACGAAAATATGAAAAAAAAAATAGGCAAAGTTTTTAAAAAGTTATACATTCTTTTGCCAATCAAGATCAAACAAAATAAAAATTGCTTGCTCGACAAATCATGGAAATTAATGGACCGAGAGGAAAAACGAGAGAGGAGAAAAAAGAATTACCCCGTCATCTGCTCATATCGGCTTTTAGTGGAGATAGTTTTTGATCACTCCCCCTACCCCCACTTTTTTTCATTAAATGCCCTACAGTATGAAAATTGCACAAAATAGTTTAAAAGAAATAGCGTAGACATGCAGAAAATAAGAACAGAAGAGTAATATTCTAGTCATTTGGACAATTCATACTTTATTTTCTTGATATGATGCAAAATTGAAGAACTTTTCAAGGAATTTCAAAAACTTAAATAATTTTCAAATACTCTCGAACAGTTGAAATTATTTGAAGCTCTTATAAATTTGTAAGATACACCCGTTTTAAGTTAATAAATGCAATGAAATATTTCTCGAAACTAACTTTTTTTTTTCAATCACAAGTAGTGCAGAAAATGAAAAAAGAGTAGAGTAAGTGTTATTTTTTTCCTTATACTTAAGATATTAACAGTATGCAGTAGAAGTAAGAAAAAAAATAAAACAAGCAATAACAAAAGAACTTCCATGATAGTGAAACATCTTGGTAACAAGATACTCGCCTAATCGGAAACTAGGTGCTCAGCCTTTGAGGAGTCCCCGGCTCGAAATCAGTACAGTGTAAGTTTTATAAGAGTTTTAGGAGGAGGAGGGCAGGGTTGTGTACAGAGGGGAGAAGGGACACCTGTTGGTCCGGTCCCGAGCTTAAATGGGGCCCAATATCTTTAAATCTAGGGTTGAAAATATAGGTAAACAATATTGGAGGGCCCAAAAAAAAAAAGCCTTTGTGACAGCCCCAAAATTTCTGTGCACACCCCTGGAGGAGGAAGTGCACAGAAGTCAGTTCGGTAGACTTGAAAAGTCTACCAAACTGACAAGGGGCCTGCCTTGACCCTGGACTGTCATGAATTGAATCGGGAAAGAGAGCAGGAAGTCCTAATTAAAGGTCTAAATTTGAAGTGTGCCTTGTGGCTAATGAGAAATAGAATTGCTTTTTCTGTATTTCTTCAAAATATTATAAATCTTGAATATTAGCAAAATTAAGAATTAAAAAACTGTTATTCTCCTTTTCTGACATTAGGAATTAAAAAAAACCTTCTTCTGTTTTACGGTACAAAACATTTCGGGTTTCGGGGGGGGGGGGGCGGGCCCGTCAGGCCCCCCCCCCCCTCTGGATACGGCCCTGTATAGAACTTTAGGTTCCAATAAAACACAGTTAAATGATATAAATCGCCATGAATTTGGTTTTATTCGAAAGATGATTCTTTGCCATTTTTATTTAAATGTGATTTCTGGTATACGGCCACTTCGGCTGGCTCGGAGAACGTCTAATCGGGAAGTCCAATTTTCTATCACTTTTTGCAGCAATGGGGGCCGTATGTGAGCGATATGTGGCGAATGTTCTCGTCCAAGGCGTCAATCGTCTGTGGCTTATCGGTGTAGACCTGAGACTTCACACAGCCCCACAAAAAATAGTCCAGCGTAGTTAAATCTCATGATCTCGCATGCCAAGTCACGGGTCCATTAAGCGAAATTATTCGTTCACCGAAAGTTTCTTTCAATAAATCAATTGTGACACTCGCTGTGTGGCGTGTTGCACCGTCCTGTTGTCTATTCATGATGAAATGGCAAACCAAACTAAACACAAAACAAGTGACAACTATCAAAATGGCCCACAGATCAGTGTTCCTGACTTAAAGCTCTATACATCTAAAAAAAACACCCTTTACAAAGTAATATTGCAAAGATATCCAAGACTTAGTAATGCAGTATTCCTCTTTTTAATTACATACTCAGTTTCCATACTTGAATCTGACTTATTACTTGTATTTTAACAAAGCAGAGAAATAAATGCCCGAATGTCTTTTTTCATTAGATGAACGTATATGTGCATACCCGTATTTTGATGTTCATAAAATTTGGAGTTCCATTTGTCAAATGGAGAATTTCCCCCTTCCCAAGAATTTAAGCTTCGGGTGTCCATATCCGTGGTACAGATACATAATGCAGACGAACCAAGGAGCCATGAGAAAATGCCAATTCTTCAAAAGTGCCTCAAATTGGACAAGTTTTCCCTGTAGTAGTAATCAAATACAAATAAAATTTGAAGTTTTCTTAGTTTTCACCTACTCACTACATAACAGCGCAGTTTTCTTTTGACAACTGGACACTGATAATTTATTAAAATTATTATTATTACTAAAAAATCGCCGGTCAAGGTATGGCGGGTGAAAATTGCTTCTACATTTGAACAAAGCCATTGCCCGTTTGACATTTTGACACGTACTTGAAATTGTAACCCTAGCTCCAGTGGATTAACCCTAAGCTCCAGTAGGTAACTTTCATTGCTGACCATTTTTTCGTTTCTTCATTCCCCTGAAATGACAGTTTTACCAGTAAAACAGTTAAGTTACCGGATCGAGTTCAGCTTTGTTACAATAAAGCTTTTCCTGCATGCAGGGGTCGAAGTAGTCCTATATATCCTACTAGAAAAAATACCCGGCGTTGCCTGGGTCAGTAATAATTATGAGAAACAATCGTTACTTGCCCTTGTTTTCTGTTTTAAGCAAAAGAATTCAAAACAAACCTTTTTGACGTGATTAAAAACCGAGCTTCTTCCTTACTCATTAAACTAAAATAGCAATAAGTATAAAGAACAAAATAGTATTCAATTAGAAACGAAAGCACGACATTTAAGCATATACAAATTTGAAGAATTTCCGAAATATGAAATTAAACTTGACATGTTTAAAAAGATTTATCTGTTAGTACTTTTTTTTAAAATCTAAAACCTTCTCTGTATGGCTATTGATGTACGAACTGTTCTAAAAAATGTAGCCGCCCGTGTTCCCCTTACACTTGCTTTAGTTATTTTGGGAAATTTCAATTTTTGTGAACACTTGGTGCGGTTTAAATTCTTACTAAATTTGCGAGAATCATTTTGGGACACTTTCGATAATACTCCCCCTTCTTTCTATTTCTATTTCTATTTAAGAGTCACAACTGACTACAACTGTATTATGTCGAGGGATCTGCATACTATGTGCCTTGCCTCCATTATTTTATATACCGATAGATGGCAGCACCATCACCGTATCGGACAGTTAATGAGAATTTAGAACTAGTCCAAGAGCTAATAGCTACCTGGTACTAGCACCCCCAGAGGTATCGTTTCACTTGGAGGACATTGAGACCACGAGCATATTTAACGTCGCCCAGTCCCCTTTAATGACGACGGTGGGTCTTCGACCAGCGGGGATCGAACCCGAGCCCCTCCGGCCCCGAGTCCAATGCCCTACCGATCAGGCTACCACGGCCCCACTCCCCCTTCTTACTAATTTTTATTATAGAAATATTGTTGCCAGATGCTGAGATACTTTTGGTAAAAAAAAAAAAAAAAAAATGGCGCTAAACGGTTTCATCCGAAATGTTTCCAAAATAAGTAGTAAAATTTGGCGATTGTTTGAAATCGTGCAAAACGAAAAATTAATGGAAAATTTTGTGCGGTTTATGGATTTGCCTAATTTAGTTGTTGAATTATTTTACACAGTATTTTTTTTTTTTTTTAAAGTATATTTGATTGGCGATATTTCGTTTATATGATGAAAGCTGAGAAACATTATTACGTAGACTTTGGGCTCAAAAACAGCGACAGTGGAAAAAACTGCCAAATGCATCAGCTACTGAAATCTTTCTGAAAAAATTCTTGCGAGCAAGTGTCCAATCAGCATAAATAATAATAATAAACCATTAATTACATAAGTTCCGTTTAAAAGTAAAATGATCAGCCAAATCCATTTATTTTTAGCCAATTTTGTGGAAAAACGTTACTTTAAGATTTGACTTGAGGAAAGCCTCAAAAAGTCAGACGAAACGCAAAAATATTCAACAATACAACAATTCTTGGGAGTTGAGATGACACACTAAATAATGACTTGGATTGATGAAAGCCTTCGAACAGGGAACAAAAAAGCTCATAACTCGTTTTTTATACAACTTAGAAACTTCGAACAGCAGAAAAATTGGCGCTTCGATGGACATATAATGTTAATATGTGCACGTTTTTTTCCACCCCCATATTGGGGCATTTATGCGAAAATTGGGACAAAAATTGGAATAAAAAGGGAACTATCCATCGGATTTTTTTCGAACTGCTCTATAAACCTTCCCAGTACCAAACTGAACAAACGGTGAAAGTTTCAGCCAAATCTGCCGGGTAGTTTCAGAGATCTTAAGGAACAAATTTACCAAATTCCATTTATATATATATAGATATTTCCTTTATTTTCAAAAAAAGCATTAAAATCGTCCTATATTTCCTATATTTTTCAAAAATGTCTTATATTTCCTATATTCCCGTTTTATACCATATATATCTTTTAAAAAGAACTGTAAATAAACTTTCTGACATCTGATTTTTCGCTGAAAGTACGTGCCCAAACGAATTTCAAATTAAAAAACTCAAATGACAAAATTCTGCAACAGGCATCTTTTCTCATTAACTACAGCAATGTGATGTCACTCTATAGTGGGTGGAGTTTCGAGAACTAGTGCTGGTTTTAGTATAGTATGGTATAGTTGGTTTTAGAATTTTGCATTGGGGGGGGGGGGTGCAACAGCCGTTTGTTTTGTTTTCCATCATGGTTTTCGTTTTCGTTGGTATATTTTTGTGTTCGGTACATTTTCTAATCGGAATCTTTGTTCGAATTTTGGTTAGTTATTTAGTCTGTAAAGTACACTTTTTTCAAAAATTATTCTTTCAACTACAGGAAAGTCATGATAGATGTAAGGTACTTTGTTTGAAGTTTTTTTTAAACAAAATCATTGATAAGAATAACTGAATAATATATGATATGTATTATTTCTTTTTTCCTAGCAAAAATATTCATATAATGTGTCCTATATTTGTCCTATATTTTTTGTGGAAAATGTCCTATATATGACAAGTCGGTCACTTCTACCCCTGTGCATGTTAAACATTACCAAAACATATTATCAAATTATCATGCCGTGGGGCGAGTTTCATTGTTGAAACTCGCGGGTTACTCGATCATATATATATATATATATATATATATATATATATATATATATATATATATATATATATGAGGATTAGTGAATGAACTTCCTGTTTGCTTTGGAGAAGCCTTCATTCAAATTCTCATTATGATCACTATTAATATGCTTGTTTTATGGTAACCACACAGATATTGTCCACACTCTTAAGCTTAGCTCTCTAAACTGGTTTGACCACTTTATCCACCTTGACGATAGCAGCATTTTAAAGAGAGTTTTCATGACCAAACCTTATTTTACTAGAAGACGTGGAAGGCCAAAACTGAGATAGGTGGATGATGTGGAGGAAGATTGTATTGTCCTTAAATCTGAGTACTGGAAAACTTAGCAATCAATAGGAAAGGCTGAAAACGACTAGTTCAGAAGGCCTCGACCCACCCAGAGCTGTAGTGTTATGGATAATGATGATGACATTTTTAAACAATAGGACTTAATCGTTTTAATATGGAAGTTACGTAAAATTTACTGTTTTTGCTCATAATTTTTTTCTAAAGAACAAATATGGTGGATCAAAGGTATGGGACTTAAGTTATACCATCCTCTATCCATTAACAAAAGAACAATCAAAATCAGTTTACTACTTGAGACGCTACGAGCACAAAATTAAAAAAAAAAAAATTGAATTTTGACCTCTTGAATTTAAATTACGTTTTTCGCAATCACGAGTGTGTGTGTATGTAGGCATGTGAATTTATGTGTATGTGGAGGGTATGTGTGTGTAGGCATGTGTGTTTGTGTCTGTGTGCAGGTATGAGTGTTTGTGTGTGGTGGGGAATGTATATGTGTGTGTGTGCAGGCATGAGTGTGATTTGTGTGGGGGTAGTTGTGTGCAGGCATGAGTGTGATGAGTGAGGGGGAAGTTGTGTGTAGGCATGAGTGTGTGGGTAGTTGTGTGTAGGTGTGTGTGTATGTGTAGGTGCCTGTATGTATGTGTAGGTGTCTGTATGTATGCGTGTGTATGTATGTGTGTGTATGTGTTTGAGTGTGTCTGTGTAGGTGTATGTATTTGTGTGTTTGTGTGTGTAGTTGTGTATGTATGCGTGTGTGTGTAGCATATTGAAGCAACCTGGAGACGGTTTTCGCTATAGGAGCATCGTGAGGAGCCGGTCGACGGTGATGCTGCAGAGGGTGCTGGCAGGAAAATAAAATGATAGCAAATCAAAATAGTCAAGTGAGAACAATAAGCAATCGTGATTGCTCAAAAAAAAAACATATATTATGAACTGATAACCGCCTCCTTTTTGAAGTCAGATAAAAATGAGCTTTTAATGTTTTTAAAAAAAATTTCTAAAGAAGAAATAAAACAATTTAATATTGTACGAAAAAAAGGCCTAAGTTATAGTACAAATTGCCAAAAGCATTGAATACAGGTGTTTTGAGGCAACAAGGAACCCTTTTATCAATGTAAAAAGCTTTAAAATCTTGCTTATTTACCTCCTGAAGCTCACAATTTTATGCTTCGATAAGGCATTCTTTGTAACCCTTAAACTAGTGTATGTAATATTTTCTGCAATTGTCGCTGTAAATGCGTTGGTACACGCCCATTAACTTTTCTTGATTTTTAAGTTGTTTCATTTGAAATACAAATACAAAAGTGACGACCAGCAACAGGCTCTGGGCCCAGCTAGGCTGGTCCAAGTCAGTTTACAATCCCCAGTGAAGATCAATAGCCCTCTTAAAACTATCTACTCCCTTACTCATTACCACCTCTTCCGGTTAGCTGTTCCAAGGTTCCACTACCCTGCTAAAATAATAATTTTTCCTAATATCCATGTTAGCCTGAGATTTAAATAGCTTAAAACTATGACAGCTTGTCCTGTTTTCAGTGCTAAACTTTAGCCTCGTAACATCTTTCATTTTAATAAATTTAAACAACTGATACATGTCCCCTCAAAGTCTCCTCTTTGCTCAAGACTGTACAGTAG
Organism: Uloborus diversus; assembly: GCF_026930045.1. NCBI lineage: Eukaryota > Metazoa > Arthropoda > Arachnida > Araneae > Uloboridae > Uloborus > Uloborus diversus. Next base: position 11,041,411 of record NC_072734.1, read on the forward strand.
AATGTTATGTATTAAACTCTCATATTTCATTGATTTCCTTAAAAAAAAGTGACAAGAGCATAAAATCAAAGGACGTTAATATTTTTAGTAACTATTTAGCATTTGCTTTATTAATGTTTTTTAGCAATTGGTACCCTTATTAAAATTATACGCTGAAATTCGGTTGTAAAGCTTTTTTCACTGTGATCTTCCATCTCCCATATATCGAATTCTAATGTTGTTGCTTTGTTCCATGGATAAATTGGGCTCTCGATGACATTAATGAACCTTTTCATTGGTTCTCTTTCTTGACTAATGTGATTTGCCTAATTTGAATTTTGACATTTTTCATTCAAATTATGTTTTTTGCAATCACGAGTGTGTGTATGTAGGCGTGTGTGTTTGTGTGTGGGGGGTTGTGTGTTTGTGTGTAGGGGGCATGTGTAATGGGTGTGTAGGCATGTATGTTTGTGTCTATGTGCTGGCATAAGTGTGTGGGTAGTTGTGTATATGAATGTGTGTGTGGGGGGGGGGGTATGTGTATGTGTGTGTAGGCATATGTGTTTGTGTCTGTGTGCAGGAATGAATGTGTGGGTAGTTGTGTGTATGTGTGTGTGTATTTGTGTGTGTTTGTGTGTGTGTGTGTGTGTGTGCGTGCGTGTGTGTGTAGTTGTGTATGTATGCGCGTGTGTGTAGGACATGGACGCAACCTGGAGACGGCTTTCGCTATAGGAGCAGCATCGTGAGGACCCGGTCGACGGTGATGCTGCGGAGGGTGGCGGTGGGAAAATAAAATGATAGGACATCAAAACAGTCAAATGAGAACAATAAGCAATCGTGATTGCTCAAAAAAAAGCAAAAATAAAAATAATTATCGCTTCTGCAAAAGCTAATTAATTTTTATCGTTATTATCATTATTTTATTTTATTTATTTTTTTTTCTTCAGTTTTTTCCTTTTCTTGAATTTGTTTATAAAACTTCACATTTTTAGAAAAATTTAGGAACTTGAAAATATTACAGAATCGAAGCTTTGTCACGGTTCCGATAGTTAAAAAAAACTCGGCAGTATGATTTTTTTTAGAAATTGCTTGTAGCTCCAAAATCATTGTTGATAAAACCGTCGCAAAGTTTAACGGAGAAACGCTAAACGATCAACTTTTGACACGATTTATGGACCTGCTAATAGATCGATATCAAGTGACTGGACAATTAACTATTTTTCAATCTTAAGATATTTTCAACATTTGGTGTTCTTAGCGCACTATAGTTATTTTTACAGGCTGGGCCTATTAGTTTTGATTAAAATTTAATAAACCGATTTGCTTGTATACTGAACTCATTCTTTATTTTTCATGAGGGAAAAACAACTTCCATTACTTTAACTGTAACTATTCAGATAAATAAATACCTTTGTGCTGAATAGTAAAGTCAGACCAAACAACGTAAGTAGAAGCACAAATTTATAAATTACAGCAGACACGTGTCCGGCTTTTGTCGGATGTCTTTTCATCCATAAGCTCATTATTTTTGCATTGAAAAAGGCGTTCCCTGTAACGCCGAAACACGTGTCTGCTGTAATTTATAAATTTGTGCTTCTACTTACGTTGTTTGGTCTGACTTTGTAAACTATTCATTTCACCGCTATTAATATGATGTACAGTATAAAACTTAACAATTTTTCCCTGACGTATTTTCTTTAACTAATAACAAATTGTATTTCAAGATCATATTATGCGGCCTGGGGAACAGAAATGACACACCTAAAAAATTTGAAAAAATGCACTAATTATTGATTTAAAATCTAAATTTAATGCTCTTTCTTTCCACAAAATTCGGTACATGTGTAGTGACGTATGAACAGCATAATCATCAGTGACACAGTATTAAAATTTCTTAGTTTAGAAGACGACTGTTTATACTTTAAATATACACTATTAATTTAGACAACCAGGAAATATAACATATTAAATGCTTTGCGCGTATTGCAGTGTTTGAGAACAAATCAGTTATAAGTAGCATTACGTAAAACCTTCGTTTTCTACTATGCCGTGTAGAGTAAACTAAATTACTACACACTAAAAAAAATAGAGTAACCTAAATTTTAAACCTTAGTACCAGAAACAATTGTGTATGGACCAGTTGATACACCTAATTCTCCCAATTAGTTGTACATACATTCCTTAAAAGATCTTAACAGTAGGGGAATGCATTGTGCTCTAAAGTTGCTTTCTAGAAATGTTTTTAGAAATAGCTTCAGGAAATTTCACCTGTCTTTACAATTTTAAAAGCACTCCAGCTTAATCCCTAAATAGTACTATTGTATAAAGCTATAATACCTCCCCAAAGGTGGTATTGATAAGGCTCCCCATCTACAAAAGAAACTCTTTCAGGAGTCTTAAGCAGATTTTTGAATGACATTTTAGGAGATAAGATCAATCTGTAACAACTGAAAATGGGAAGTTATAGGTGACTTTTCTGACGTTTAGAATATTTGAAGGTCGATCACTAAAATATAAATAGCAAACCACGGTCAGATTTTCTTCGTACTTAGATTTTATCGTAGTGCTCTTTGCCTTTTATCCTAATCGCTCTTTAAAGATTTTTTTTTTTTTCATTCGAATAATGAATAACCTCACCCCCACACATTTTTGTGATTTTATAAAAAACTTGAAACTTGCTCAAATAGATACGTACATAAGACTAAACAGCATACGCAGCGGTTTGGAAGAAAATACAGACAGCAATTCTAAACAAAGGCAAGATTTTGTTAAAAAACAAATTTCAGAACTTGAAAACAATAAGTTGGACATTTTTGAAAAGCGTTTCTTATAGAATAGCCAAAAAATAATTTTTCATGTAATAAATGTTTTAAGCTCTCAGTAGTTCATTGTATTTTCTATGATTAATACTTATACGTTATAGGATGTTTCCAGCTATTTAAAAATTAATTTTCGTAAATACTTACAATAGGAGAGATTTAATAATTAACTAACATAGACTCACAATAACTTTCGAAGTATACATACTCTTATTTTTAGTTATTTTGAAGTTATCGAAGTGTTGGCACGAAATATTTCCCTAACTTCGACTAAACAGCTTTAAAAAGTGAACGTTCTTTTCCTTTTATTTTTATTCCTCTTTTGAATTGATTGAATTTAAATTGATAAACAACAATAAAGTCATGAAGCAACGAAAAACAAAATAAATAAATGAATAAACGACAAGATGGAAATACATTGGGGCTGCTTCCTTCAGTCAAAAGTATTAGTTTTAGTCACTGAAGTTGATAGAATAAGCAAAAAAATAATAACATGGAGCGAGAAAAACTTTCATTTTCTCAACGTTAAATGTTTAATCATTTTTTTAAAATGTCCGATTTAGAAAGTAAGGCCGTAGTCTTTATGACGTCACAAATGATGTACTTTGGCGCACCTGTCTACAGCGTTTCCGCGTTATGATAATGAAGAAGCGAATTAAATATTGTGCTCTACGCTTGCTATCAACAATTTCGTTGCCAGTACATGTGATAAAGATGCGAATTTAAATATTGCGCTCTGTTAAAATCATTTTTTCATTGGTCACCTGATTTTTCCTTTGTGTAGATCAAGATGTTTGAATGTCCATTTTTATTTATCTTAAAGTTGAAAAAACAATCTAAAAGTAAATGAGAAACGCAGTAATATGCAATTAATTTTTTAATGTACCGTTTTTGTGCATTTATATGCATTAACACTAAATAGAACAAAAATATGCATTAGTAATTTATCTAGGCTATAACTAGACAATTAAAAGTAAGTATTTTAGTTATGGATACATTTATGGCCATAATTAATTTTTTGGTCATTCCAACTCAAAATTATTATTTGGTATTCATACGACAAACATAAGCTAAATTTGGCAAACGATAAATAAAAAATGCAGCGGTAGAATAACTCTATTTTTTGTTCAAACGAATCTTTCAACATTCATAAATTGTCAGTTTTCCAATCTTTGTGTTTTGATATTGCTCGAACTATTCAGTCCAGATACTTTAAATTTTATTACATCGTAAATTTCTATTGTTGAATACAGGCCCGGATCTGTGTACCTGAGGTGCGGCAGGACTCAACGGCCCAGGAAATTGGAAAAAAAATGAAAAACACTAGCACTCAGACTTATTAACGTTACAAATATACACTGCTGGCCTCTGTAGAGGGGCCCTACAGAGTTTTTGCAGGGGGGGGGGGGGGCGAAATTTATAGATCCGGACCTGGTTGAATATTCTTTTTGTATATTCCTTGAAAACAATTGTATTCAGCAAGCATGACCATTTTTAGGTTTTAGTATGACCGTAACTCAGCGAATTAGACCATAACTGGGTAATCATTTTTTTTTTTTTCAAATATTATATTTATATAAATCATAATTGATAGTTAGTGAAAATATCACAGCTGCAAAGGTGTTAAGACTTAGTTTTATCCCTGAACTAAAACTGCAACATTTGAATCCAAATTTTAAAGAAATAATAATAAGTAAGCCCATGACTAGTCATTTACCCAATATATGTTCATTTACAGTGGCTCCCAAAAATGTTCGTATACCTTGAAAATTTGTAGTAAAACCAAAATAACTCAAAACTGAATTCGAATATGAAGTCCAATTTTTTTTCCACACCATTCCTATGCCATTTTGAATAAAACCCAGTAGTTTTTTCAAAATATTGCCAAATTTTATTTTTGAAATTTGTCAAAAAACGATGAGACAGAGAAAAAATACGCCACAAAAGTCACCGTACATTGAAATATTTTCGAATGAATTCATGATTAAAATTATCATCTGAGGTTTTTTTTTTTACTTTTGAATTGTAATAACACTGTAAAGTCATTTGCCTTTAATTTTTTGTTTATTTATTCCCTAATATTCTGCTTATTATTTTTAAATGGCAGGTATGCGTAGAAAATAACAAACACGATTCGAAATTTGATTTCTTCCCCCCACAGTAGCCATAAATGGGTTTCAAATGTCTCTAAATTAGTTAATCTATACCATTCTATAGCGAAGTGCTTGATAAAATGCTTTAAAGACAAGAATTGGATCGTAAACAAGGTAAGAAAAGGTCAACTGGCAAAGTTAACAAAGCGTGATCGGAGGTTTACAGTTAAAAAAAACTATGAAAAATACACATTTGAGCGCTGAAAAAGTTTCTACAGAATTGAATGAAACATTTTAAGTTTAATTTTCACCTAAATTTGTTCGCCAAGTTCTCTGATTAGCTGGATAAAAGGGGACCTCTTCCCGCAGAAATTTTCTTGTTCGTGCGAAAAACAGCAAACTTACGCTTTCCGTCTTAAAATCAATGATAAATAAGCTCAAAACGTTTTGGAACAACGTCTTACTCATTGATAAAAATAAATTCAGCATGTTGGGCCAAGTTGTTGTATAATTGTCAATAGAAGAAAAAATGAGGAATTTAATCTTAAGAACTTAGCTGGATCAGTTAATCAGGACGGTGAATGTGTTCTAGTGTGAGGGTGCATAACAGCATCAGGACTTGGAAATTTGAAATGTTTTGATGAAATAATGAATCATGCTGTTCACTTAAATATTTCAAAAAACAATTTTAAAATATTAGCCCAAAATTTGGCAATCGGAAACAACCTTCTTTTTTATCAAGATAACGATAAGAAGCACACGTGTGCCTTTGCTGCCTCAAAAATTGTCCTTAAACTTAGAAATATCTCCTCAATCGCCAGATTTAAACTTAATGGAACATATTTGGAGATATCTGGTGGCTAGATTACGAAAATACGCCATTGAAACGAAAAGCGAACTAGAAACAGTAAGACTCGAAGTGCGGCAGAACACTTATTCAGAAGTTGCATAAAAAAAGAAAGAAAAAACAATGAAATCTATTCCTAGATGTTTAAAAGCTGTTGTTGATACTGCATGATATTCTACTAAATAATAATTTTGTAAAAAACTAGATTATTTACTAATTTTTTAACATTTTTTCAAAGTGTACAAAAACTTTTGTGAGATAAAATTTCCGGCTTTTTTTGGTTTTTGATTTAAAAAAAATTAATTTTTAATGTTTTATTAAAAATTTGTGTGTAGTTTTGTTAAAAATAGATCATAGATCTTATAGTTAAATACCTATCCAGAAATATTAATTCTAACCAATGCATAGGGGCCTATTTCGTTGAAAGTAGTAGGTGTACGAACACTTTTGGGAGCCACTGTATATTTTAAAGTAGCAAAGTTAAACGAGTGTCAAAAATTGACGACAAAAAGCGACGATTCCGCAATTGCATTGGCGACTCTGCTTCTGTAAAAGCTATTGGGTCAAGAAATTCTGGCCAAACAGGGAAGAGGTTACAAGATAATCCTTGCAGAGATAAGCTCCGACTGGGGGAAGCGAATTTTCTGCTTCGCTGGTCTTGGTCAGGGGAACAGCTTCCTCCCCCTCTGGTGCGCACTTCAGGTGAGCCCTTAGAAACACCCGAATGCAACCAAAAGCGGAGGTGCACAACTAGACCCCACTAGAAATCTAGGTACCAAATTTCAACTTTCTAGGACATACCGTTCTTGAGTTATGCGACATGCATACGCACATACGTACATACAGACGTCACGAGAAAACTCGTTGTAATTAACTCGGGAAACGTCAAAATGGATATTTCGCGTGTCCATACGTTCTTAGGCACTTATCCACATGTGATCGAGTCAAAAAAAAACCTCATCATTCATTCGGGGGTGAGTAAAATGGAAATTAAGGTCGATTTTTGAGTGAAATTTCTTTCGCGAATACAATACTTCCTTTTTTGTAAAAGGAAGTAAAAAAAAAAAAGCTTCAATAAATGTTTTTAAAAATGAATGATTTATCCTTTTTAAGTTTTATATTACCATTATTATTATTGTTGCAGAAAATTACATTTATTTATTGTTTGTGAACTCATTCAGCATAGTTACTAGTTTTGGACGTACTTAAAGTAAATTTAGTTTCAAACAATGTTTAGCCGATCAATCAGTGAAAATTGGCCAATTATGGCTGATTAGTGATTGCTGCCAATTTATCAGGGCGTCCCTAGTATTAAAAAAAGCATTAAAATACGTTAAAAAATGCAAACTTTCTCCCGAAATTCTCCCGACTCCTAGAACTTTAGGACAGGGAAAAAAAAATTTCCGATAAGTTTTCTAAGTTAGCCATCAAAGTAAATGGCACATAACTGTCTTTGAAATGAGCTGTGATATAGCTCTATAGTATCCACAGAATTTGAGCTATAACATTTTAAAGCACAGCTGGCAAGTTTTTTTTTTCTCTTTCTTTCTTTTTCTTTTCTTTTCTTTTTTTTTTAAGGTAGCTTACAAACGAATTTCAAACATTAATTAATGAATGATATTTTTTTTTTCAAAATTATATCTAAATAAAAGACACGAAAGAGAAAGATTTCTGAAAGTATCATGAAAATCTGAGATTGTCAGGTTGAGAGATTTGTTGATTTTACACGTGTTACCAGCAGACGTACTGGAAGCAAGAAAGAGCATTGTCCGAAGCTTCCTATTATCCTTCTGGTCCACCCTCCCCGCCGCGCTAATTCTGGAAATCACCTTTTGATCAGAATCCTTCTCTTTCCCCAATCGTAGTACTGCTGTTTCTGAAGATATTCCAATGGTTCACCTAACAAAACGGGATAGTGACACTCAGCTGTGCTTAGCCACCTGCTCTTATCAGTGGTCTCTTAATCCTATTGCAATGTAGGTGCTCATGTCACTCAACCTGGAGGACTATTCCCAATGAATGCAACGGGGGTCGAGAATGCACAAGAAAAGTTGATTTTCGTCTACTGGTAAAAGAAGATGTGAATTGTTGTGATTTGACTGAATTTAGACGGCATGTTTTAAAATCTTCTTACCACAGGGATTCACAACCCTTTCAGGACAGGAAACATTGCCTATCCTCTGCTATTTCTTCTGATCGAACGTTATCAACTTTTCCGCTTCACTTTAAATTGACTCCTAATTCCGCAAAAGTATGGAATGTTTTTCAGGTTTACTGGTCAAGGGAAGTATAGATTGCATTTTGGGAAATTGGCTTTGAAACTGAATCATGGAGACAATTTAGTCTTTTTGTTTGTCTAAGATTACCATATGTCCCGTTTTGTACGTTACAGCAGTATGGTGTTCCCTTAGTGTATACTCCATATACGCCGTATACTCTCAAACATTTTTTTAGACTTATAGCGTATGCCCTCAAGCTTCATAAATTTTGATATTATGACATACTATGTATATGATCACATACACATATTGTGCGTAATGGATTATGGGTAGTATATCCTGAGAAAAATTAATGGGAACATCACTGCGTTACAGTCCCGTTTTCAAGTATCCTCTCCCGATTAGCGGCGTAGCGTAGGTTTCTGCCGCCCGGGGCAGACACCAAATTTGCCGCCCCTCTTACATTGTCCTGCTACATGCCCCCTCCCCCCCCACACAGACACAACAAAAAAACGACGTGCTTAATATTTTACAGAACGAAAACAAAATTTTATTATCTGAAACATGTTTTACATTTTAATATAATCTTACTTCAACAGAAAATACTGTTAATCGAAAAATTCTAATAAATATTTTTCAAAAATTATTGCATAATGAGAGATAATTTTTTCCCTAAATAAAAACATTTAAAGCATGATCTAAACCTGTATACTGGTAATATTTCTTAAACCTTTTATTGAAAAGAAGAAGAAAAATATGATTATAAATTACCTGATCGATACATTTTTTTTATACTTGAAAAGATTTTGTCTTCTTGCACTAGCACTAAGACCTATTAACGTTGCAATTATACACTGCTGGCCTCTGGGAAGAGGCTCTGCGGATTAAGTTGCAGGGAGTCCAAATTTTATAGATCCGGACCTGAAAATATGAACACTATTTCCCCCAATAGATGAGCATTTGTAGCAAGATGGGACCTCAGGGTGGTGCTCCCCCTCTAAAATATTTAAAAAATCATCAAAACGAACAGTTTTTTCTTTTTTTCCGCAGTTTGTTTTCGTTGTACTTTTTGATATACAATCATTTACTTTTCGATGCAAAATCAAAGTATCGGCGTCACTTCTATGAGCCCCATGTCCGAAAAAAAATTCAGATTGAAAAAAAAAAAAAAAAAAACTAAAAAGAAATATAAATAAATAAATAAATAAAATGAAATAAATATAAATTAAAAAAAATTTATAAATCTTGAAGCACCGTATGCTTGCATATAAGTCGTATCACAGATCTTCAGTCACAAACCTTCCCGGATTATGTATATTTATTGAAGTTACGATCACACTGAAGATTACGAATGAAATTAAGAGTGCCTATAATTTAGCATTGATATCTTCCTTATATAAATAAAACAAAAAATTAAATGTATATGTACGGGAAAAATTCAGAAACTACCGGACCGATTTCGTTAAAATTATTTTCAGTAGCAACAAAATTGTATTATTTTCTGTTTATCTAGGTTAGTGCTGGGAAGGTTTATAGACATTTTCGAAAACATTTCGATGAATAGTTCTTTTTTTTATTCGAAATTTACTTTTTGGACCCAAAAATTGATCTTTTTACCAGGGACGGACAAGGTCCCCTAAAAGGATGCCAACCTTGACTCCCAAACAGCGCAAAAAAAAAAAAAAAAAAAGGGATACAAAGGCGCACAAGTTCAAAGGGCCAAATAAAAATTTTAAAAAAATCGTACAGGTTTGAGGGAGCAAAAAAACCCGAAGGCGCACATTTTCAAAGGCACAAATAAAATAAAATGAAAAAAAAAAGAAAAACAAACAGTTCGAGGGTGAAAATTAGGAGCAAGGGCGCAAAAAAAAAAAAAAAAAAAAAAAAAAAAAAAAAAAAAAAAAAAAACCACCCGAGGGCGCATAAGGTTTATTAGTCTCGTCAAGGGAAACACGTGGTGGCGCAATCACGTTATTTAAGACAGTGACTGCTTGCAGGGGCGGACTGGTCTGGGGGCCGATGCGCCCTCGAGCGTCATCTGCGTGCCTTCGTTTTTTTTTTTTTTTTTGGCTCCCTCAAACCGGCGAGACTCCATTTACTTTATTTTTGGCGCCCTTGAACCTGGGCGCCTTCGTTTTTTCACGCCCTCAAACTGTGCACTTTCGTTTAATTTTGCACCTTTAAAACCTTTGCACTCTTGAACCTCAGTTCTTTCGTGTTCTTTGGTAGTTAAGGTTGGCGCCCTCTTGGGGGATCCAGTCCGCCCCTGCTTGTCGATCTTTGTGATTTATAATCATCTCCAACGAGATTGTCCTCTCTCTTCTCGTCTTTCTATGTCAGTGCCAGTGATAATGGTCCGCATGCATGTCAGTATCCAGTATTTCGTGCTCGTGCCTCAACGAGAACAATTTTCTGAGACAATTTAGAAAGTTAGAACTGAAGAGTAAAAAAAAAAACATTTTGATGTTGATTTAGTGATACATCCCTAGCAAAGCACCGTCTTAATAAAAAAAAAAAATGCCTTTTCGATGTTAATGTCGTGTTACAGAATTTGCCGCCCCTAGTAAAGTGCCGCCCGGGGCAAGTGCCCCCTTTGCACCCCCCCCCCCACGCTACGCCACTGGTACCGATGTCCCCGTACTTACTGAAATGCCCCGTTTCTGAAGTGACAGAACGGAACACCGAGTTCTTTATCCAAAAATCCCTGTGTGGAGCTGTTAAAGCATTTAAATACCGAAAAATTAAAATATGGATGTTTTTTCAATATTTCAATGTATATTTTATGTTTGCTTGAGCCTAATGCACACATAGAAAAGTTATTTTTGCTTATGACCCATTTGTGTTCTAGCGACAAAGCACAGTTGCAGATTACAGTTCTTAAAGCAATGCTGATTTCAAAAGCGAGTTGAATAAAAACTTAATAAGGATTTTTAAAAAATGTATTTATACATTTATTATGCCATGCCAAATGTAAAGTAATACTTTTTAAAAAAATACAAATTTATACTTTAAATGTATTTATTTGTACGTATTTTATTCAAAAATATTGCTTTACATATGGCATCGCAGGAAAAAAAAAGTTAATTTCTCAGAAAAAGGATTTTCTTTTCCTTTCTTTTTAAATAAATGAACAAAACTGATATGTTTTTCTCACATATAATTTGTTGTAGTTGAAAATGCGACTTTCGATTCGTATTATACTGTAAAACAAAAGAAATATTTTTAATTATTATAATTTTTCATAGAAAAGATAAATTGCTAGAGTCATTACTTTTGGTTTTATTACAAAAATCCTCCTAATATGCAAATAATAAATAAATCTATTTGTAGTTGCAAGATCTCAATTGGTTCGTTAATTGAATGTTTATTTTTTATGACCTCGTTTATAATCACGTTTTCGGATATATTGTACTTTTTGCTGCCGATAAGCACGGCATAACGAGTGTTTACTGGTGCGGTGGAGGCTGGTGGGGGGGGGGGGGGGGGGGGAGGGGGACAAAATTATATAGTCGAAGCCGGGGTCTTAATGGTTAAAGCTGCCAAGGATTATTATGGCATTAGATGAGCCATTATGTACAGAAAATAAGAACAAATAGGTAGATTCCAAAGATTCCTTCAATACTTCAATACAAAATACAGTAGTTTTTTCAATCTCAAATATTAACTAATAAATCTTAGAAATGCATTTCCGATAATCAATAATTAAAGCAACAAAATACTCTTTTTAGTCTACGTTTCCAGTAAAAATCAGAGAAAGAAGAAAAAAAAACATAAGAGAAGGCTTAAAGCATTTTAAAAATATCGCGGGGGAAAAAAGAATAAATATTGAAAAATTAAAAATTGGAAAGTAGAGTATTCAGATGGGGGAAATTGTCTGTCGGTCTGTCTGCCCCTCCCAATAACTTTTGAGTGAGTAGTTCGAGTCAAACAATTTTTTTTTCAAGAGATCTCGGCAAAGACAAATCAGTCCTATACTTGACTTTTTGATTTGAACAATTATCATTCAATTTTTAACAGCTCAGAAAAAAAAAAAAAAAAAAAAAACATTAGCGTTTACGAGAAAATTTAAGGCAATCTTGAACTTAGAGGTGAATTTGCTTCAAATAAATTTTGCAGGGAAAAACTTTTGATGAAAAACATATATAGAAAATGTCTTTTTCGATTTGAAGAATTTTCCGCTCAATTTTGAACAGTTCAAATCTTTTAAACATTCAGCGCCTACGGGGAAATTGAAATTCAATATAGATTCCGAACTTGAAGGCGAATTAACTTCAAGCAAATTTTTTGGAAATAGCTCTCGACGACCAACTCCCGACTCCGAGAATTTTGGGACACCTGACTCCAACTCATGAGCCCGAAAATTAGTCGAGCTCCGACTCTCCGACTTCGACTCAGATTTCTTAGCTTTGGCAAAAATTTATATCCGGAGGGAAAATGACCGACTCCGACTCTTTTATCCCAAACTAAGTCCCACTGCGACTCCGCAAACATTGGCAGAGTAGCACACTTTAAGGAAGAATGACCGATTCCAACTCTGAGTCTTTGAATATTTATATTTTTTAATTTGAACATTTTTTCGTTCAATTTCGAACAGTTCAAAAAAATTAAGCATTAGCTCCTACGGGGAAATTTTTGGCAATGTTTGACATGCAGCGAAATGCTTTATTTTGACAAGGCTGAACTGAATCCGGTCACTTAGCTGTTTTACTGGTAAGACTGTCATTTAAGGAGAATGATAAATGAACTCTAACTGCTGGAATTTAGAGTTAACACACTGGAGTTACTGTTAAAATTTCATCTATCGAATTACCACCAAACAGGCAGCTGCTTCGTTCAAATGTAGAGGCAATTTTCACCCGTCATAAACTGACGGACGATTTTCTAGTAAGATCATAAAAACCAATTTATTTGCAACTTTTACTGTCATGAAATAAATCAATCGACCCTATTAAAAAATAATTTTCAATTGATCATTAATATTTGATTCTGAAAAGTGAGGGGACAAGATCCCTTTACTTATGAAAGTAAGGGAGCGGTTGCCTCCTTGCCCCCTCCCCCCGTACGAGCCACCTAAAGTAAATTTTTAAATTTTAATCCCCTTCCCGCCTTGCACACTAACCCTCTTCTCCTAACACTACCAAAGATTGAATAAAAATGCGTTTTTAATAACTTTGAAAAGCTGAAGAAGAGCAAAGATCCCACCTCTCCGCCTTTCTTCTGACCTCATGAAAGCCATTTTCCCTTGAAAGCAATAAATTTCTTATCAAAATCTTTTATTTACAAAAATTATGTTACATTTTTCTAAGGTTCTTCCTCCTTCTTTTTTCCTGTTAAAATACTTGATATAGAACTAGAAGAAAGATCGGCAACGGCGGCAGTTTCAATTTTTAACGGTTTCAATCTTTCTACTGAACTTGACGCGCACGTATTTTCTTTTCTAATTTTAGCGCTTTTTTTAGGCTGGGGGCTTGAAAGACTAGTCATTTCAAAGATTTCTGGGAGGGGGGGGGGCTGGGACGGAACATAATCACGGCATGTTATAGGAAGAAAGCAACAAAATAAATAAATGTACATCAAAATTCTGAAATCCGGAGAGAGAGTTGCCACCCCCTTCCCGGATTCCCCAAACGGCCAGCCCGGGCATAGCGCTCCCTCCCCGTCCCCAGGAAAACTCCTCCTACGGTTACACATGTGAGGCACACTCTGGAATACCTTGAATTGAACCGTAAGGGGAGGGAAAGAAAAAAGGATTAAGTGCTTCCGCGCCCTGTCAATCAAAACATTATCAGCTCTTGCTTTTTAAGGAAACCTGTTCACTCAGAAGCCCCCTACTTGTTGATAGTCGTTTAAACCCATTACATACAGTTGGAATTACGAATTCAGTCTTCCTCACTTGCAGAGTTTATTTGGTTGCAGTGAGAGCAAGTGAGATAAGTACGTTAATTTTACAGCTGTTCGGAGAGTAGCGAGTGCTATTTCTAGTTGTGTAGTAATCGCTAGTGTTGACTGCTGTTTCTACGCTCACTTAGTTCCTTCCAAGCTTAAAAGATTTCTACGGTGATTCATCTGTTGTTTGAAAAATGGCATATTCTTCTAATATATTGGAAGCAAGCGACGCAATGAAGGAAAAGGAGACCTTATGTGGAATCTGTCTGGAAAACGTCCCAGAGAAAGAGTTTGAGTCGGACAGAAAGTATGGGATAATGCAGAATTGTGACCACACATTCTGCTTCGGCTGTATCAAAGCGTGGAGAAACGTGAACCAAGACCTGCCTCCCGAGCTTCGTCGACCCAAGAAGAGCTGCCCGACGTGCCGAAGGGATTCTGATGTCGTCGCTCCGTGCCTTAAACAAATCACCGATCCCATGGAGAAGGATAAATTAATTCAGGAATACAGAATCATGATGAAATGCCTCGACTGCGAAGTGTACAAGCAACACGGTGTCTGTCCAGAAGGTGTGAACTGTCTCTATCGCCATGACGAAGCAAGTGTTCAACCATCTCGTGCAAGATTTTCATCTAGTGAAAGATTTAATCATAGAAATTCAAGGAACTTATTCGGACTCACCAACGTCATTTGGTTGGTAAACTACGATCAGCTCGGGAACCCCCGCGCTGTTATACGGTTAGACGGTGTGTTAGACAGTCTGCAGTCTCAAATTTGAACTTAAACACTTTCTGTTTCGATTGGATTTTACGAAATATGGACATTTTTACGCAGTGAGTGAGCTTACTTTTTGTTATTTTTTTTCGAACTCTAATTTTTTTTAAAACTTGTTATTTAACATTTTTTGTGGTTTAAACAAACTAATTTGCTTTTATGGAAATATTTTATTGAAAAAGTATGTATGTATACATTTCTCTGCTCCATTATTTAAAAAATTGAAAGGTTAGCTTTGTGCTCTGTTATTTTGACGAATTCATTTTAGTAGTTGCTTGTTATTCTCTTTATATTGACATATGTAGTGCATTTCATTAAATTGTGATTATTTACACATATTAATACAAAATTTTTCGGTGAAATATTTAGCGAACGGCGAATGGTGTATTTTTCTACCGCTATTTGATTAGAGTATTTTGTGCAATACCATGAAACAAATTAAAAATCTGCATGTTAGTTTACTATCGTTACAATGTTTTCTCAAACGGAAAAATATACTGTTTATCTATTGATGTGAAATTATTTTGTGTATTTTTAGATATGTTTTGACGAAAATATTATTATATTGAATAGGAAATAAATATATTTTTTAATTCTAAATATGTCTAATGTTTTTTTTATATATAAATCATAACAGAATTTCAAAATTCATTTTTAAAATTTTGCAGCAGGAAAAATTACATTTTCGTTTAATCTCGTTTTTTTTTACAGCAAGAAAATTTTTCATGAATCTCAGTTTTATCACAGAGGGAAAAATTATGTTTTAGTGTGAATTTCAGTTTTGTTGCAGCAGGAAATATTATATTTTTGTATGAATATCAGTTTTGCAGCAGGAAAAATTATATTTTTACGTGAATTTCAATTTCTTTCAGCAGGAAAAATTATACTTTTACGTGAATTTCTGGTTTTCTTTTTTTAGAACAGGAAGAATTATGTTTTTTTGTAATAACTCTAGGTTTTTTGTAGAAATGCAAAATGACTGTTTTTAATTATACTTAATAATTTGGTTCCAAAAAGGAATGGAAATAAATAATATTTTTTTCAGAAAACTAAAAAAAAAAAAAAATCCTTAATTTACGACATTACCTAAAGAATGAGAATATATCTTTACACCAGATGACATTACAATTACAAAAAAAAGATAAATATTCAAAAGAAGTAATGAAATTATGAAAAAGAATCAGATCAGTAAAACAGAACTTAGATCTAATAAAAAAAATAGCGAATAGAATCAAATTTATGTTTAATAATAAAAATAAAAACATTAAGACTATTTCGGGTTCTTAAATTCTTCACTATTGTGTTTTATGAGAAAGTGGAATATATATTTCAATAAAGTTCTTGGGAAATTAGGAAATATTTGTTAATCAATGTAAAAAGTGGTTCGAATGAAAATAAAGTTCAAATTTTTTGCATATTTTCCAAGATTTTCAATATATATTTTACACATGAATTTTGCTTGCTAATTTTGGACGAGATATTTTCTGAAAGGGAAATAAAACTGCTTGTACTTAAAAACACTTTAAAAAAAAACACTTAAAAAAATTCTAATGTAACAATTTTATTAATTCCTTCTTGTTTTTCAAAATTATAAGACTTAAGCTCAAAAATAAATGAGTTCTTGTTGAAAGGACGAAAGTCAACTTATTAGGAACAGTGTTGACTTAAGCCATTTTAACAAAAAGCGATTTAAATAACATCGCAGGTATAATCTACGTCAATGTCGTCGATGTGCTCAAAAGTTATAACTATTTTTTTCCCAAAAAAAGAAAATATTTTTTACATTAAAATTCTATGTAGAAATATTTTACTAAGAAATTTAATTCAGAAATCCATAAATATAGAATATTGAAAGAAAATATTTAAATATGTCTCGTAGGTGTTCAAGCAAATGCTACTAATTCCAAAGCTATTAGTTTGGGAAAAACAAATTAAAAAACTAAAAGTTGGTCACAGCCGTTTATTTGTTACGGAAGGTTTGTTCATGTCGAAATGAACGGTTTATGCAACGAAATAATAAAACCGAAATTCTGGTCAGCTGCAGTTATCTCTTCAAAAAATTTACTCGAACTTAAAATGTTTGTTTTCCTGGAACTGTTTTGAGTCGGTAAGATTTTTTAATTGAAATTTGTGTTCAATTTCATTTTTTTTTCTTTTTACAAAATACAAGTTGACCATTCAAAATATGAAGACAAAAAAACATAAACCATAACGTAGAAAAATAATTAAATACCTTTGTACTAAAAGTAACAGATAATAAAACAGTGTTACAATAAGTTCGTAAGAAACTGCAGACACGTTTTTCGGGGGTTGCAAGGATTCCTTTTTCAACACAAAAGAAGTGAACTTAAAGATTTTTTTAAAAATAATAACAGTAAATTCGGCAAAAGCGGAAATAAAGCGATGTCCGCTTCTGGAGGATTTCTTTTCATCCATAGATTCACTCCTTTTGCATTGAAAAAGCACGTAGTTTTAACGAAGCTTTATATCATTTACGAAATTGACAATTGAAAAAAATAAATAAATAACGCATTTATTAATGGGATATCCCCGCTATTTGTCTAATAAAAATTAACTTCATTAGATTCTAAGCATTTTATGATTCTGCAGTGATATTAGTGGGTGTGTGTATTCACATACAATCATTCGCGGTTACTTTGAATCGTATGGGCCAACTTTGCATTGCTTCATATTTTTATGAATTTAACGCTACCTGGTTCGATCGTCAATTATTTGTCGTTTAGAAGAAGTTAAACTGTCATGGAAACATACATACACTCAGTTTTTAATATGTAAGATTATCTTTCCGCACACCCTTGAAAAGAGGAAAGATTTTTGAATTTAAATCCGCATTGCAAGTACAGCGAAACGAAAAAAAAATAATCAATTAAAATACGCACAATCAATTTAAACTAAAATAAATACAGTAAAACGTCCGTAAAATCGTTCCAAAAAAAAGCAAGAATTAAAATACAATAAAATACCGTAACAAAAATGACAACCGTTCCTAAAAATATGTATTTCATTCTTTGGTTTTAGCATTTTTTAAAATCATTTTAATATTGCATTAGTAAAGATTCTGCGTTCTGGGACGAATTATTGTGGATTTCCTTATCTACGACGTAAGCTTCAGACTGCGCTTGTACAAGCGGCCAATTCTGTAAAACGGTTTACAACTCAAACGTAGTGTTGTCGCAATAAAACAGTCGCGTTTCTGAGGTTTGCTTTTTATTCTCATTCCAAGTTTTATTACTATTTTATGTTTGTCAACGGAAGAAAGTGAGGGGGAAACTTGAATTTGTTCCTGAAAAATGAAAGCTTTCGTAATCCAGGATTGTAGAGAGGTGGTTGTTCCGTACTGCCAAAAGTTATAACTTAGCATCAATTGCTGTCAACAAATTCAGATTTTATTTGTACGAAAATAAGACTAGTCTAAAAAAAAAGAAAAAACTTTTTTTCTGTTGCATGGGAAAAAATACCTGATCCTAGGGTAAAATGATGCGCTGAATTGAAATATGCAAACAGTTTTCTGCATCACACACGGATTTTTTGTAACACTAGACTGAAGTTTGAAAGAAATGCACAGTGCAAGCATGTGTGAAAGAAGTATCACACATGCTTAATTAATACTCAAATAATGATTAAAAACTTAGCTATTGTTCTTTTCTTTCTATATTTGGCATCAGGAACATCCCTTTCTAAGCGTCTAGCATTAATCATCAAGAATTTATACACTTGGACAATGAAAGTCTCTCTAAAGATGTTTTTTTTTTTTAAGCTTTACTTTAATAATACGTAGAAATTCTGGTTTTAAGTATTCAAACTCAGCATCAGTGTTAAAGCCTCAACAAAGTTTTTTAAAAGAAAAAGCCTAATTTAATATGAAAGATCAGTAGAAATAACATTTCCAGTTTTATGCCATTAAGACTGACTACTATGGTACCACTGCAGTACCAGCAAACCTGACTATCTATCTTCACATTTCTTTTCTTTATGAAAAGATATTAATTTTGAGTTATGAGTTTTTATTATTGCGTAATATAGGAGAACACGGAAGAAATAAATCACTTAAAACCTACGATTACTCAAAATCTGTGGGTAATGGGAAAATTCTGATCAAATATATGAAATCAGCAAATTTTTCAAAATTACCCTAGAAAAACCATAAATGTTTCATTTAACAAAATCTTTAATTACCAGTGTAATAATAATAAAAAAAAATGATGGAATATTTTTAAAGGTATACCATGATATATGAAGCAATAAAAAATAAACAAATTATCTGTCATTAAGAAACGTGCGCAGTTGTAATGTTAAAGAAAACATATTGTTAAAAAAATTGCAATAAAGTTTATAATATGTATAAAACCTATTTATTTTAAAGGCGAGGAAATGAAAAGGAAAAAAGATATTTAATATAAATTAATTTCATGATCTTTGACACAAAACATGCTTACGTTAGATATGACTTAAAGAATAGTCATTCATATTTACCGGATCTAATCGATTAAAATTAAATACTAAAACAATAACGAACAAAGTGACTAACACTGCAAAATAAATGCATAAAAATCAATAAAGAGAATGTTTAAGTTAAAGAATAATCATACATACTTACCGTATCTAATTGACTAATGTTAATAATAAAATAATAATGCACAAATATCCAATCCAAAAAGAATTACAAAAAAAAAAACCTTTCTTTTTGAATTCATAAATTGAGATTACACCTCAAGCGTAGCGTTGTCGCAGTGAAAACAGTCTCGTTTTTGAGGTTTGTTTTTATTCGGAACTCCAGCGCTCGAATACGCTACCTTGCGGTGATTTACAAAACTGCAAATGAAGCGTTCCACGTGTGTCTGTTGACGTAAACACAGGCAGTTTGTTCTGAGTATTTATTAACGCAATCGATGTGTCTTAGTTTGCTTTCAGCTACAGAAATTAATTCGTCACTTAGTAGTATTCTCCAGCTTCTCAAAATAATGTTAGTTTTCATTATTTCCTTAATAATTGGTGAAAGCGAAAATACTGGATTAACAAACTTGGATAACGTTATGCAAGGTAAAAAATTTTATTGTTTTGTATGAATTTGTAAGAATATGGGGTTTTTTTAATCTTAAATTAATTAAACTTACCATATTTTACAGCAGCATTTAGTTGGAATGGACAGTATGCAAAATATTTTCTTGAATATATTATCGTAGAACAAAATGAATAACCGAGAAAGAATTTACTTTATTCCTTTTATTCTCAGCTGAAAGGTATCGCCAAATTTGTTTAGGGTTATCGTTTTGGTATTGTGCGAGCAAAGTAGCCTTGGCGAGATTTCGCGTTTTTAGTTAAACCATTTTCAATTTTTATCATGAGTGGAATAAAATGGTAGTAAGATTACAGAATTCGATAAGTAAAAAGAAATAATTGTCAATCAACTGAAAAGAAAACTACCACCATATATCCGTGAGAATTTTGTTGATGATTTGCATAACATGACACAATTAAATCGTAACTCAGAAATTAGGAAAATCGAAACAGAAAATTTTTAAATTAACCGATTCGGGAATTCAAGAGAAATAACTCAGCTACAAATGGAAAACAAGTGCTAGCCAAAGCAAAGCAAAGAAGTATCATCTTCTTTTGGTAATAATTTGTAATGTCATATTAAATTTTCTAGCATTAATTGTTGTTCTTGTCAGGCCACAATTATTATTTAGTTTTATCAAGAATTGATAAATATCGAATTCAACATCGTGAAAATGGCTGCTTAGAACTATGAACTACGTACTTTGCATTAATGTTTGACGTTTGGTAATGCTTCTTGAATTCTCATTTCTTTCTACGTGGATCAGAATATCAACAAGACTTTGAAAATTAATTTAAAAAGAATAAACTGAAAAAATGATACGTACGAACAAAAATCACAACACTTTTAGCATTTTCTTCGTTACCATGTGCGTTTGTTTTAGTTTTCAATTCCGCCACTAGACAGTGACTTCAGTGCCCCCTATAGTTCGTTGGAGTTGCGAATTCCTATTTCAAGTTTTATTAATATTTTATGTTTGGCAACGGAAGAAAAAGAGAATTACAAAATTTTTTTTTTTTTTTGAATTAATAAATTGAGATTTAGTTTGCTAATTAAATCATAAATAAATAAAATAAATAAACAAAATAAATTTAAATTAAAAAAACGTAAAATTAAAAAATTAATCAAATAAACAGTATTTATTCCGTGATTTGCAATCAACCAATCACAGCGTGAATTGATATAATGTCAAGTCCACGGTAAAGAGAGAACAACAAGCAATTTTAACCGCGAAATTAAAAAAAAAAAATTTTTTTTAAAGAAAGAAACCAAGACTTTAGATATACCCAAAAGAATGAAGAGCTGTAAAGACTTCATTCTTGACATCGTAATTTATTTGATGGGCACTTCTCTCAATCCCCCCTCCCCGTTTTGGAGAACGGGAAAGCTTAAATGAAATTTTCCTCCGGGAAAGCTGAAAAATTGTCGCCAAAATGGTTATTGCTTCATTATTTCTTTGTTATTCATTATTGATATTCGAAATTCAAATATTGGGGAGAATATTCTTTTGCAATTCCGATTTACAATTTGTTTTACGGACGATAATGCGCTGAAATAATGCAAAATATTGCTTCAGTTAACATGGTCCTAAAGACGCATTTTGTTTTCAGGATTTAAAAGGTGCATTTGAAGCTTCTAATTGCAGCCCAAGCTTCTACTTGCCTCCCCCCTCCCAATCGAGAGTGATGCTCTGGTAACTCGACAGTCGGAGCGCGGATAACTCAGCGACCTCAGTAAGTCGACAAGGAATTTTCAAGCGGTTAGCCCGAACCATTGAACTAATACAGCGTTTCTTATTTTTGTTTTATAAGTGGAACCCTTTTTAATGTCCACTTTTTTCGTTGAACCTCTGGCTTGTCTTTAATGGTGTAGTTTGAATACAACATTCTGAAAAAGGTTTACATGTAATAAAAACGATAATTATTCCAAATGATAAGTCTTTAAAAACTACCTCTTAAAATCAACAAAAATATCTATAAACAATTTAAAAAACTCGGTATCAAGCAAACTTTTAATGAGATGAGTGGTACTAATTTTAATATCCGCAGATGAACTTAATATTAGGCTTTACGGTTTTAGGACAGGTTTAGTAAGTCTGTTACTAATACTCTTTTATTGTTGTTGACGCATTTAATTTAAGCATACCGTTTTATACATAACTGTATCTAGTTTTGGAGGATTAAAGCACTAATAGCGATTTCTGTGGACATTGTGCGTGTGTGTCGGGGGGGGGGGGGGTATTCATCTTTCAAACCACTGCCGGATTCCAATGACAGATTTGGGTATTGACGACTTAATGGGTTTTTAATCCGCAATTTATTTTAATATTTTCTCTGTTAATCATTCGAAAAGCTTCGTCGCTCGCTCAAATCCTATTTCATTCGATTGTGAAAAACACCAATTTAAAATAAAAACCATATTTTCTTTCGTGGAACCGCTGACTGGTCTCCCTGGAACCCCGGGGGGGGGGACACAATTTAAGAAACACTGAACAAATGCACAAAGGGAAGAGGAAATGTCTGCTGAGCGCAAAATCACGAGTCGATTTTCCCTCGCTGTATAACAGCGTGGAAAAGGCCGGGCTTACCACGAAAAGATGGCGGATGTCCTTGAAGCAGAATCATCATTTGTACCATTTTTAATAGGCGTTTTGGTTTTACAGTTGGATCTCTGTTTAGCGACTTTCAAGGGACCACAAAAAAATCGTCCTTAAATAGAAAGCGCCCTTAAATAGAATACTTTTAACACTATTGTGAACCATCTGGGACAGGGAAAAGCCGTCGTTAAATAGAGAAAGTCGTTAAATAGACCGTCGTTAAATAGAGGGTCAACTGTATTTTGAAATAGATAGGATTAGCGAGACTGTGCCTCTTACTATTTGGTACTTTCTGGCAGATTCTACCTATTACGAATGATATAAATAATGTTTCGCTTCAAGATCATCCACCACCTATCGTTGTCAAGCTTTAATCTGATTTGAGGAATCTGTTGTTCTCAAGGCATAAAAAGGGTTTACTAATCTAATATGGAACAATCACATGTTTTTGAAAAATGGCTCTTTTAAGGCTCTGAATACAGCTTTCTTCATAAGATTTTTAGGAATCTTACCTTCTAAATCTGGAGAGCGTAAATACTGAATGAGGGCGTCAAAAAAAAAAAAAAAGGAGGGGGGGGGGGGCGGGGCTTAATAACAGTTCAGAAAACTTGAAAGAAGAAACGAAGGAAAATATTTGCAAAACTTGTTCAATAAACTGAATGAATTTGCAAAGTTAATTATTCCTTCAGTTGAGAAAATATTTATGACAGAGATATCAGTTTTTATTCCGTTAGACATGATAAATACAGTCAACTCTCGATAGCTCGAAGTGTCAAAAGACCGGCTAAAACTTTCGAGTAATCGGTAGTTCGATTTATGGGAAGTTCCTTTCATAGCTATTTAACCAGGAAACCAATCAAGGAAATTCGAAAAAAATAGAAATTGGTGGCATTTGGAAGAGCATCGTAAGATATGTCTATGGCACAAATATTATGTGCCCTCGTGACCCCACTATCGAAATATGAGGTCCTAAAGTCTGCCGAAATTTTAAGTAAAGTCGCCAAATTTAGCGAGTTTCGTTCAGAAATGGCAGGTATGGAGGGAATTCAACATCTGCGTCTGACAAGACATCTCATTGCCGTTTTTGGTCTTCACCAAAGTGCGTGAAAAATGTTTTAAGTAAATACTTTACTCGGGGATAACTACCGGGAAAGAGGGGAGGGGGGAGTAGTGACACCATTAACAGCTTCAGGGGTTGTTTTTAGGGATATTTTATCCTCGACTGTGGGTTGCCTTTGTTTGTGGGGCCTTCCAGTTATTGGGGGGGGGGCATTATTTCTCTTGCTGGAAATAGGCACCCCACGATCAAACTCATCAAGTGGAAAGTTTATCCAGAGATAAGACAGCTTTAAAACAAGATTAAATTTAAGTTTTATCTTATTATTCTTGATGAAAGCAGGCCCACAACTTAAGAGGGTCAGGAGGTAGCAGTTGACACCCTCCCCCCTGAAATTCAAAGATAAAGTATTTACACGTACTTGTAAAAATGTTGTATGGTCTGCGAGAAGGACGCGGGGAAACGCCGCCGCCGTCACCCGAAATGTTTGGGGCATTTTATTGTAAAAACAATGCAAATATAATGTAAATTGATCTCAAACCACTTTTCTCTTTCTTTCTTTCTTGCCGAGTCCCCTAAAGCCTACGATGAATTCCACCAAACATTTTTTCAAACTATAGCACTGTATGTTTTCCATTTCCTTTTTTTTTTTGCTTTTTTGTCATCTTTTGTGCATCAGCTTTAGTGTACAAGCTTTCTCATTTAGTTTCCTCTGAAAATTAAGCACGAAAAGAACGTTTTTCTCCATGGAATCCGAAAAGCGTTTCTTCAAATACCTCAAAAATTCATTTCTGAAGATACTGCGATTTAACTTCCCAAGGCAGAGTTGACCCTTTTAGCAGTAAAATTTTGAAATGACGTGCCGGATAAAAGTATATTTTTGCCTTTAAATGCATTTACAGTAGATTTTATTTCAGTACTTAAAGTGTTAATTACAACATTATTGATGTACTATATATTAAGTATTTCTTATTATAGTTCTTATAAGTATTAATTATGGATATTTCTTTTAGTTTCTGTAAAAAGATAATTTGTATACTTAAAGTAATATAAACTTTCAAAAAAACTTCTGAGAAATTTTAATTAGGAGATGGATGTTAAATAGAAATAAGGTGTATAGTAAAATAAAAATTAAAGAAGCCTGTTGAAAGGAAAAAAAATATACTTTTGACTCTGAGCAAATGTGATACTGAACAAAATAATGATTAAGAATAGAAAATTGTGGCACTAGAAAAAATTAATCAATTTAAGTCTGGTACAGATAATGCAGCGATCAAACTACTCCGAAAAGGAAAGCTGCAAAGGTGTTTCAATTCGAGGTGGTCGAGTTTGTAATAACCCATACTTATACCAGGCGAATTGCTTCATGTCCGAGTATTGTGGTGCACTAACCTGGAAAGGAATTAGTGATTGTAGTTTCATTGAAACAAAAAGCGTAAAAGTTATTCCAGTATTTTAAAAAATAAATAAATAACATGCAATATGTAGTACATTTACGTTATAGCCACTTATGCCTGTATTGACAGGTTTTGCTCGGGCGACAGGAGGTGTTATATTGAACGTCGACTATATTAATAGTTTTTAAGAATAAAAATATTCCCTCTATCCGTAAGGAGATTCACAATATCAATAATTTTGAAGTGCATATTATTGACAACTACTATCCGTTGTTTTCACATTAGATTTTTTTTTTCCATTTTGATTTAAAAATTAAATTATTTTCCTTACACTGGTCAGACAATAAATAATCTATTGATTATCACTTTAAAAAAGTAAAAATAAAAGCACGTATACCGTAATCCATGGTCATTTTATTTTAGCATCAATGACTATCCATTTTATTATTTATGTGCAGTATGAGCTCTAATTAACCTGTTTTTTGTACTTATTCATAGTCATTCTCCCATATTTAATAGTACTACGCACAACACATTTCCTTAATAATTCACTTAACGCACTGAAAATACAGTACTATTCCGAAATGTATTATTATCACGAATTAAATTCTAAAATTTACTTTCAATTTCGTTTTAAAGTTGTCGTTCCTCTGAATAAAGTTATCTGCTTTTCACTTCATAAGCTTGGTGGTGATTCTTTAATTTAACACGCACAAGCAAAAGATGAATGCAAAACATCTTTCACTCGCATTGCAGATGACCCAAAATGGAAATGAGATGTCTTGCAAGATGCAGTCGATGAAATAGCGCGGTGTTTTAAATTTCTTGCCAAGTCTTAAAATTTGACGGTTTTTCTTGAGATTTCGGCAGACTTTAAGACCCCCTATCTCGAAAACGAGGACGCGAGGGAACACAGTTCATGGGTGAAAAAATTTCTAAATATGCTCTTTCGAATGCGACCATTTTGAACTTTTTTTCACGAATACCGAAGTCGTGTGGTTCCCTGGTTAGAATAATTTTTATTTTCTTTTTTCAGGAATAGTGCATAACGGCTAGACCATAACACTTAAACTTGGGTAGAATTAATAAATTGGTACTACGAAAGAATATCTTTACAGAGACTAAATTTAACTATAATAGTTCGAAAAAGGAAGGGATTTTCAGTATCGCATCTCAAAATGTCATTAAATTTTTATGTCGCACACCCAATTTGATTCTCTTTATTTCATTTTCTAATGCTTTTAAACGTCTTTTCCTCCCAAAAGCAAGTAATTTGAGCTATCGAGAAAATAAAGGCTCCTTTTCTCAATTTTTGCCAAAATATTAAGCCTCAAAGATTAGCCAGCAATGAAATTTTAGGTCGTCAGCCGCGGCAAAGAGTTTCAAGTGGCTACTTATCACGTAATTGTGCAGTTGTATGGAATGAGCATTAATTAACACAATTAAGAATATATTATCCTTCTCATACAGACTGATATGCAAAACAATGTATTAAAATGAGAAATAAAATTCGATTTTTTCTTATTTTGGCTGCATTTTTATGCATAAAATGGAAACGAAACTCTCATAAAATCTTGACAACTTCGTATTGGAAACACTAAATTATTTTGGTACCGAATGAAAACTTCGAGATAAAGGAAGATTCGAGTTATAAGACATCGCGAGTCGACTGTAAAATGTTAAATGAGTTCATGATTCCACTAAACTTGAAATAATTTGTTTTTTGTTAAGAAGTTATTTTAAATATGTCGTAGTTTAGGTTAAAAAATAACACCCAATCGGGAATTTCCAGTATGAGTTCGTGTTTTTTGCGAGTAAAAATGTAACATTACTCAACCTAATACAAAACTCAAAACTAATCCATCGTATTTCAGATTTAAAAATGCATCATTTATTTGTAATTTTTCAAAAAAGAAAGAAAAAAAAAAAAACCCATCAAAAAGTCGCTTACCAACTTTTTATGAAACGTGGGAGGGGGGGGGGATTCCTTTAGCAGATATCAAAATCATGCTACAATACGAAATAAAACTAGTATGTGTGGCCATCACGAAACTTTCTTCTATATTTTTCTTTTTTTTTTCTGATCCCTCCCCATGCTTGACGAGGAAGCAATATTCCCAACAAAAACAAAATTACACATGCAAAAACTTGACGACCATCCCAATGTCTGAATTATTGCAAAAGCAAAGCAAAGAGCATAGGCGGATTTACGGGGGTGCCAGGGGGTGCGCCGCACCCCCAAAATTTTTGGTTGGGTTTTGAAAAAAATTAAGTTTAGTATATTTCGCTCAGAAATGCAGTTGGGGGAGAAAAATTCATAGCTGCTATACTAGTAAATTTACTTGAATCCAGTGTATCACCACACGTCACTAGTGCAAGAAAAACATAACTGTGCTCATATTAAAAATTAAAGTAATTTTATCCATTTGGAGAAAAAAACCTAATAAAAATTTTCATGCAAATAAAGTAACTTTTCAAACAATATATTGTTCAGTGCTGTGTTATTGTATAGAATAATTGCATGTTCTGTAATTGGGTATTTATTCGTATATCAATACCAATTCTTCTATTTTAAAACAACAATGGCTAAGTCCAAAAAAAAAAAAAAAAGGCTATTGCAAGAAACTTTATCAATAAAATCTACACCGAAATCAACCGCAAACCAACATTTTTAAGTTAAATTTTCAAAAAAATTTTGAAGGAGAACTCCCGGACATTTTGCTGCAGTGGTGCATCCAGGGGGGAACGGGCACAAGACTGGTGACTCTCCCCACAAGATGCTGATTAGACGTTTTTAAAAGAATATTCTTTATTATTGAAGAGAAGAAAAGATCTCATTTCGGAAAACGCAGTTATTTTACGAAAAAAAAAAAAGAATGTTGGGAAAAAATCTTAATTTCTTTCAAAAAGAAATATTGACATTTAAATTTTTCAACAGCTTCGGATTATTGGCGGAGAATTGTGTGCCTCCTCGCACAATCCTCTTTCTTTCATTTCTCCCCCCTCCCTTTTTTTTTCATTTTTTCTATTTCGTTTTCATTTTTTCTATCAGTCCTCAAAATTTTTCTTCTCCAAAGCCCTTCTCCTCTCCAGCCAAAATTATTACCGAGTACCTCAAATTTCGTTTCTTGGGCTTCACTTTCGCAAAATTTCCAAGAAAGATCTTCTAATCACCTAAATACATCGAAAATCGTTGAAAATTGCGTTTTTGGAGCTTCAGTTTTGAAAAATTGCAGTGTCTCTAACGTTACCAAATATGGTAGCGTTAAACACACATGTGTTTAAGACTTTAATTTTGGAAAATATTCGAACAAGGGCCTCCGACCCTTTTTCTCTAATATCATCAAAGAGTGTTGATATTTTGGTTTTGAAAACTACTATTTCGAAATATTAAAGTGGGAGAATCCTTTTTTTTTTTCAATACCATGAAGTATTGCAGAAGAGCTTCATTTTTAGGACTTCAATTTCGAAAATTTTCCAGGGGAGAGCTTCAGAACACCCCGTCCGGTAACAGCATCAAAAATTGTACTCCGTAGTGTTTTTGGAACTTCAATTATGAAACGTTAAAGAGGTAGCGTGTGGGAGGGGAGAGGGGTACGTATTTCTATCTGCTTTTCAAAAAATCGATTGGAGACAGTCTATGAGTCTCATTCCTAACTCAAACTATAAACATGGACTATAATCACATCTATAAGACTAAAATTTCTAAAAATAGCCTTGGAGCCACACGTATTTTTCTTTCCTCTAAAATATCACCAAGAACTGTA
Organism: Uloborus diversus; assembly: GCF_026930045.1. Taxonomy (NCBI): domain Eukaryota; kingdom Metazoa; phylum Arthropoda; class Arachnida; order Araneae; family Uloboridae; genus Uloborus; species Uloborus diversus. The sequence continues at coordinate 11,069,926 of NC_072734.1, forward strand.
AAACTGCGTTTTCAAAGTTTTTGACTTTAGTTCTACTGTTTCAAATTTTTTCTCGGCCGTGAATCCCATTC